>NW_026017213.1:2470081-2492379 GCF_020466585.1 Dendroctonus ponderosae
AGTTTCTAAAACTCCTTTCTACTTGCCCAAACGATGATCTCTCAAAACTAAGCAAAACCAGCAATAATGTCGAAAAACATGTTGGCGGACGACACCAGCATAAAGACACCAGTTGAACAGATTGATCGAACAAAATGTATTCCAAGACGAAGATGTTCTTATTGATTCCCCCTGTGCTTTCTGATGGAGGTTTGTTACAATTTCTTCATTTGACTACTCATAACTATGTTCAGCTCGACGCTTGTGGCTATTAAAATCCTTCCCTCATACAGCACGAGTTTAATCTTTGCCGCTTTTGGTCGTTTTCCTAGCAAAAGTCTGGGCAGAAAATGCTGCTCCTCGACATCAATCCACAAAATTAAAACTGTTCCCCTTGGAAAGCCCGCATTATTTAATAAACGTTTTATGCGAAATCATGCTAAACCATCATTATCAGATCCAAATCCTCTTTTATTGCCGACCGGCGTTTGATACCAAGAATTACCTTTATTCGGCTTTATTAAGACATAATTTATGATCTTTGATCATACGCCAGATACATTGATTTGCAATTAATCGCACCAAAAAAGCGTAATGTAATTCTTATCTATCGAGAGTTGGTTCAAAACAATTGAAATTCTACAACAAATAATTCAATTCACTTAAGATAATTAGGTTCTAAATATTTCGGCGTGTTTATGAGCTAAATTGCACGCAAAAATGACGCTGGACGTTTCGTCACCGTCCATATGACACCAATTAATTAGTGCCTTAAAAATTAGGAAGCGATTTACGTTGGGAAAACAATTAGCTGGTACAATCATCGTTTATTAGCTCTGACGTATTAATTAGTGGGCGCCAGTGGAGATGCTAATTTGCTTGGCAAAATAATAAAAATTGCGCGCAGTACTAGTCTTCGTCTTTGGTATTCTTCGAGTTCCACCACTGGATTTCAGCTTTTCCAAAGAGAATGAAAAACGTGCCCGTTATCACTGCAATGACTGACAATGATACGAAAATCCACCTCCACATCACGATATCTGTCTGAAATGAAAAAATATACCCACAATCGTCTAGATCGGACACAGTCAAGTCCAAATGCTTACCAAGTCAGTGGCCAGATCCAAAAGCATGGGCGCAAACATAGCGATCACCTGAGCCAACGTGTTCTCAATACTCAACAACACGCCCGCATATCTAGGGGACAAGTCGACGTGATTTACCAAAGAGCCGAAGATTTCCACTGCTCCAATTGCGTTGAGATTGAGCAAAACCACTGCTAAAACACGCTGTTCTTGCGACAAGAAGCCCAACCAGATGAGGAGGAGGGCAGGAACGTAGCAACCTAGAAAAGAGGAAAATTGACTCCAGCGGTTCAGCTAAAACTCGCGAAACCCCCACCAACTGCCTGCGCCAGTCTTCTCCAAGTCCACAAGCTAAAATGCCCTCTTGAGACGCAATAATCGCCTAAAAGAGCCACTGGGATGTTAATCAGCAGCTGGACCACTGAAGGCGACGCGGTTACAGCTCCGTTCTGAAACCCAGCTTAATATCACTCCTCTGAGGCATTTCACCTGTGAAGCTGTGCTCCCTTACTAACCGAGGAAATATCGAAGCCCAAAGCACTGCCCAGATAGGTCGGAATGGCGTTTTCCGTCAAAGTGGAGTTCCACGAGATGCCAGCATTTGCCACCGCAATCGCCCAGAAGGGGAGTGAAGTGAGGATTGCCCTGAAGGGAACTGATCGGATGTCCTCCTTCTCTCTCGTCTTCAAGGACTTCTCTATGTAGTCGCGCTCGATTTCTTTGATAATGGCGTGATCTGCCGGAGAGTCGGAGGCCAAAACAGCCCAAAACAGGCACCAGATGAGGCTGATGGTGCCCAAGATGTAAAACACTGCGGGCCACCCCCACCAGCTGGCTGATATAAAGCCGGTGCTCAGCATTGCTATGATGTACCCCACTTTGTTTCCTAAACAGGAAAAACTATCCAGAATTTTGCTAGCGAAGCGCTTTGCGGTCAATACCAGCTCTGGCAATCATACAGAGCAACGATCGCTCGTTTTCTGGCACCCACAGCCCCAAGGCGTGATGTATAGCCGGGTAGCAAAAGCCTTGGAATAGGCCTTGGACTATCCTACAAAAAGAGCTAAGTGACGTCGAGCTCAGTAGGGCAAGCACGCTTTTACCTGCATACGATCAGCCCGGTGGATCCGAAGCGGAAAACCGCGGCAGGAATGAGCATGAAGGGGATGATGTTCATCAGCATCACCCCAAGAACCACCCACTTGAAGCCGATGTGGATGAAAATGTAGCCGGAGAACGGCTGAAGGATCACATACGACCAGTAGAAGGCCGATAGTAGGACACCGGTGTTGTTCCAAGTGTAGGTCTTTTTGGAGATTTCAGGGTTTTAGTGGGTTTTGATTAAATAACCTGTTGGGCTGATGTTTTTAATAACCTGTTGAGTGTCAGGTGTTTAAGGGGAAATTTCACCTACCATATGGAGATGTAGGTGTAGGAGGAAGCTGATCAAAGAGTCAAAGACCCATACTTAGGATGTTGGAGGTTGGATACAAGGAGGAGAGATAGTGAAGAAGGGAAAGGTCGAATTGGACAACTTCGTAGCTGATGAACGGAAAGGGGCGGGGCTACGAATAGCAGCGGTAATAGTTTTCGTAGCCCCGCCCCTTTCCGTTCATCTTTCAATACTTAGAAAGTTGGTGGTTGGATGCAAGGAGGAGAGATAGTGAAAAAGAGAAAGGTCGAATTGAACAATTCCCTAGTTGATGAACGGAAAAGGGCGGGGCTACGACTAACAGCGGTAGTAGATTTCGTAGCCCCCGTAGCTAGGGAGTGGTTCAATTCGACCTTTCTCTTGTTCACTATCTCTCCTCCTTGTATCCAACCTCCAACCTTCTAAGTATTGACCTTGCCAGGAAGAGAGGAGGCTTGGGAGAAGGAAAACGATTAAATTACAAAAAAAACCAACAGGCAGGTAGAAACCGTGATAATGGAGGCGTTTTTTTAATTGAGCAATCCTTAACTGAATTGATCATGTAAACGCTTTGAGCTTTCACTAGAAGTTTTGAGCTGTTTTCAACCTCAAAGACGCAGTTCGATTCATATGAGTTCTGGGAAGGAGGGAAACATGATAAGAAGAATGTTTGAATATAAGTATGCGACGAAACCAATACAAGAAATATGGCGTTAATGAATTGAAAGAGGAGGACTGATAGGAGTAGCAAAGAGGAAGCAACCTCGTGCCTTAGAAGGAAAGAGGAGGTTCTAGAATCACCTTGAAGCTAATCAGAATATCGGGCTGAACAAAGAAATGACAAAAACATATATGAATTGTCATAAACATCCATCAGAGAAAGCACAAAGAAGAACATTTTAGTCTTTTAATGGATTTTGCTCGAAYAATCTGTTGAASTGGTGTCRTMMGTGAAAACCWRAATGCAGAGAMAAATGCAGAGAARCAGRCAARAAAGRCGGAAGCAMAGAAGAGAAATAATATTCACGTAGTAAAGCGGTAAAGAGAAAAAGATACATTTTTTTARGAATGAAGAAAGACAATATAAAACWTGTATTGGTGGATGACAGRAAAAACAGAAGAATAWRAACAACGCAYAATGGAAATAACACAGAGAAGAGAAGCYAAACAGGACRAAATGGAAKMAAAAATGGAAACACTYTACAKAGYTTTAATGACTTTAGTGCATGTAAAAGAATGAGAGAAATAACTGGCCAGTACATAAAGAGAGCAGTTGGAAAACTGGCCAATGATCACGAAGAAATGGTTGTGAACCAAGGAACTTCTTTATAAACTTGGAGAAACTGCTTAGGAGACTCAGCAGATTAAAGCAACCATAAAAATAAAATAAATATAAAATATAAATAAATACCCAACAAGCAGTTTGATTGTTGGGTATTTGAAGTTGGGCAGTTGAAAAAAAACCATAAAATGTTGATCGCAGAAAAAACCTCAGAACCGGCCGGAATACAGACGGAGGATCAAGCTTTCGTATGAAGAATCAATACCATCAGCTTAACGAGCCATTTATTATAGACTTTCAAAAGGCGTTTGATCAAATCCGGAACAGAAGGTGCTACAAGCCCTCAAAGGAACCGCAAAGGAGGATAAAGATTTAAGAATTCTCCAAAGAGTGTGACCAGAGCCACAAGAATCAGCACTGTAGGTGAACCAGCAGAAGTTGTATTATCTTTCCTCTGATATTCTACTGGTAATGGATATATTGAGCGAAGCTTTGGAAAAATTACGAACATGAATCGTTTCAAACGGCGTGCGTTTCAATAACCTCCGCTATGCAGATGATATCGTCATGTTTGCAGATGAGATGCAACGGCTTTAGAAAACACTGTCATTTATTTCTTACGAGCATTCGAGGCGTGACTCTATTGAACAATCGTACAAAGTAGGTGACACAAGAACTATGATAAACATCTAAGCATTATCCAAAACTAAGGAGAACAGGCCAACCACCAAAATATACTGTACTAATCTCTGCTCCGATCCCCTTTATCTCGCAGAAGAGATATTGTTTAAACAATTGTTTTAGGCGGCTCTTGTCTAAATAATCTCCTCTATGCGGACGACACCGTAATGTTTGCACATGACATAGTGAATGAATTGTACAGATTAACTCACTGGTATATCTGGATTTGAGGACGCATTGCTATCAGTCATCGCCACAATAGCCAGCGACATGGTAGATCTGGTCAAAAAATTGCAAATCAAGTAAGTGTGCAGTAGAATCGTCATAACGTGCCTGATGCCGAACCATGGCACTAAAATAGAGGTTAATTTTACTCAAAAACTGTGCTTACCTCGTCCTGCTTACCTCTGGCTGGTTCGTTTCGTTCGGCCTCCATCGCTTTCTCATCCTTATATTCACTTGTTTGCGAAATCATCCTCGGTGGAAATATGGGAAATAAACCCAACTGAAGATCAGTGAGCGAATGCTAAGGATTAAACGTCTGCGAATTGAATCAAATAAAGATTAATTCGAGTTAATATCATAATCAATTCGGATTATGATTTATAACTGATTGCGGAACTATTGCGGAAATTGGCCCTAAAAATCGCACTAAGCTTCGAGAAAATCACATTGAATGTACAGTTTCTGTACCGAAACCCTCAGGAAACCGCGGAAATCCAAAACACAGTCTAAGCGGTCGAAATTCTTGTCGAATCATCCTTAATGGCGAACTTTCAGTTTTATTGTATGTCTTACTATCACTAATCAACCGATTTTAATGACGATGCGGACATTGACGCGATATTCTCATACGTGTGGTCTTATAAAAGGTGGTTCTACAATAAAACACTTGGTCGTTGTTTCCAGACTAGATTATATCAAGTTGGACGTATTTTTTGACCACCCTGTACAGTTTGGATACTTACAGTTCTTCAAGTTATCAAGGGAGGTTAAGTGGCGACAAGTTCAAATAAACGTAATAGTTTTATAGTGAGTGTCTATATCAGATGTGGACAAATGTGACTACAAATTTGCATCAACGTTTTTTTCAACCACCCTGTATTTTACTTTAAATTTATAATTATTTTAATTTAAAAAAAAACGCTCTTGTTCCTCAATGTCTTTTATCTAACAAAATGAAGCTGATAGTAGTTGAGTCTTAGAGCTCTGGCTCTGTTTGGGTTTGTTGACGTTTGCTTCGGTTAGTTTGGTTTCGCTTCCGTTTGTTGGGGTTTCTTTGAGTTTGCTTGATTTTTTCTTGTTTTCGATGCCTCTAGATGCTGTGCTCTCGCTCAATTAGATACTCGATTAGATTTGGTTCTCCAAAATGTTTTCAACAAGGCGACGCCGCCGTTTATATCGAAAAGTACCAAAATCTTATCATGGCGTCTCATTTAGAATATCAAAGTTGTAGGTTGTTTTACATATAAGCGACACATCCGAAACCCTAACCTATTTCATTGCATTTTAACCTCACTTTAAGGTTGATCAGTGGTTACTTGCGCTTTTGACATTTCAGAAGCAACAAGTCGATAGACGCCTATTTACGTATCTAATGTTAATGCTGCAGATTACCTTGAGACATTGTTGCCGTCCTTCTGATCTAGTTTTTTGCAAATATCTCACTTTTTGACAAAAATTATTTTTTTTACTACGTGTTCTGTACTCCCTGAAACCCCTCAGAGGAATGGCGCCCATTTTGAATCCCCCTGTATTAGCCCCACTCATTTATTTTTTTTCTCTCTTTCGCACCTTTCACACATAATTTTTCCCTCTATACAGGGGTTGTTCATGATACGTTATAAGTCATGCTTTCAGCGTTGCGATAAAATCCTGACGCAAAAACAGGCGCGATTTTGCGCCCAATTTGTTTAAAAAAACGTGATTTGCAGGTGCAGTCAAAAACATAGTTGCCACATTTATGTGACAGCTTTTGGCTATTTTCTCGGTTTTTTATAAGAATTTTTCCGCCACTATCACCCTGTGTACAACAAAACATACAGTTTGTTGCAGTAACAAAGAAAGATGTTAACTCACTGATGCAAAGTGTTAATTGATCATGCAAACATGAAAACTTTATTGGTGTAAATTTCATTTATAAACCGCGCTATAAATAATTTTAACTTAGCAAAATATTACGTAACTTTCGAATAAGTAAGACATGTGATGCGGGCTCACGCCGATTCTTTACGACTCTATTTTTTCCCACCTATTTATAGGTGTTTTTTGTTTATAATTTGAAAAGTTGAGGCGCTTTACCACTTTGATTTAATGCTCGCTTGACATCATTGGGATAAATACGGTTTGATCATAAGATCAGCTTCTATTGCCTTTCCTCATTTTTTCTGGTTCTCGAGTTCCACCAAGGGACCTCAGCGCTGCCCAGTAGGATGAAAAATGGGCAGGTTACAAACTCCACTGCTGCCAATGATAAGAATATTGATCTCCATCTGGCAACATCAGTCTAGAAATGTTCATTAATCCCTAAAAAGGCTCGTGGTCCTAGTTCGGAGTACTTACCAAATCTGCCACCATCAGTTGGTTGAAAATGGGCGCAAACATTGCAATCACTTGCCCAAGAGTGTTTTCCAGCCCCATCAAAACGCCTGTATATCTGGGCGAAAGATCAACGTGATTGATCAGAGAGCCGAAAAGCTTCACAGCGCTGATAGCTTGGATATTGAGGAGAATCACTGCTAAAGTGGTTTGCTGCTTGGTGAGGAATCCCAACCATATCAGCACCAGCATTGGGATGTAGGAGCCTGGTATTTAACAAGAAAATCACCACGGTCCAAGAAGAGTAGTTGGGGAGAAGTACTCAAGGATTGATTGATTCTCCTCCAGGTCCACAAGCTGATTCATCCTCTTGACACCCAGAAGTCCCTCAAAAAAGCCCATGGGATGTTGATCAATACCTTCATCACTGCAGGTGAAGCAGACGCAGCTCCATGCTGGAAACTCCCCCATCAGTCTCAACTGGGGCGATTAGCTATTTCACTCACCGATGCCACATCGAAACCTAAAGCCTTACTCAAATACAAAGGAATTTGAGTGTCGAAGACCGTGAGGGTCCAAGAAACGCCCTGAGTCTTCTGAGTCTTTTGACCCCAAACACTCCTCGATATATMTTTGCTCGGTTTCGCTGATCATTGAGTGAGTGTGAGACGGTGATTCAGAGGCGAAAATCGCCCATAAKWCACACCACACAAGACAAACGGCTCCTAATATGTAGAAGAGAGMAGKYCRACCCCAGGCGCTGGCCGATWTGAAGCCAGTACTCRAAGAGGCCGCAATAAATCCCGTTTTAACTCCTGCAAAATGTGCTCGAAAGTTCGATTGTTCCCATTAACACTGAGCACYCTACCGGATTCTGCTACYATTGCTAGAAGCGATCGTTCGTTCTTAGRGGCCCACTAGCTTAAAGCATGTTGGACTGCTGGGAAGGTGAAGCCTTGAAACAKKCCTTGAATGACTCTGAAAATGCWTATGAACTTTGAGGAGGAAGTTATRAGGATGGGTTCTACCTGCAAACGATCAGCCCGGGCGATCCAAACCGGAAAACCGCAGCAGGGATGAGCATGAAGGGGATGATGTTCATCAGCATCACACCAAGAACCACCCACTTGAASCCGATGTGGATGAAAATGTARCCGSAKAATGGTTGGAGGATCASATACGACCAGTAGAAGCACRACAATAACAYGCCAGTGTTGTCCCAATTGTAGGTMTTTTTGGAGATGTCAGGGTTTTAGTGGGTTTTGATTAARTAACCTGTTGRGCTGATRTTTTTAATAACCTGTTAAGTGTCAGGTGTTTAAGGGGACATTCCACCTACCATATGGAGATGTAGGTGTAGGAGGAAGCTGATCAAAGAGTCAAAGATYCATACTTAGAAGGTTGGAGGTTGGATACATGGAAGAGAGATAGTGAAGAAAGCAAAGGTCGTATTGAACAACTTCCTAACTGATGAACGGAAAGGGGCGGGGCTACGAAGAACGACAATAACACGCCAGTGATAACAGCCAGATGATAACATGGCGATGTGCCTGAAATTTTCCGCAAATTTGGCCTGGGAAGACCGAAACTTTGTTTCCGAATCTTCGTCTTAGTAGACTTTATCAGAAGCTCCTAACCTATAAAAACATAGGAAGAAAATGTGAGATCTTGGGCTCGAAGCCGACAACGAAAAAAATCTAGTTAGTTGGATGCTTTCGATCCAGCTTCTCGAATAACTATATGTTTGCCTCATTCCTAACCTCTAAACAGATATAAGGCAAAGTTTAGAGAGTTTAGTGGACCTTAAAGTTCCGATGTACAACTCTATGTATCTGAGATACGGCTTGATAAATCAAATCAGGCGTTAGGACCTTTTTTATAGATCGTTTCACGAGTTGTATTTTGCTGCTCAGGCTGTATCCAAAAGTTCTAACCTATAACGAGACAGAGGCAAAATTATCAAAATTAGGAGCTTCAAAGCGTCTACCTGGGCCACGGTGAAAGATTCCAGAATTGGCCTTAGAAACTTTTTTGAGACCGTTTGGCCTCATAAATGTTTATCAGGAATTCCTAACCTCTAAACAGACAGAATAGCCCAGGTTTCACAGTTTTCCAAGAGCTGGAACTTTAAAACACCCTAAATCTCAAGAACAGTTAGAAATATCAAATCATCCATTTACATATTTTTGGTGGCCTTTTTCAGCAGCTGTATTTTACTACTTAGGTTTTATGCGACATTCCTAACCTCTAAAACGATTGAAGTAAAAGTCAATGTTTCTGGAGCAGTGGGAGTGTAGAAGCTGATATCTGGCCAACGGAGGAAAATAACTGAATATGCCTTAGAACCTTCTCGATGGAGCGTTTCGAGAGCTCTCTTTTCCGCACTAGGCTTTATCCCAAGCTCCTAACCTATAAAAAGTTAGAAGGCAAAATGCGAAATATTAACGAAACTGCTTGGTTATTTCAACTAGAAGAACAACCACACGCCAGGAATGTTTCAAGCACACCTAAAAATCTTTGATAGATTATGATGAAGTTCGAAAATTGGTTTAACTTTTTAGACATGTTTGAAAGTTGATTTGCAAATTTTCCTCTGAAGAAGCGAAGAACGTTCAGCGGATATGCAAGTAACATTTAATGGCTCTGTTGGAAAAAGCTTCTGGATGATAAGAACAACCTCTCGCCTTCAATGTTTCTCGCCACTCTGAGAGCATGACTTTGCAAACAACCCCCTAAAAATGAGTATGTTTTTGGCCACAATTTTTCATCAAAATAATTTTTTTACAAATTTCATCGGAATTTGTAACATATTTGTAACCTTTACGCATTTTTTCACAAGTCTGATTGATTGAATGAACAAATTGATTTATAAATCTGCTTCTGAATAAACGAATAAAGATCGTCAAGTAGCACTTAATAGTTATGGGCTGATAAAAACTGCAGGAAGACTGCATGCTCTCGCTCCCAATGTAGCAACGATTTTCCGCCACGCTGAGGGCATGACTTTGCAATCAAAGCCCGTTAAAAATGTGTTTGTTCATTTGTATACAACGCTGTTATCGGTCATATAACATTTAAAAATTAGCAAAAAAACTTTTTGGAAACCGAACAAGCTCCCGATAACAATGTAGTCAAAGTTTTGAGCCTCGCTGAGAGCATGACTTTGTATTCAAACCCCGTTATAAATGAGTAGGTATGTTTTGTATCTTTTAAGCTACCTACACTTTTATACGCATTTTTTCAGCAAAATAATTTTTTAAGCGTATTTTTTTTTTCAAATCCTCACCGGAATGTCTGGATTTATATCGGTCATGGCCACAATAGCCAAAGACATCGAAACCCTCGTTAGGGAGATGCATATTAAGAACGTGTGTAGTAAAACGGCCATAAGATGCCTAATTCCAAACCTTGCAACTGAAAAAATAGGCAATTTCCTGAAATTATATTTTCACGATTGTTTGCGCTCAATATTCTCGTCCATCTCAGACACTGCAGCCGCTTTTTGCATTTTTCTTTCAGTATATCTGCAGGTGAATTAAGCAGCGATGGAGACAAACTGGCTTAAATAAGCAGCAAAATAGGAAAAATTTCATTGAATTAATTCTCTAAACACCCATTGTTTAGATGTAAAGCCTCTTAATTGCCCAGACTTGCATTTAGGCGAAATAGTGCGTTGTTAAAAAATTGCTTAAGTTCGCAATGTTATTCCCAAAGATATAAAATGCATTAAACTAAAACTGATTAAAAAACAACAAAGACTGTAATAAAAAAATGTTTGGACTTTGGTTTAGCCCGTTCAGATTGTAAATAGGTTGCATTCATTACTTCTGCTACTTGGAACTCAAGGCTGAAAAAAACACAGTGCAATATTAAAATAGAATTTATTAAAAATATAATTTTACATAATGATAGAATTCAAATGTATAAACTACACAAGGAATAATTTTCAAGTCAATAGTACAATTCATCAATGTTCTCTAACAGCATAAACCTAAACGGGAATAGAATACATTCCATCATTTCTTCAGCTTAAATCTACTATTTACAGACGTTTTCTTCTAATAAAATGCCCCAAGCGAGGAAATTTTACTCGCTCAGGGAAAAACCGCTCAGACCAACCAAAACATTCTGCAATCGAAATGAGCATGATAAATTAGAATAAATATATCTACTTGAAACGGGTGTTTTTATGTATATATTTATATGGATAGAGACTATTATAGAATTTTGATTAATCTTCAAACACAACCAACACTAACAGCTCGTATTGCAGTTACAAAACCCCCATATGGAAACAATACAGGTACCTAAAATCGTTTTAGAGAAAATGAACTACAAAAATACTCGCTAGTAATACACTGTTTTTGTAAACTTAATTAACTATAAACAAGCTAATTAATTAATCATTATAAATCACAGGTTTGCATCTGAGGGAAAGACTGAATCTTATAGAGATGGTTTTGCTTATGTAAAAATTAACGGGCAATAAAGCGCAAAATCAGCCAAAAACCCTTCAATCTCTCGTTGTGCCCTTTCCCTCTACAACGTTTTACAGAATTATTCAACAGCTCTATTCTACGTGCTTTTCGTACTTTTTTATTTGTAACATTTCCTACAACTAAGGTCCATCCAACTGCTTGCCTAAGAGTTCCTGGCGGTTTCAAGCATTTCCGCGAGGAATGAGTCCAAAGTTACTCCTGACATTAACCTGCAGAATCGGAAATGTTATTTTGCTGATGGCGCTCTATTTAATAAGCGAAATTTACCTGTAAAAAAACAAATGATCCTGGCACTTAAGGCCGATCGACCTGAGCACTGGAAGTCGCAGAAGAAGTTTGGCGAATCGGCCTGGTTCGCTCGGGTAAGTCGTGCGCACGTATTCCTCCATCACTTCGTATATTTTCTCGCGAATAACATTCACGTCCTCCTTGCAGACAAGGCCACGAAACTCTACAACACAAAACAATTATATTAATATTGTCAAAATTCGCGAGAATAGTAGAATTTTCGAAGACACTTTTTGGAATCTTCATGGAAATTATTGGCGCAGAACCCCATCATCTTTGACAAAACTTTGATAATTATCAGAAATATCTAAACTCTTAAACAGTGCAGGCAACACCGCCTTAAGAACAAGGCCCAAGCGTTTAGGCGTGACGTCATCCCCTGTAGGCCAGTTAACGGCGTGACGTCATCCCCTCTAGGCCAGTGACTAATTTTGCTCGCTGGTTGCATTAAAAACAGAAAGTTCGGGGTGAAATGCTTGCATTTAGTAGGTACCTGGATTAAAAAGAATAACAGCCCTAAGACAGGCCAGTTCCGTTTTATCCACTCGGATTTCTCGCAGCTTATTGATGAAATCCTGTATCCACACGTAGATGTTTCCCACGCCGATGGCATGCGATAACGACCTGAAAACAGCCCAAATGAATGGAAAACTTCTTTGCCGGAGCGATTGACTCACTCATTGATTGTTAAGCCAGTGGCGAGAAGAATCCCCTGTTGAACCGTCATCGAGCGATGGGCCAGCGCCATAATGTGTAGTTCATTCCAGCTGTTCTTCAAGAGAACAATCTGATCCTGCATGTTCAGCTGAGTGAAATGTGGCAGAAGTTTCGCCCATTCGAGCAGCTGCAACAGTTGCGAGTTGGATGCATGTCTGATGTTGCTGTTGATGTTCTGCAAAACGACACGAAATTCGTCACAAAACCAGTTCAGGGCAGACGCTGATAAAAATTGTTTTGGTGCACATTCCGAGAACTAATCTGGAATCCTAAATAGCCATAAAACACACAAGGTCGACAGTGCATTGACGCCCGAAACGCAAATAAATGCACCGTCTTTATTAGTTGCTATTCGATTATTTCGATGGCTTTTCCCATATCAGACACCCGAAATAGATCTTTTTTTGCGCTTAGAATCGCATTGATGAATGCGTTTTGATCAGCCACTCGAAAGGTCGATACCATTTCATTAAGCAAACAGTTTCGTTACTGGAAATTCAGGCGCGTCTGGACGCACTGGCACTATTTTGTTGCGCATTTTCAATACTTTTCACTGGAGGAAAAGAACCAGCCCCACATTTTTCACCTGCCAAAAAGGCTTGCAAAAATGTAAATGTTTTAAATGAAACTTTCCCCCTAAAGGGTTGCTTAAACAATTTCGCTAAAATCGCAATAAATCTCGATTTACCCAGACTGAATAAATACGAGTCTTAAATTAAAGTAGCGACATGCAATTTTCTCAGTCGATAGCCAATAGTCGGTTCTGAAAGCCTAAAAATTGTGATCGAAATCACATTAAATGCTGTTTTGCGTCCTTTGCTGATGTCTCTGAGAATGAAAGCTTGAATTCAGAAATTCATTCTCTTCGAAACTTCTAAACGGAAGCAGGTAGCGACTTGAAATTTGCCCCGATTATCGCGAACATGTCAATCTTGAAACGTATAATTTTTCATTTAAATCGCATCGAATCTCAATTTTTACACCCTTGGTAAATGAGTTTCATCCCTGAAGTATACTTTCGTTGAAAAATTCATAACAACTCCCAAACCAGGGCAGGTAGCGACTTGCTATTTGGACAGTCTATAGCCAACACCGGACGATGATAGTGCTAAGCATTTCAAGAAAATTGCAAGAAATCTCGATTTTTGCAAGCTTTGTGAATAAGGGCCTCGACACGAAATTACAACCCAAATGTTGGCATTTTAATTAAAATCTACCACTGATAAACTAGACAAAGTTACAGTCGAAAGCCTGAAGTTGAAGCTTGAAATTGCCGAATTCTTATCGAAATTGCACTCAATAAAAATTTATGTGAACTTAGCAAATGTGTATTCGCCCTCTCATAAAACTACATCACTTCCATAATAGCACAAGCATAAACTTGAAACTGAACTGAAAAATTCGTGCTTATGTGGAGCCAGTAGCAACACAAGACGCTCACTGTCTATAAAACTCCATTGATTTATTAAAATTACCCTGAAATTCGAAAAACTTGATTAACGCTGGCCGAAAGTGTGGGTTTTCACGCAATTGCAAATTCCTTAATTCGCATCCGGAACAAGAACCAACTTGAAATTTTTACAACATAGAGAAGACATTTGTGGCTGCAAGTTCAAAAAAACTCGTTGGAATCAAACTAAATTCTGATTTTTACCAGCTTGATGAATGCAGGTCTGAAAATGAACGGTTTCAGACAAGGGCGTGTTAACTTATAAAAATTGCTGACTTACAACCTATAGAAAGATGGGAATTTGAAAAAACCTGAAAGTTTCATTCATACCGTGCTTTATCCCGATTATTGCCAACTTTCTAAACGTTGGTCTGAAGTTGAAGGTTTTTACACACCTTTGAAAATGCATAACCTCTCATCTATAGAATGAAACTCCATAAATTCTGTACTTTTCAGCTTAAACAAGTGGCAACTTGAACTTCGTCTAGTCTATAGAAGATATTTATGTGTAAAAATCATGATAATTTCATTCCAACTGCTTTAAATTCTGATTTATGTCCAGATTCTGGCTTGCAAATGAAAGTTCTCACACAAGCGGCCTTTAAAAATTCGCATAAAGAGTCAATGGCCATATGAAGAGCTTATTGTCTAAAAAACGCACTTGATTCTGAAAAGGCTGAAATTTTAATTGAAATCACGCTAAATTCTGATTTATTTGCAACCTGATTATCGCTGTCCATAAATACGGGTTTTCACTAATTGCACAATTTTTCTTACAAATCTTTTAATTTTCGTCCAGGGCACGAAGCAACTTGAAATTTTTGTAACATGAAGAAAACATTTGGACTTAAAAATTCTGAAAAATCCGTTTGAATTACACTTAATCTCAATTTTTGTTAGCTTGAAAAATGTTAAGGTGGTAAAAGTTTGGGAAATCCTCTCTAGATGATACCTACTTGCAATCTAATTTAGTTCGATGGAAGGAAGAATTTGGGTGAAAAAACAGAACTTTTCAAAATGTCCGAATTAGCCACCAATTAAAAGACACTGACGGCTTAGCAATGATTCTTGTAACCCGGCTCGAAGGACCAATTTTGTTTGTTTTTTGAACATCGCCGGTATATATTTATTTGTTGCTTGACGCATCAGACATTCAAAACCGTACCAAAGCGGGATAGGAAAAAATACGGCGACACTTCATTGAAATTGAAGGTTTTTACACAAGCGCACGTTTTCCTTTGAAAATGCATAACTTCTCATCTAGAAAATGAAACTCCATAAGTACTCGTTTAAAAATGAGTGTGTTCTTGCAAGTGCAAGTTCTCTTCTGAAAATTCTGTACTTTTCAGCTTAAACAAGTGGCAACTTGAACTTCGTCTAGTCTATAGAAGATATTTATGTGTAAAAATCTTGATAATTTCATTCCAACCGCATTAAATTTTGATTTATGCCCAGATTCTGGCTTGCAAATGAAAGTTCTCAAACAAGCGGGCCTTTAAAAATTCGCATAAATAGTCAATGGCCATATGAAGAGCTCATTGTCTGAAAAACGCACTTGATTCTGAAAAGGCTGAAATTTTAATTGAAATCACGCTAAATTCTGATTTTTTGCAACCTGATTATCGCTGTCCAAAAATACGGATTTTCACTAATTGCACAATTTTTCTTACAAATTTTTTAATTTTTGTCCAGGGCACGAAGCAACTTGAAATTTTTGAAACATGTAGAAAACATTTGGACCTAAAAATTCTGAAAAATCCGTTTGAATTACACTTAATCTCAATTTTTGTTAGCTTGATAAATGTTGGTCTAAAAATTGCGGTTCTCACACCTGTGCACGTTAGCCTTTAAACATTAGTAACTTCTCAGCTATATAAACTAAGAACCGGAAAATCGTTCAGGCTATGGCAGGAATCATTCCGGAAAATGTCATTAAAATTTGCCGATTTGATAAAAACTAAATAAGAATGTCTTCACACTTTTTTAAGTGTTAAAATACAGTTCAGCAGAAATCAGTTTCAGAATAAACCAAGTGCTCCGTTACACTGGTCTGGGTTTGTAAAGTGTTCTTTGTGTATATGATTCTTGCAATCTAATTTAGTTCGTTTTGAATCAAGTTTAGTTCGATACAATGAAGAATTTGCGTTAAAAAACAATACTTTTCAAAATGTCCGAATTATCCACCGATTAAGACACTGACGGCTTAGCAATGATTCTTGTGATCCGGCTCGAAGGACCAATTTTGTTCGTTCGACACTCAAACCCATACCAAACCGAGATAGGAAAAAATACGGCGATTTCTCTCTTTAGTTTTACCTCTAATGACGCCGATACTTCATTGCATTCGACGCGTTTCTCAGCTTCAACTATTCGCTCCAATGGCATGTCCACAGCTATGCTGGAGGTGGACTCCACTTCTGAGTTGTCTCTGTCCTTCGTCCTCTGCCGCTCCTCTTGGACAGCTTCGCGCTTCATGCCCATAGTGAGACACTTTTGGTATCGGCAATACTGACATCTGGAATCCACCCCCAAAAAACCCCATTTATTCTCGAACACTTTGCGGGTCAAGTGACTGGTTTTTACCTGTTTCTTTGTCTTTTGTCAATAATGCAGTTCTTTTCCTCTCGACAGGCGTAGGAAAGATCTTTTCGGACAGTTCGCTTGAAGAATCCTTTGCAACCTTCGCAACTGCAAAAATACACGATTATTTGATCATTTTATCAGTTGCAAGTGAATTACAATAAATTTCCTGTACCGGGGAAGAACTGAATTAAATCATTCGAAAATACCTCGATTCAACTTGCAATTCCAGCCATTGTTTCGGGGCAAGATAATTCGAATCGAAGACGAGAAAAAGTAAATTGTACTTTTTGAGTTTTCCTGGATTGATGACCCAGAAACAATGAAGCGTCCAATACAAATGTGCATGAGTTCGATGGAATCATTCGATTATAAAATGGGATATTACTAATCCCTGTTTTGTACAGTCCAACCAATTCTTCCCACTACGGCTTCACGATCTTCTTTCTGTCTCAACTAACCTATATACTCCATAGTGTTTCCCACTCGCTCTATCCCCACAAATCGAGCACAGATGTTTGGAGCCGCTTAACGGATGGTTGGGGGGATAGGGACTGCCCTGGCCGCCCTTTTGCCCTCCTCCTCCACTCCCCGGCGACGGACTGAGCAGCCCCACTTGCCCCAACGCGTACGAGTTGGGGCTGTTGGGGCCCTGGGGGCTGAACTGGCCCAATGTGGCGGCATCTGGCTTCATGTCTAGTGGGGATTGCGGTCCTATCGGTCCCATCGATAAGTTGGGGTCGAGGCTTAAACCTGCAAAAATAGGGTGTTTTCACATTTTTAAATGTTGATATATAGAAAGTAGTTATGGCAAACATTACACTGATTGATTTTTTTGCAAAAAAAGTCTTCATAGTAATTTTAAAGCGAATTTAAATTCAAATCAGATATTTTCCGCCAAAAACGCCGAATCCGTATCGTCGGTTGCCTATCCCGATTGTGACGTAGCAGGTCATATCAGCAAAGTGTCTCGTGTTTATTTTGTTGTTTTCGCAGTTTTGTTTTATTATTTAAGCTATTGTGATTATCATTATTTTATTGATTATTATTATCTTGCATAATGGAAAATAGTGACATGTATGGATGACAAAATAAGTGGTGTTTTGTGCCAGGATGCAAGAATACCTCAATGAGTGCCCCAAACAAACTCTTTCTAACCGTTCCTCATGATTATGCACGTGAAGTTTTATGGTTCAAAGGAGCTAGACGTGATGTACCTAAATCAAGAGAGTAACTAATAATGAATTTACTGATTATTACTTACGATGCTGCTTTGACACCCTTATTTTTAAAAATTCGGTAACCATAAAAATATGTACACATGGTAAATTGTTTGTTGACGCGTTAAGGAATCCTTCTGAAGCCATTTTTAAGTTTAACACAAACTATAAATTATTTAAATCCACAAAATAATTAATGAAACACAACCACACAACGAAACACTATGCACAAAACGTAGATAATCCGCCATTTATATGACCAGAGACGTCACAACCAACGAGCGTTTTAGAGATTCATGAATAATTTGAATTTTAGCTGAATTTGTTTATTAAATATTTAACAAAATAGCAATAGATAGATAGTAAAAACGTATTTAATCTTTCATATATATATATTACCATAGATTAATGTTCAGTTTGTAGGAATTTTTGATACAATGATAACCCTATTCCCTCATTGAGTGACAGTCGCCCTTGAGACGTGAGCTCGAACGGATATAAGAAGGAACATTAAAAATGTTCAACGAACCATTTCGGACCAACTGCGCGTAATTGATGTTTACGACCATTAGAGACAATTAATGCGCGTACTTGGCAATGACATCCGAACAAAGGACGTGCTTGCACGTTTTTTGTTTTAATCGCTTTATTTTAATTGTTATGGCTATTTTTACTTTTTTGTCTCGTTTTTGCCTAATTTTTAAAGTGTTTTTGTTCACGCAAATTTTGCCATCACTTTGTCAGAAAGTCAAAGACAAAAACTTTTTCAAGAGATGGAATGGAAAAAGCTGTGAAACGATCCTCGTTCAAATAAGAACGCTGTTTTGAGGTTGAGAAAGACCCTGGCGCCTCTGGATTGATTTCTACTCATGCTTCTGTCTTCTAGATTAAGGGATAGATAAATCTGGTACGACATCTGCAAGTGTTGTGTGGCGCTTTTGTGTTTGCCGCTCTGTGCCTCAATGCGTTATAACACCTCGCATCTCACGGCGCAACCCCATTAACAACATTTTTATATTTATTATATTATTATAACAGCACGTGTACTGTCTCATAAATTGCGCTGACGCGTCTCAGCCGTATCGGCATCACTGCGCCAACACCTGAAAATTCACTGTGTTACCCAGAAAATACTGCAAAAACCCGGAAGAAAGCATGAAAAATTGCACAAATCTAAGTCCTGTTCATGAAGGACAAGCAAAAGATAAGCAGGAGCAGCAGGTACCGATATCTCGGCTAAAATAGATGGCAAAGATTCTGGGGCGAGTTAATGGACAATTTTTTTTAAAGGACTAGAGAATCTCCAACGCATTTAAGGGCGTAAACATGCAATTTTGAAAAAAAAACACTTTTTATGATGCATTGAGCTCATACACTCAACACAGTGTTACCCAGGTACAGTGATTTCGTGCTACTAACCCAACTATTTTTAAAATGTTCACACTTTTGACTAATTCTGAATGCATTTGAAAACCCAAATTGCATTTTTCAGAAAAAAAAACAGTTTTGAGGACACTATGCGGACTGGAAGATTGAGTAGGATCCTGGTGAAAAAAGCGAAAATTGATCAGTCAGAAACTATGCAACGAATTTTCCTGTTGATTCAGTGGCTCAATACGTGCCTGGAGTGATTGCATAGCTACAGCCCCCGTTTGTTTTTATTCACTTTTGACCTGCAGACGACTTCTATTCAAGGTTTCAGCGATTTTAATGGTCGGGCGGCACGATCGGACAACACAGTGCGGGAATAGGAAGTTGAGCTGGCGAAAACCCATCAAGGTCTTGAGGTCTATTAATTAGGGTCATCGCTGTGAAAAATGCGGGTACGGCCCATGCATCGGCTGGCACGGAAAAACGCATTTTGTGCCTGATTTGCATAGAATGCATTAACGAGTAGCGATAGCGGCTGAAAAAATACACGCGAAACTGGATATGTTATGAAACATCCACTTACAATGTATGTAATCAGGTTATCTTACATCCTGTAGGAACTTGAGAAAGTGATCTATTCGAGTTTTGATGAATGTACAGCCGATGTTTCGCCTGCACTTGGGGCGATCATCCTCAAGGGCGACACCAAATGAAGCGTGCGTCGGTTTTTTAAGCGTCAGGTGGATAACCATAGACCCGGAACTGTGGTTTTATTCATTACATCATAGTATTGTGTGATAATTCGTAGAAAATTCCCATTAATGGGTTTTTAACAATGTTCGGAGAAGCGACTCTAGTGCCGTTTACCTGCTGGTTTATTTAAAATTGGATGGTTTCAGTGGAGCTTTTGGGAAAATGGGGACACAAAGACTGCAAAAATGCAATAAGAACAATTGCAAATTGCAATAGTCACTTTTCTGGGCTGTTCACGGCCCAGAAAACTCGTGAACATTTTCAAGAAACTCGTGAATTTAGCTAAAAACGGGAATGTTTGACAAGTTTTTGCATTTTTGCGACGCTATTTTTGTTAAAACTGGAAAATATCGGTTTTGCGCAATAAAATTACAAAAATGCCCATTTAAACTGTGCGGGTTTAGGTGCAAATGCGATCTAAAGTTCAGTCTTTTTTCGTCATGATTCGTGAAAATTTGCAATAAAGTCGCATTCTTGAACAATTTTAGAGTTAAAAAGAAGCGTTTTTGCGATATAAAATTGCCAAAAACTACCTTTAGGATGTCCGAGTTAGCCGCTCATGGAACTTATGAAAATTCACATTTCCGTACAATTTTTCGCTTTAAAACGGCAAAAATCCAACTTCAAATTGTGAGGGTCTAGCAAATGCAACAACTGAAAACTCACATTTATTCATTCATTCGCAAAATTGCGCCAAAAAGTAGTCGGATTTTGCGACATTTAAACGAACGTTTCCACACTATGAATTGGCAAAAAACCTACGTTTAAATTGTGCGGGTTTAGACGCAAATGAGATTTGAAGGTATGACTAAAAACTTCCATTTCTGTTCTTTAAAACTCGTAAATATGCGAGAAAAAGTCGGTTCTATGAACATTTGTTAGACCTTAGAAGATTGATTTTCCGCAATAAAATGGTTAAAAAGTCAGGCTCGAATGCGCAAAAAAGTCGAATTTACGAAAAATTATTACACCATTTTGTGCTAAAAAATTTGTTTTAATTGTGGGGCTTTAGTCGCAAATGGGACTTGAAAGAACAGTTGAAAATTTCCAATTATCGTTTTTATTCGAAAAAAAGTTCGTCAGATTTTCGGGCAACTGTTATGCTTTAGGACAACAATTCTGAGCAAAAAAATGAAAAAAATGCAGGTTTAAATTGTTCGAGTTTAGGTGCCAATGGACCTTTTGAAAAACAATTCAAAGATTTAATTTATTTCTGTTCCAATTCGTAAAAATTCGAAAAAAAGTCGGGTTCTTGGAGAATTGTGAAAAATGGCCAAAACGCATGGCCAAATTTCCGTACTAAAGCGCAAATATGACTTGAAGGCACTTTTTATTACTTTACAGAAACGATTTTGCTCTAAAAACTGGTAAAAATGCATGTTTCAATTGTGCGGATTTCGGCGCAAATGGAGCTTAATAAGAAACAAGTCGAATTTTTTTACATTTGTTGAACAAAGTTGAAAAAATTCCACGTTAAAACTGTGCTGGTTTGGACAATGAACATTCACATTTCCATTTTTTATTCGCGAAAATTTTCGGCAAAAGTCGGATTTATGGACAACTGTTACGTTTTGGAGATACAATTCTGTGGCTCTAACTAAAAAGAACTATGGAAAACTCACATTTCTTTTTCTTTCTCTCTTTAGAGCACAATCTGGCAAGGCATAAATGTGTTAAAATTGTGCGGCTTTAGGCGAAAATAGGTTTTAAAAGAACAATTGAAAATTTGCAATTATTTCTTCTTATTCGTAAAAATAATCGGTTTTTTTGGTGAGGATATCGGATGTGACATGAAAACTAACATTCGTTTTTAATTATTGCGTAAAATTTCGAATTTACGGGCAATTGCGCGGTTCAAAAAGGCGGTGTTGGGAAGAGGCCCAATACTTAAAAGCTTCGGTTTTAAAAAGTGATTATATAATGAACCCGGTTATAGTAAACTTTCGGTTAAAACGAACTTTTATTATTTAATTTAAACGTCGTCCATAAAGACCAACGTATTTTTTTACTAGTTATAACGAACCCGTTTATAACGAACTTCCGGATATAACTATAACTTTTTAGGATAGTTGTATATTCACTTTCCGTTTATAACGAACTTCCACGCTCAGCAACACCAATCCGGCGGAGTTGTTTATATTGGTGAGACTTGTTGTTTTTTTGTCGCGTTATGTATGTAAATCGTTTTAGAATGGAAAAACAAAAACGGAAAGCTTTTTCACTAATTAAAAAGTACGAGATTAATAACAAAATAAAAAGTGGAGTAAAGCAGAGTGACATTTGTAAGGAATTAGCATTTGGAAAGTCTACTGATGCAACAATATGGAAAAACAGAGAAAACATTTTATCAGCGTATGACAAAACAAATGTTAGATGTAGGAAGTTAAACTTATCTGCACATGAAAAGGTTGACAAGGGACTTATTAAGTGGTTTACTCAAAAAA
>NW_026017213.1:2493378-2495148 GCF_020466585.1 Dendroctonus ponderosae
CCATATTTTGCTTCAAGCACATTATTCAAAAATCCCCTTTTCCGCTAAACTGGTTTTGGTCCAATTAAACTATGAAGACTCTCGTCGAAGAATCCGAATAAAAACTGCGCAATTTATCTACCTTTCAATTAAAAAAAAAAATGACTGATTAATTAGTGAATCACGATCTAAGGTTAACAACATTTCGCATTCCATGCGAAACGTATTTGTTGTTCAACGCCATGGCAATCACGACTAGTCTTTGGCCAATCAAAAGTGGAGGAAATTGGATTTCGAAAATAGTCCATTTAAATTTAACTGACCTGCTGACCAATAAGTTAATGTTGTCAAGGCCAACAGTTGTCGAACATCTGGATTTATTCATAGATCTTTTACATGCAAATCGTGTTGAAACCTTCCAGTCAGAACCGAATCTATCAACTCTTTCGTCTCGTCTGCAATGAAGGCGCAAAATTTAAAAGAGCCACTCATTAAAACCGACCAACAGCAATTAAGCGCAATAATGGCAGCAATGGTGGCAAACCCGAGAATAACGTGAGAAAATTACCTGTTGAACAGTGCAGTCATTACTTTTCGACCGCACCTGGTAAATGGAAGGTGAGCTGAATGACAGTCGTCACGGCAACAAGGCCCAAGCGCTTACGCGTGACGTCATGCCATCTAGGCCTGCTTGTTTCCCCGGAGGATGATGGATGATATTCCCTGTTGGTTTTCTTTAGTTAATTGGTTGATTTTTTCGCATTTTACGTCAGTTTCGGATTACAAGTTCACTACCTGGAGAAAATGTAAGTTTTCCAAGGCAAAATACATTTTAAAGTCATTCAAACCCCGGCTAAACAGTTGGTTGACGGTCGGGAAAGTTGTCGATTTTGCTAGTCGTAACTTGGTTGTTGTTTACTTGACGAAAGTTTTGTAAGTAATTTTCGTTTTTTGTGCTTGGCCAAATTTGCCTGTGGGACGCTTTTGATTGATAGCAAACTGCACATTGAACCAATCGCCAGTGCGCTAAAGTGAGAGGTTTTGCGAACGCCGCACGTGTGATTTTTATTCGCAACGCACAGTTTGATTATAACAAACGAGCGTAGAAGCAAAACAAATTGCCAAATTTTAGTTTGGTTAACGATTGCGTGCGATGGTCTAGTGGCCTACTTTTCCCGATGCAAATAAACTATTTATTGATAAAAGCCGAGTTATTTAATGTTTAAATGAGGACACGGGTTGATTTATACACTTTTTTTCTTAAAAACCTCAGTTTTTGCAAAAAAAGTATTCAGTGGAATTTTTACAAGGCTGTAGCTTAAAATGATTTTGGGACGATTCCATCAACGTGATTTTGGAAAATGCCAAAAATCTCTGAAACCGAAAACGGTGAAAAATTTCTGCTTGATCGAAGGCTTCAACGTCCAAAAAAGGCGGCATTAAGTTTTTCGTGAAAACGCTTTCTTTATAAGGGATCGACTGGCAGTTTTCTCTGGTTTTAAGCCGAATTCTGAAAAAAACTTTTTCTGACTCGAAACCTGAGCTTTTGGCAAAAAAACATTCCTCATCGCGCGGCGGATCGAAAAGAACCCAGTGGAATTTTTTTAAGGCTGTAGCCTCAAAAGATTTTGGGACGATTTTTTAATCGCAAATGAAGCGTTGTGGCAAAAAACGTTATTTATCATAAAATGTGGGCTCAATCGAAAGGTGCTCGGAGCAATTTTTTCAAGGCTCTATTTCAAATAGTTTTCGCGAAAATTCGTTAAATCTAATTTTCAAAAAACTTAAATG
>NW_026017213.1:2496147-2501702 GCF_020466585.1 Dendroctonus ponderosae
AAAACGGGACGGAAAACATGAAATTTTGCAATAATCTTACACCACCCTTGCACAAAACGACGAAAATTTTTCTAATTTCATAGATAACAGAAGAGTGTATTTTTCTACATAACCCCCCTCCCCCTGACTTTAAAGCTGGATCCGCCCCTGCAATAACTGCTCAAATTTGCGCAAAAACAGTCTATTAGAAGCCGACTGTTTAGCGTCTTACTAGCGCCACCTGTTAGCCGCTGGAGGCCACCGGCAAGCCCGGCAACAGAGCTCTGTAACGCCAATTAGTTAGGAACACTAGAGAAGTTCAATGGGAAGCTGCTAATGGAGGGCTGGATATGAAAAAGCCCTAAACATTTTAAAGCGTTAGCAATTTGACTGAATGGAACCAATAAAAGTGTCTGCGTCGATAAAACAACACGTGTTGCACATCAGGGTCGATGTCTTAGCCAACGCCATTGAGGGGAGTACTTGACCTAAAACAAGCGTAAAAAATGTAACCCCTCCATTTATAAATAAAGCGATTTTCTGCGTAACTCAAGGCGATTTTCAAGGAAACGCTGCGCACTGATGATGAATCGATTAGGCCCACTGACCAATAAACTAGCTGAAATCTGGATACAAAGAATCGCGGTCAGTGAACTAAAAATCTGCCGACCCTGACTTTGCCATTGCCCTTTCGGCCATTAAGCCATTGGCTGGCGTTTTACGCACTCACCTCGCTCCGAATTATCCATGTTCAGCTCTAAACCGCTTCTGAGGTCACTTCCAACTGGGAAACGGCACTTTTCACTCAGAAAAACCGAAACAACACGCAGCCTACTTTTCGTTTCGTAAACATGGCTGAAATTCCGTCCCTTGTTTTCGATCTTTCGCCCGCCTGTTTGTTGGCTGATCACTCACCCGCGATCGCACACATTTCAACGTGTCCCGTAAAATCGGCCGATTTTTAATTAGTTTCTTCAGTATTTCGTAATTGCGGATAATTATCGGGAACAACGACCCAATCGAGATGTTAAAAGGAGAAAGGCATAGGGCGACTGTGTCGCCATCGCTGGCCGACTGGTCAACTGACTCCTCCCACCACATTAACGCACTAAGACAGACTAAGACGGGTAAGTCAGGTGAACCAGACAAGCACTGGGTCTACGACATAGACAAAGTAAAACTATTATTTTATTGTCTCTGTGGCTTTCAAAAGCGCTCAAGCTGCGGCTTGGGGGCTTTAATTGTTGGGGTGGTGAAGATTTTCTGCACAATAGGCGATCAGGTTGAAGAAGAAGCCCAATAGATGGCCAGAAGAAGGCCGAAGGCTTTGCTGGTTGCTCTATGCATGGGTTAAGACGCGCTGCAAACGTCACGTTTCAAATTTCCAGTGGCGGGACTAAAGAGGATTTTTAAGTTAATAATTTTTTTTTAATAGTTCTGATGAGCGAATTTTCGGAAGAAAATTCCGAATAATCGGACGAGTTGACATTATTTCTTGCTATACGAAAAGCAACCATTTCGACTCATCGTGTTGGTGACAATGACAGTTGTTGATAATGACAGCGATTTTAACCTAAAAGCCCACTTTTCGTTCCCTCCCTTGCTCGACGTTCGCTGTTTTATTTTCTGGGCAACCGGCAGCCTGAGGTGAGCCTGAGAAAACTTTCGGTAATTTGTAAAAATAGGCTGAGCTTGAAAAAAATGAATAAAACCTACACTTAAAGTGTACACATCGTAAAGTGCATGTTAATCTTTTGCCTGTAGGTATGGGATCTCGGGTTTTACAGTTTTTAGCTATGTGAGGTCCAACTTTTGATAATAAAATATCGAATAATTCTTTGGACATTATCATGTAATTGAAACGTTTTTTTGAAAATTTTTAATATTTAAAATTTTTCAAATTTAGCGGATTTGTGTTGATACAATGGTTTAATTGCATATAAATGGCCACACACACTAATACTCTCAATCGTTATTATAAGTAGTCATAATATCCTGTATCCATTTTTGAAAACTGAACATTGCGTAAAAAGAAAAAGGATTCATTCAATGGAAGTGAATTTACATAACCTATAAAATCCCTCCGAACGCCTGTAAAATCGTCCGATTATTCGGAATTATTGGCGAAAATTCTGTTAGAATTGAGAAAAAATTGAGCAAACTCTGGATATAAACGGTGCTTTTCATACCCACAAAGGCCTTTTCACAGGCGCAAAAATCTAGCCTTCACGCGGTTTTATTGAAAATCGCCGAATATTCTAAGCTAAGCAGACTGTGGCCATTTCAAGTCGTTTCTAGCATTCATGAACAAATTGACAGCAAAACAGCAAGAATCCCAAACTAGGGCTTCGTGACACTGTGTTGAGTTGCGCTATCGAGTTGTTGCCGCTTTCTGAGTTGACGAGTTATAACTCATCGGTCCATGAGTTATAATTCGTTTGTTAAAGCTTTACGAGATTCGAAACTAGAATTTTCACATCTAACGAAAGGTTATTAATTTTTTTTCTGAGTAGTGTAGAGTAGTTACTACTTTGTTCAAACAACTATAAAAGAATAATCTGGGTTTTCCCTCTGGGTTTCTTGTAACATCGATCTCTTCAATTTTTTGCATAAAATATTCAGTTTGCCAGTATTTTAGTAAAACGTTAGGAAAAACACGGTTTTTCTGTTCAGGGACAGTGTTGTTAAGAAATATTGACCTAAAAGTGAAGAAACTCCAGTTTCCAAGAGTTTTCCAAATAAATGACTATAAACTTTCGCTTTTTCAGTTCGGGGAAATATTTTTGGAAAAGGACCTAGAAATAGTTATTACGGGTTTGTCCATAATTCGAAGCTGCAAAAAGTTTTTCAAACATTTTTGCAAAACGGTTAAGGAGACGAGTGTTCCAATAAAATTTATCTTATAATTTTTCACAAAAAATACTTGAAGATTGCCAGTATTTTAAGTGAAACTAGAAAATTATGGAATTTTTGAGTAGAAAGAATTGCTTAACAGGAACTTTGTTAAAACTGGAAAGACCTGAAAATTTAAAGAAACTTTAGAAATCGTCAAAGCGATGAGGTCGGTAAATTTTCCCAATAATTTTTTGTAAACTTTTGCTCTCTGGTGGTTTTTTTAAGATAATCCTAATTACTTTCGGTAAAAAAGTGAATACCATTATTAGGTTTTTGTGCCCAATTCAAAGCTGAAAAGGGTTTTCTAAAGTTCCCTGCAAATCGATGAATGTGGCGAATTTTCTAGCAAAATTAAATTTCTCATTTTTGACTGAAACCCCCATTATTGTCAACAAAGAAGAAAATCCTCAAAAAACAATGTTTTTTTGCGTTTTCGATTAAAAACTTTTAGTTTTGTGATCGGTTTTGGAGAAAATCTTTTGTTTGTTTTTATCCCGAATTCGACACTGAAAAAATGTTTACAAAGCTATACATTTATGTTGTAATTTTTCGCGCAAAAGACCGTCAGTATTTTCAAGTGAAACTGTACAAAATACAGCGTTTTTGAGTGGAAAGTGAAGCAAAAAAATTCCAGTCAAAACTAAAAAACCACATTTTTTAGCAAATTCTATATTAATCTTCAGAGGAATGGAGGTGACGAGATTTCCAAACAATCTTTTATAAACTTTCGCTTATTCTGTGCGTTTTTTGATAGAAAATTGTTTAATTTTTGTTCCAAATTCGAAGCTGGAAAGGGATTTCAAAACTTTTTACAAAGCGACGAAGGATTCGAAATTTATCTCATAATTTTTTTGCGGAAAATACCTTAAGATTGTCAGCATTTTTAAGTGAAACTTTAGAAAATTGAGCATTTTGAAGAAAACTGTAAAATTCTGAAATTTGAAGACATTTAAAAATATTATTAATAAATGGCCTTTAAGATAAATCTAAAAAAAGTTAAAAAAAAGTCATCAACATTTTCCCAGAAACGGAACGGAGTTACTGCGACGGTGCGATGGGTTAGCGCCCCAAGCCTTGGTGCAGCACTGCGCCAACTCCTAAAAATTCACTGAGTTACCCAACCTAACCCAAACAAAATATAATTTTTCCTTCTGATTGCGCTGTTTTACGAAAAAGGGAATTAAAATTAGGGAGATTTTTCTCGATCTTCGCCCATGGACTCATCCGCACGTCATTGGCGATAGCCTTCAGGTGAGATGGCGCGTATGGCTGGTTGCCTGCAGTGTGCAGGATAGAGGAACAGTTGGCGATCAGCTGATCGAGATAACCTTTCCAAGCATGTCATCAACTAGGAAAATACAATGCTCGAAATAGTTTGACATGCATTTAAGTGTCGAATGCTTGGAGTCACGTGCATGAATGTTTAGGTTGTCAATTGTAGCCTTTAAATACAGAGTGTCCGGCGAATCTTCCGAGAACAAATCGGACCATTAAGTCGACAGTTCGCATGAGGCAAAAGAACGGAATGGGAGTGGCCTTAGTCGCGCATTGACAATTCGGGATCCATGAATACGTGAGTGCAAGTCGGTAATTTTGCCTCTTTTAGTTCACCGTGTAGAGGTTGGTGCGGAGCCTCGGGGACATTTCGAAAGGCGAATCTCAGTCCCGCGAAAGTGTCTTGTTTCGGCAATCGTTCGCGAACGTTTCGGCTACTAATCTGACCCAAATCGACTTGTTTACCTTCGGCCGTAGTGAAAATCCGCACTGCTAAAGGGGGGCCCCAAAAGACAGTATCGATTGGACGGTGGCTCGATGTGATGACCATTCGGCGGCAGCAACAGTGCCAACACCATTAAGTCAACTAAGAAGTGTAAGTGCGGCTGTAAATGATACCCGCCCATCCTTCCATTGGCTATTTGTCTGTACGAGATAAGCCACTAATAAAACGTCAATTTGATCAAATAGAGCCGCGTAATTGAAGCACCTAATTCCGAACGAATTCATTCCATTTAAGATTCCGAAAAGAGATTGAGAAAAATCTCTCCTTTATGTTAAATATTCAATATACAGGGTGGTTCGTTCGTAATTGAGGTCGTTGCGCGGGACACTCACAGAGGGCGCCATTTTATTAGTTGGAATTTAAGTTGAGGTTGCGTCGCTTTCTGGGTTTCTAAAACATTAATTTATTTAAAGTTGCGGCTCT
Organism: Dendroctonus ponderosae; assembly: GCF_020466585.1. Classification (NCBI taxonomy): domain Eukaryota; kingdom Metazoa; phylum Arthropoda; class Insecta; order Coleoptera; family Curculionidae; genus Dendroctonus; species Dendroctonus ponderosae. Next base: position 2,501,225 of record NW_026017213.1, read on the forward strand.
TAATTCAAAGAATCAAGCATGTCGATTGGCAGGATATTCATTTCAATTTCGAAAATTAGCGAACGGCGACGTTGCCACTTATTTCAACAGAAGGTTGTCTAAGGCAAAGTTCACGTATTGGTCGTATTTGCTGAAGAAAGAAAGCAAATTCCCTGCAGGTGATTCAAAGCGGAAATGGGATCCCTTTATAGAGCAGACGGTGCCTTTCAAATGTCACGCAAAAGTGGCTCGTTCATTAGGTTTCTCAGAAAATGAATACTGAACTCCGGAAATTTTCCTGTTGACTGTAAATTGAAGCTTTTCACAGTGGTTTTGCCTAGAAAGTACGTACAAAAGCGATTCTCTCTCACTGCGTTGGTTCCCGAGCAAATAAATCACAAACGCTGCCCTGCAAAAAGAACCTCGAAAGGCACACACAATTTTCAAAATCTGAAAAATGCCTGATGTTGACTGAAAATCGAACCTTTTCACACTGCCT
>NW_026017213.1:2502701-2505261 GCF_020466585.1 Dendroctonus ponderosae
ACAACCTCGAAAGGCACACACAATTTTCAAAATCTGAAAAATGCCTGATGTTGACTGAAAATCGAAACGTTGTCCATTGATAAAAAGGACTTTGCTCCACAAAATGCATCCAAAATTGATTTTCTTTCTTTGCAAATTACACAGGAAGTAAATGCTAAACTCCGGCCTGCGCGAATCACCACGAAAACCAGACGTAATTTTGAGAAATTTTTGAAAATTTCCAGATGATGACTGAAAGTCTAAACTTTTTGCACTTGTAGAACTGGCTTTGCCTTACAAAGTACCTGCCAAAGCGAGTTTCTTCCTTCCTTAGTTCCTAAACGATTAAATGCCAAACTCTGCCCCGCAAAACAAACCTCTAAAGCCACAAACAAGTTTTTTTTAATCTCAAAAAATCCCTGATGTTGACTGAAAATCGAAACTTTGTCCATTGATAAAAAGGATTTTGTCCCACAAAATGCATCCACAATTGATTTTCTTCCTTCGCAAATTACACAGGAAGTAAATGCTAAACTCCGGCCTGCGTAAATCGCTACGAAAATCAGACGTAAATTTGAGAAATTTTTGAAAATTTCCTGATGATGACTGAGAGTCTAAACTTTTTACACTTGTAGAGCTGGCCTAGCCTTACAAAGTACTTGCCAAAGCAATTTTCTCCCTTCCTGAGTTCCTAAACGATTAAATGCCAAACTCTGCCCCACAAAACAAACCTCAAAAGCCACAAACAATTTTTTTTTTAATCTCAAAAAATTTTTGATGTTGACTGAAAATCGAAACGTTGTCCATTGATAAAAATGACTTTGCATGCATGCATCCAAAATTGATTTTTTTCATTCGCAAATTACACAGGAGGTAAATGCTAAACTCCGGCCTGCGTAAATCGCTACGAAAATCAGACCTAATTTTGAGAAATTTTTGAAAATTTTCTGATGACTGAAAATCTAAACTTTTTACACTTTTTCCTGAGTCCTAAACGATTAAATGCCAAACTGAAAATCGAAACGTTGTCGACGCAGATGTGCAAAATTTTCAAACTGCATTTCAAAGAAACTGAAGTAACTTAAGCGGGTTTATCACGACGGTTTCTGTCAGAATTCACTTTCTGTAAGTGCGCCATTTTGAAGTCAGCGCTCACTTCGACTTCAAATCAACAATCAATGCAATGAAAGACAGTCGGTTGATTGATTAAGTGGGAAACATATCGAACACTAATCGGTTTCGGGATATCTGGAATTTTGCTATTAAATGTGGATTGCGGAATTTATCTCTTTAAACTCAGCCGCTAAATTGGCCGGCACCCAGTCCTGATTTTAACCTATTGGATCGACGCTGGGGATTATTTAAAGAATCTACTTTATAATCAAGCTATCAATACTCCAGAAGAGTCTGGTTAGTCAGGCCATGAACCAGTTCGAAAATTCACATTTATACAGGGCGATAAAATTTTCAATCGGGGAATTAAGATGATCAAAAGTCGGACAATACAGGGTGTTGAAAAATTGCTGTAAAGAGAAAAAACTCGGTAAGTTTCTATAATGCTAGCGAGAAGAGGCCTACTTAAGTGGACTAATTCCCCTAAGTCTCCCAAATCCATTAAGTGCAATGTGATTTAGTGAGCTCCATAAATAGCGACATGTTCTATATCATTGGAATTGTCGATAACATCTGCACAATAAATAACCTGGCTAAAATGATTGATTGATCGATCAGATGGGTAAAAGGCAGATAAACTAGCTGCAGCCTCACAGCCATAACTAACTGAGAAAAACTTTAGAATTTACCCAAATAATATTAATAAACATTGATGATTTAATGAGTTGGAAAGTAATAAGTTCAAACGCGTGCTCGTTTTACAAATGAAAGCCATCGACCTCTGAAAGTTAATCTAGGTGTAAATATTAATCAAGCATGTTGGTCGGTTACTAGATAACAATTGTCAGATGTTAAGGAAATATCACGTAATCAATAATGAATAACATAAATTGGTTCATGGCAAAGTGGATTTTTCCTCATGGAAAATTGACACTGTGGTGAATTGACTATTGTCACTGCACAGCCCGACTTCTAGCTAGAGGTCGGGAAGGTTAATGATATATTTTAGACATTTTGAAACGTCCGGCAACGTTGGGTCTAACTCAGCTGAAGTGCATCGGCATTCGTCAGGCGTCATCATATGCCACATGCATCCTATTTTCGGATCTTTTGCGCATTTTGTCATGTCATTTCTTTTAACGGTTTACTGGGGCGCACTTTACTAGAGCATGTGTCAAACATGTTTTAAGACAAGTTCGCGCCGAATTCCCTGTGAAACTGGTCGGTTTCTCAACTGGAAAATGCATCCAATCTGTCCCAAGCTATTTGGCGGTGACGCCATATGGAAATGTTTTCCTGTCTTCTTCACTCATTGAAATTGACTGCTTCAATCAATAACCATGTACCTACAATGAATAATGGGAGAAAAGGTAAATTGTCATTGTCATGTCAGTCTAATGGGTAAATGTCATTATTTCCTATCGAAAACAGTGGCAAAACTACGTACTTTCCACCGGGGATCAGGAAA
>NW_026017213.1:2505500-2505859 GCF_020466585.1 Dendroctonus ponderosae
GCGGACCTCTTGCCGTCCTTTGTTATCTTATGCAAAAGTAGTGGGTTTCAGTGAGTGGGAAGTTAATAAAAACTGCATCATTCACAAAAAAATCACTAAGAAAATTGGCTAATGTTTTACCGTTTTACCAAGTTTCCCACCATCCAGCCGCTATTGCTAGCAATAAAAACTGAGGTTATGAAGTGAAGTTGAAATAAAGCACCTCTTGCAACGACAGTACCCTCAATTTTCTAACCTCCCAAAAGTCAATTTTGAAGAACAATTGCTGACGTTGGCTGTTTCAGGTGACCTCACGATGTTCCAAGACCTAACATAGGCCAATCGGCTTCCTCGCAGGCTGCGCCCGCCGCCATGCTGAT
>NW_026017213.1:2505895-2508644 GCF_020466585.1 Dendroctonus ponderosae
GTTCCGCCCAGCCCGACGGCACGCCCATTGCGCATGTTGGCCGACGTGCGCGCCCTCTTGCAATCCGGCAAGGTCCAGGAGGTGAAGCAACTGTTAAGGGCGAACGCGTGGCCTGCCAATCATCCGATCAGAAAGTTAGTGGTCGGCACCGCGCAGGAGTATAATGAATTGCTGATTGGAGGTTATGTTTCAGAGAATTATGGCCTTTGTTGTGCAAGCAACATGGCAAGGCTGGCGGAGTGTCGGGCGATGGATTCTACTGGGACATGGTGGTTCAGGTGTTTGGATCGGCGGAACTGCCCGAGCGACCCGTCGGGTTGCCGCCTTTTGTCGAACCATCCCGTTGCCACGCCTACCATTTGACAAGATCGGGGCGCGCGTGCGCCGATCGCGTTATCAGCGTACTGGGCTACGCATGTCCGGATATCGTCTACAGTCCCGCCATCTACCCGATATGCGCGCTACTGCTCCATTATGTAACTGGTAAGTGTTTGAGCTTTTTGAAAAATTTGCTCGATGTTTGGATCAAAATCGGGCTATTTTGAGCGGAGATTGCGAAAATCTATTTTGGGGCCGCCACTTGCACATGGGCCACTTCAGCCTGGTGCTCGTGATGGGTTTTATCGGGGAATTCACTCAGCTTTGACTGCTTTATGGGCTATTGATAGGCTGCAGATTGAAGACCAATGACCGGCTTGCAAAATTCTATGGTGGGCTGTTTTGTTAACAAGCTGGCCAAATTTATCCTAAAATTAGAAGCTTTATTTGGACATATGCCAAGCATGGCTCTGCCCCCTGAAGATCCTCCCGTTTGAAACCCCAAATCTCAGCAATAGTTGGAAACACCTGATCAGTCACAGGAAGAGAATTTTGAACGCTAAATTCTAACCTGAAAAAAGCCAAAGTAGGTGGAAAGTGGAATCTTTTTTCTCTGAAAAATTCTAACCTGCAATTTGCCCAATTTTGGTCTATTTTAATCAATATCGGGGAAACGGTTGCATCTACCTGAATAATCGATAGGATTGTGTCGATAGAACGTCTCAGCAGCTGTCGTTTGCCATTTGTCGTGCACCAGTGACTTCTAACCTCTAAAGGAATCGAAGCCAAAACAAGCCAGATCTCGGAAACAGTTGAAAATACACTGACAAGTCGCAGGAAAACTTCAAAAACTAACCTCAAAAGACATTTGATACCGGTGACAGTAAAGTCAAAAAGTCCTCAAGCTTCAGTTTGAGCCTCTGATAGGAGAGGACGAAACTGCTAAAACTGTCTCTGTCCATCTTTATGGAACCGATGCAAACTCATTCGTGATTGGAACTTGCAGTTCATCTGTCGACAAGCTGGATTGTACAAAATGCTCAATATGCATATAGTGGGTGTTTAATAAGGAAAGTATCGTCGGCTCAAGGTCGAAACCGTTTGGTTCGAAATGCCCTAACCTCTAAAGGGATGGAAGCAAAACCGCTATGAATTAGGTACCATTGGAACTAGCAAGTTTGCAATTTCAAGACAGTTTTCTGAGATGGAAGCGATCGTAAAATTTCACTGGTACATAGTGAAATAAATATTAAATTGATAAAATGTGATCAAACAGATTTCGGGTCGCCATCACGCGGGATTATGAATGATTTTTGAGTAAATATTGACGAGAAAATAAAGGAGAGCCTGGCAAATAACGCGGAGAGGTCAGATGAAAGCGGTTGCCAAACTATGCCTATTGGTAGCGATATTTTTAGCTCGACGGGAAGAATCACCTAAGTGTGATCTAGCACCGGTCAGCTCGAATCAGCTGACGACCGAGGTTAATTTTAGCCGATATTAAAGTGTATTAACTGGGAAATATTGAAAGTTTCGAACCATTAATTTTCGAGTAACTATTTATTGCTATGACCAGCGCTAAGTATTTCACTGTAAATGTTCTATAATTTATTCGTCAATTAATTGGCATCGATTTCGACGCACCGAAATAACATTCCTGATAATTGACGTGTGTCTAAACCGAATCGAAATGGAGCTTTGTTTCAGGGGCGCAGCCCATAAAAACATGCATCGAAAACATCCGAAATTATCGAATTCCCCAATTAATTAATTTCCTGATAACCCCGTTCGCAGCTACTCACTAAACAAGTGATTTAGTCTACGCATTATTATCTTATCATCGGAACAATTCGATAAAGAAGTCATGTGAATCGGATAGTAATCATTAGACCCGAAGGGGGCTTAGTTTGAGAGAATAACAGTCAAAAGCCGTGAATAATTACGTTATGAGGAAAAGAACGGCTCAACGTCATCAGAACAAGGCCTCAGTACTGAAATCTACACAACTGATGACGTCAGACAATGTAGGCCAGTTTTGCGCGCGCAGCGAACGCATTGAGCTGTAGACCAAATCAAGTTATGATAATTGAGGAGCGATGGTTTCGTTACAACTTATCTGGTCTTCTGCAGGGAAGCTGGGGTTGCCGGTTAATGCTAACTTTCACTGGCTTTTACTCAAAAGTTGGTAGAAAAAAAACACATTTCATTAAGGTGAAGAAGTTCGTCAAAAATCAGCAAAAACAGTGAATAGAGTGAAATTTTCTGCAATAATAAAGCAAAAAAATTGATTTTTTAGTGGCTCAACAAGCGCTTTTATACAGGGTGTCCCGTAAGTTCATGATCAAAAGGGTACTGCGATATTCTTTGGACCAAAAGAAGACGATCTGGCCTAACTTTTATTAACAAAAAATGTCTGGTTCCTCTGCTATTG
>NW_026017213.1:2509643-2509851 GCF_020466585.1 Dendroctonus ponderosae
AAAATTCGTCAAAAATCAACCAGAGAAGCCAATCGGGCAAATGTTGATCCTCTAATAGAGAAAATTGCACTCTTTTCAGCGTCCCCACAAGCACTTTTATGTCTAAATCGACTTAGAAGTACAATAGCACGTGAGAGTGTAGAAATTGGCAAAAAATCAGAAAAACTAAGCACTCAAGTAAACTTTTTTGGCAATTAGGGGCAACTTT
>NW_026017213.1:2510318-2514091 GCF_020466585.1 Dendroctonus ponderosae
CCTCCTCTCCTGAAATATGTATGAATAATCGTTTCTGAGGTACATACATTTAGAAAATTTGCGCTATTTAAATAGTTAAAAGTGACGATTTTTCTCGCTAAACTTCGTGCCTTCCGCGTCGCTGAGGCCGATTTTCCATTTTATGGAAACATTGCGAAAGCTTTTCATCGGCACTTTTTCCAGTTAGGCAAACAGCTGCTGAAATCCTGAAAGGCCGTAGTGTTTATTTACGCGATGGGGCTTATTTGTAAATCGTAAAAGCCAGTAGAAAAATAATGTTTCATTGGCATTTAACGAGTCGAATTTTACTTAACATGCAACGAATCGCTCGCGCCCGCCTACACCTTGAAGTTTTATTGGGAAAATCAACTTTTTTCTATTTATTGTAGATTTTTTGTTTATTATTATTATTATTATAAATCTATCCATAGAGATTCGGCAAACTCATTTGTGACCTACACAGGCTTCAACAGTATTTCCATGTGGAAATGTGAATTTGAAGGTGAATCATTTTGATATTGCAATGGGCAAAAGTCCCCTTTTCTTTAAACTGCATGATTCTTATCAAGTTTCTTTTTTTTATTAATTAAAAAAAATGTTTGACGAATTTATGGTAAAATCAACTGTATTCTGATCGGATTCGAATAGCTATAAAATACATTTTCCGGTAAATACGGCAATAAAACGATCAGCTCATAGTAGAGAGTGCATTTAAGACAATGGACAGAAAGTATTGAAAAAATGAGAAAAATCTTCATTATTCAATGACATAATAGAAACGAAACAGTAGGACGAAGAAACTAGGCCTAAACAAAGCCTCTTTCTATTACAAGCCCAGAAACTTGTCGATCCATTTTTATCAATTCTTCTTGTTGTTTGTTGTCCGATTTGATTTGATTCGTTTATATTACATAATAGTTTTCATTTGCCTGTGGTTTGGGCACAAGTTTCGTGATTTTAAATATTTCAAAAGCGACTGAAAGAACTTTGCTCCAAAGGTGCGTTTTAGAAACACAAATTCATCCGAAGACAGCTGGGAAATTCCCAAAGGAAAACAGCTCAAAAAACTAGTTTGGGTCGACAATTTTTCATTTGTCTGTGAATTGACATTCGAAAAGTGACTGAAAACATTGAATTCTGTTCCAAATGAGCGTTTTAGAAACAGAAACTCATGGGCCAAACAGCTGTGAAACTCGCACATGAATGATGCTGCGTTGGTGCAACAAATCAATTATATTTTTCAATTATTTGTTGAGTGATTTTAAACATTCAAAAAGTGAGTGAAAGGCCTTTTGTTTTGCCCCCAACGGACGTTTTGGGAACAAATGCTAGGTGCAAAGCACTTGAGGTTACGCAAGTTAAAACAGTTTGAGTATTTTTTATTTGCCTGTGAATTGGACACTGATTGAATGATTTTAAAGGCTAAGAGTGAGTGAAAAACGCTTAACTTTGCTCCAAAAAACGCGTTTTAGGAACACAAATAATTCATCTGCAGACAGCTGAGAAAGAGGAAAACTAAATCGAGGTCGCATTGGCGCAATTAATCAAGGCTGAATAATTTTCGTTTGACTGTGAATTGGGCACGAGTTGAGTGAGTCAAAAAATGCAAAGAGTGTCTGAAGGATATTTAATTTTGCTTTAAAATAGCGATTAAGGAACAGTAATTCGCCTGGAAACAGCTGGGAAATATGGGGTTGCGTTGGCGTCCCTATGTTTGATTCGTGAGTGAATTGGGCACAAGTAGAGTGAGTTAGTCACTAAAAAAGTGACCTAAAAGACATTTTATTTTGCTCCAAAAGGATGTTTTTGAAACAAAATTTCATTTCCAAAACCTTGAAATACGCAAATAAAAACAAGGCTTGGCTTGCTAGTCAAGCGATTTAAAAAATTTCCAAAATGCCGAAAAGAACATTTCTGGAACGAAATCTACCTCCAAAGAGCTGGAAAATATGGAAAGTCTAGTAGGCCGGCAACTTAAAATAGCAGCTCAATTTTTATGATTTTTCAATTGCTTCAAAAGCTCTGAAAAGTGCACAAAAATTGTTGAAATATTTGTGTGGAGATGCGATTTTCAACTCGCAACCTTAAAATTATGAATTCTTCAATTAATTTTCCGAGCTTTGGAGCAGAACCGATTCGTTGGCTGGATTTGGCATTGCCAATGAATCACCCTGTATATGGATTTAGGTAAATTCCTGCTGTAGTTTACATTCATCAATCGAAGCTGGATTTCTTTTTATCATTGCGATTGATTAGTTTTTAAATTGTTTAATTTAAGTGGAGTTTGATTTATGGTCGGCTACTTATGAATTTGTCCAAATTCCGAATGGAGCGTAGCCTAAAATTAGAATTTCGCCGATTTTTCGCCCAATTTCCCCCGATTTCAGTGTCAGCAGTCGAATTTATGAACTGTTTCATATTTGTTTGGTTAAAGTCAATTAAAACCGACATTCGACCGTTGAGATATTCCGCTGGCAACCTAAATATTTATGCCGTATTCTTTAGAGCGTTTTCGATTAAAATTTACCGTGTAAACACGATTTTTTACATTCGCCGTTGTTTATTTCATTATTCTACCTGCCTCTAATTGGATCTCAGTCTCTTCAATCCGGCCATTTGTTCAACTGAACAAGGCGCAAAAAATGCCTTTTATAGGGCATTTTTGAGGAAAATGTAGTTTTGACTCTGTTGTTTCGTTTGTTGGCAGTGGGCTTTAGATTAAGACGCTTCGAAGGAGTTTGAGTGAAATTTCACTCAATGGCATCTTGAATGTTTTAAGTGGGATCTCGTTCAATGCCCATTTGATTGGCTGCGTTTACACTCGATGCTAAACAACTGGCCAAAAGCTATAAAAAGCCTCAAATCGATTGGTTGTGTTTATTATTATAAATACGTTCCCCAAATTGCCGGATTAGCTGATCTCTCCACTAAATTGAGGGCATTTGCCCACTTTTCTGCGTTTAGTCGCTGAATTTATTCTATTTTAGGGGTAATTTCCCAGGAAATTCAACAAGCTCTAGTTTTGGGAACGTTGCCCGATTTATTACATTGTTTGATTTCTCGCGAAAAATATGTTGGCTCCCGCGATCCTACCGCAAGAAAAGTGGAAAACATGTCTCCCGAAAATAATTTGCGAGTAATGAATGGTTGTATCTGGGGGGGACAGCGTGTTTTTTTCCGAAACTCTCGACTTTCTGCCAACTTTTCCGCTCGATATCGTTAAAGGTGAACTCAGTATGTGTAATGCTCCATGAGTAATCCGTGTGCTAATGAGGACATTTTGCAAACGAAAATTTCGCCGCATTTTTGCCATTCTTTCAACGCAATTCGGTCAATTAATCGTCTATTTTAAGCAAAAGAGTTGAGTCCAACTCTGAGCGAATGAAAAATTACCCGTTTAAACTTTTCATTTTATTCGAATGAAGAAAAATATGCTTTTCTCACGTGTTATTCGGTTGCTTTCACCTCGGTTATTTTCGGTTTATTAGTCGATAATACCAGATGAAAATACCAATCTCTTTGAATCTGCGATGTCTGCGTGGTGATTTGCAGTTTTTTCCATCAATCATTCACATAACGAAAATAACCAGAAGGATTCAATCTTTGCAACTTCAGGTCTATTTCCGTTATTTGCGAGGTCGTCGTGTTTTTGTTAGTTGGCCATGTGGGCCGGTTATTTCGACAATTTTGACATTGACATTTGTTCAGTTAGACACCAAGATCTGTCACTTTTTGTCTAACTACGTTCTCGCTCAAGTCTTCTGGAAACAACA
>NW_026017213.1:2514125-2514645 GCF_020466585.1 Dendroctonus ponderosae
TGCTCGTTTCGGTTCGTAGAGGTTCGGTCCGTTCGCGAACGTCTATCGCTCTTTTCAGTATCTCTCTCTTCTAGTCGGTTTTTCCTTTTAGCCCAAGTGTTTATGGGAAAACTGCTCAGTTCAAGTGAACTTTGATTGCAACAAGCGCTCGTTTAAGCTCGTCCAGCACTCTTCAAGTCTTCTTCATCTTTCTTGTACATTGGGTTCTTCAAAGTTGCACAGTTTAGGCCAACTTTACAACCATTACTAGCAATGGATCGCTGAAATTCATCGAGTTTCGTTCTGTTCACGAACGTCCAGCTTCTGTTCACATTATTGGTGCAAATGTACGGAAAAAATGCACGGTTCTAACCAAATTTCATTGCAGCGATCGCTCGTTTAAGTTCGCTTTGTTCGCCAATCCCAATCGCCAAAAGTCCCTAAGGCCATTTGTAACGGTCGATTAAAAGGTGATTTTTGCAATTCTAACCTTTAGTGTATGTACTTTTATGGTCGCGTTCAATTTTTTGTTCAATTTTGT
>NW_026017213.1:2514745-2517279 GCF_020466585.1 Dendroctonus ponderosae
TCTTACGAAAAAAACCTCAATTTCTTCTAAACTAGAAACGATGCAAAACTTCTGACTGGCAGTTTCTGTAGAGGCCAAATTCTGAGGCAAACTTTTTCTAACATTGAGACATTTTGACTTTGCTTGAGCAAGAGCTCAAACACAACACGACTTAATGAGTTTCTTCTAAACTCTTTCACTTCCAGTATGGTAAACTTAGTTTCCAGCGAAACTCGCTCCGCATGTAAAAACGCTTTGTTAAGCGGGTGCTTGAAGAATGAATGAATGGCACAAAGCGCAGTGATGAAACTATTTAAACACACAAGCACAACAAACAATGATCATCAAGGCACATGAAAACTGAAGTACGTACTCACCATTAGTACAGGGGTAACCTTGAAGAAAAAGAAAAAATTAGTGAATGCACAATTGAACAAGTGGAAAATTTAGAGAGGAAATTGGCTAGGAATTAACACCGAGATCGCTACAGTTTCCTTAATAAGGTCGCGAGTTTCTCAACAGTGATCGATCCTGAAATAGACTAAAATAGCCTTGTCGCGCACAACACCAATGTAAATAAGGTCAAGTGCATTTCGTGATTCAGTCCATCAAGCCGATTACCGATGGACTTTGTTTTTGCCTGTTTCTATCGCAAATTACCCTAATGGGTTTGATGCACGCTATTTCATTGCTCCTTATTCCCGTAGATTATACAGGGTGATTCAAGATTGGCCTCGGTCCTCCGGGGGTGTTTAGAGAGTACAGGGGAAGCAGTAAAATAAATCAACTCCTATCGGAAACTGAGATATTTGCAAAAAACTAGATCGGAAGTTCGGCAACAATGTTCTGGGCAAAAGCCAATTTGAGGCAAAGGTAATTTCTGTTCGAATGCTGCTCGAAAAATCAAACATGGGACCATTATAAATTATGCTTATTAACAAAGTTGATATTCCATTTTCAACGGTTAATATCAATTTTGCATCAGCCCGTACTTTGAAACAACGTTGACAGATTGGCAAAATATCCCAGAAAAAGTGTTTTTTACCGGTTTTCTTAATGGAGTCAAACACAAAAGATTGGATCGGTTCCAGATTGTTTTACGGCGAAAATCCAGGCCGTCCTTGACGCCTAAACATGCAACGATCAATCATCACGGGGACAAGACAAGGTGAAAAGCGCGCCCATCTGTTTAGTTACCTAAAGACATTTGGGGGCCGTTGAAGCCCCCGAAGCCCCTGCCCCAGTGCTGCTGTTGCGCCCCTTGAATGATCGCCGTCACCGACATCATTGGCTTCTCCTTTTTCATCATCGTCACCACAATTCTTATCACAGACCGGTTCACAATCACAAATCCTTTTCCAAGTGAGCAAGTTTTGTAAGGCACTCGCTTCGTTTCGGTTAGTCACTCTTCAGGGTTTGCTGGGCGGACGCCACTCCGAGCGAGGGCGAGGAGAGCAATCAACAAACCGTGCAGACGAGGCGTCTGAGCCGAACAAGCTGAACTAGTGAACTCGGCGGATGCATCAACAAAACTTCGAAAATGTTTAAAAATAAAACTGCGGCCAGACGCGACCCTGCTACGTCGTGATGCGTCGCACCATCGACATACTACCTATCGGACAAACCGGGAAAAAACACCCAAAAAAGCGCCGATTTTCCGCCAAACTGGTCCGACTGGTGGCGTCAGAGCTGTGGTGCAGCTCAGCTACACTTTGCACGTAGCTGAACAATGACTGGCTCGCCACATAGCAGCGGTTCGAGCTCCAAGCAGTTTTCGCGCTCGATGGTGGGCGTTTATCAAGTCAGCACTTTATCGCAAATATTTACAAAGTGCGCTCACAAGATGATAATCGGCGCTCTGGCCGCTTGTTTGTTCATAATTCGACCCTGACCGTCTCTACTAGTGGTAAAGTTGGCGTCTGTGTCATTGCGGTAGGACTAAGCGCAAAGTGCAGAGCGGGACCCACTCGGTGTCACACCGAAAACACTTCGACACTGAGAGTTGAAAAAGTGTTTTTTCCCGCGACGCGAGCGACGTCGAAAGGCGAGGGATGGCGATGTGCCGACGCAGAACAAAACACTAACGATGGTGATGGTCGCTCTAAAAATCATGGGCTACTGGGACTGCGCGCCACAGATTTTCAAGGGCACGTACGAAAATAACACCCATAATGAGAGTCATCGAATGAGTTATTATAGTCCGAGTACCATGACGTTTGTTCTAGTGATGGGAAAAATCGAATTATTTTCATCTAAATGAAACACGAGAAGACCAGGCAATCGCGTGCGCCACTAACAATCTGCCCACCTTATGGACAACTCCATTACCAACAACTTTTCCTAGTGGGCTGTTTTGTGGAAATGCGGTTTTCTACCACTTTTCACCACCTCCGTCTCAAGAACAAGGCCAGAGCACTTACGTGTGACGTCATTCCATTTAGGCCAGTTCATTTTCCATTAGGAGTTTGCTGTTAAGTTTGGTAATTAGTTGATTGTTTCGCATTTTACCTCAATTTCCTATTACAAGTTTACTACCTGAAGAAAATGTAACTTTT
>NW_026017213.1:2517379-2523017 GCF_020466585.1 Dendroctonus ponderosae
ATTTTGTTCGATCAATCTGTTCAACTGGTGTCTTTATGCTGGTGTCGTCCGCAAACATGTTTTTCGACACTATTGCTGGTTTTGCTTAGTTTTGAGAGATCATCGTTTGGGCAAGTACAAAGGAGTTTTAGAAACTTTTCCTACAAGAGTTGTTTTTTCGGTTGAAATTTTTTATAGTGTTAAATTATGCCTCAAAAAGAATTTCATATGCACAGACTGATAAAGCTGATGAAAAAGTCAAAGATGAATAAGGCTTACTTCGAAGGCTTTTTTCGTCAAGTCAAGTCCCATTACGAAGTAGAAGATGGTAAAGAAGAGAAAACCTGGCGCTGAAAACAATTTCCTATATGATGAACCAGCAATATGAAGAACTATTTAGTCTTTGAATACATTTTGTTCGATCAATCTGTTCAACTGGTGTCTTTATGCTGGTGTCGTCCGCAATCATGGTTTTCGAGATTATTGCAGGTTTTGCTTAGTTTTGAGACATCATCGTTTGGGCAAGTAGAAAGGAGTTTTAGGAAGTTTTCCTACAAGAGTTGTTTTTTCGGTTCAAGTTTTTTTAGTGTTTAATTATGACTCCATTAGAATTTCCTATGCACAGACTGATAAAGCTGACAAAGTAGTCTAAGATGAAAGAGGCTTACTTCGAAGGAATGGAAAAAATGGAAGAAATAGTCAAAGATCTCATCTCATCAACGACGACCTGAAGACGACGAAGAGGTCGAGAATGACGACAAAAACCTGAAGTAATAAAGACGCAGTTTTAAGAAAATGCCAGTTCATATGAAGATGGTGGGACAAAACTGTAGTGAACGAGTTAAGGAAATACTCATAACCCATAAATTGAAGAAAATACATTAATCAATCTGTGAAGACTCTCGTGGAATCTCTTTTGCTCGCCATCGTAATAAATTGGGTAGATTTTCCGCGCAATTTGAACAACTTTTCTAAAATATTTTCAGCAAGGTTTCTATGTAGAAGAATGCAGCATTTATGGTTTTATCTTTAGCTTTCCTTCAATGATTCTTTTAGAGGATTTACGCTCATTGTCAGTCATCATCAGTCATATTTTACGTACGGTTGCAAAACATCCAAATTCTCCTAAAGTCTAGGGTCGGGAATATTTTGTTTATCTAGCCATTTTTTGCAACTTTTATGTGGAGTGGCTTGAACAGAACCAATGCCGAATTAGAGCCTACTAAATCTCCAAATAAAACAGCAACAATGTTTAGATGGAGAATGGAGGTAGAACGACTTGAACGTGAGCAACTGAGAGCCATCTGAAAGTAACTAATAATAGGCCGAACAAGTGAAGCCCTGGATGACAAATGTAGAAAAATAAAGAAAAAAGACAAAATCACATGCAATTACATAGGGAGAACAGTTGGAAAACTAGTCAAGGACAACGAAGAATTTTCTATGAATGAAGAAAGTGTTGAAGAATGAATAAATGAGAAGATCATTTTACTCTATTAACAGAAAATCGACCACCAATAACTGTAAATCAGATTGAAGCAGTCATAAAATTGTTGCGCGAAGGAAAAGCTTAAGAACTGGCCGGAATACAGACGGAGGATCAAGCTTTCGTATAAATAATTGATACCATCAGCTTAATGAGCCATTTAGACAACATTTCCTTAAATAACCTCTTGCAGAATACAGTATACCCGAAGACATAGTCAACAGTAACACAGAATAGGGTGTTTTCATTGTATCAAAAATTCCTACAAACTGAACATTAATCTATGGTAAATACATATATGAAAGATTAAATAAGTTTATACTATCTATCTATTGCTATTTTATTAAATATTTAATAAAGAAATTCAGCTAAAATTCAAATTATTCATGAATCTCTAGATCGCAATCCTATTGATTGTGACGTCTCTAGTCATATAAATGGCGGATTGTCTACGTTCTGTGCATAGTGTTTAGTTGTGTGGTTGTGTTTCATTAGTTATTTTGCGGATTTAAATAATTTATAGTTTGTGTTAAACTAAAAAAAAAAACTACACATTTTCATGGTTACCGAATTTTTAAAAAACGACAAACGCTTTAATTCAGCCGAATTTAAGGGTGTCAAAGCAGCAGCGTAAGTAAAAATACGTAAATTCATTATTAGTTACTCTCTCCTTAATATACTGATCTGTCTGTATTGGTTTAAATTACGTAAATAATATATAGAATTTCACTTATTCAACTTAACCTAACGTATACATATGGCTGCTTTAAAAGTAAAAGGAACTCTTAAATTTGTATTTTGGACATCACGAGAACAATATGGTGATATCGGATATGTTGAATTGAAACGCGAGGGTTGTTGTACTGTACAAGGTAGAATTTTCCCAGAACACAGAGTACGATCGAAGGCATATTCTATCTGCCTCATCATTAGCTTTTTGTTCGTACTTTCATTAAAATGATCCTCACAACAAAAAAACATTGATTTTGATTTAGGAACATCACGTCTAGCTGCTTTGAACCATAAAACATTACGTGCATAATCATGAGGAACGGTTAGAATAAATTTGTTTGCAGCACTTATTGAGGTGCATCCTGGCACAAGACACCACTTATTTTGTGATCCATACATGCCACTATTTTCCATAATGCAAGATAATAATAATCAATAATATAATGATAATGGCAATAACTTAAATAATAAAACAAAGCTGCGAAAACAACAAAATAAACACAAGACACTTTGTTGATATGACCTGCTACGTCACAATCGGTATAGGCAACCGACGATACGGATTCGGCGTTTTTGGCGGAAAATATATGATTTGAATTTAAATTCACTTTGAAATTATTATACACTTTTTTGCAAAAAAAATTATCAGTGTAAAGTTTGCCATAACTACTTTCTCTATATAAACATTTAAAAAAAGTGAAAACACCCTATTCAGTCTGCAAGAACTATCCAGCAGCAGAAGCATCCCAAGATGCTGGGCCATAAATTGCGACATTTCTTCCTACTTTATCAGCTTCCGAAAGATGTTTGACAAAATTCTGGAACAGAAGATGCTGAGGCGCTAAAAGAAACCGGAATGGACGATAAAAATCTAAAAATTGTCCACATCTTATACTGGACGCGAACAGAGCTTGTATTCAGAAGATAATATATACTTATACTATAGAATTAATAATATAATATTTACCGAATCTTTGGAAGATAAGGAAAGACCAACGAAACAGTATTGGAACAAAAAAGTAGGTAAAAAGTGATGATGATCTGAGGAGGACTGTAGGTGAAGCAACAAGGTTCGTCAATCTGTTATTTGATATTTAATCTGCACACCGAAGAAATATTAGAAAAGCTCTAGAAAATAATAAAAATTCAATCAGCGCGCGACTAAATCATCTTCGCTATGCAGATGATAACGTCATGTCTGCAGATGAGACCGCTTCGACAGCTAATGCTCAAATTGAAAAATTTTAAAGAAAACTACCAATTACATCATAGGAGCATTCGGCTCTACTGACCGATGTTGAGAATATCATGAGTCGATAGAAGAACCAACCCAACAGTATTAAAACAAATCAAAAGGGAAAGAACTGATGAATTAATAATATAAATTACCTAATATAAAGCCTCTCAAAAAATGGCTGTTTCAAGAAGAAGACAGCACAAGTCGATCAAAAATCCACGACAGAGCCAATCAATAATCATTGGAAATGACAAATCTTGCAATGCAAATTGACGAATTGACCCTGAAGATGTCTAAATAAATATGGCAAAACAGACTGGAGTTTTAGAGCGGGATTTTGAACGATACAAAACAAATCCCCAACCCATCAAGAGATGGTTCAGGTCATTCTTAAGGAATTGTTCCCGGGTTTCTAAACACAGTTTAATTGGCCTAAAAAGTATCTTCTACTAACAATGGCATGGCTTAGAGGGCTACAAAAACACCCCATTGAGAGGTGAGAATTCGGGCAGATAAATATGAATTCCATGAATCAACTACCTGACGCTACGAAATGTGGTAGCAAAGTCTGGTGTCTCGGCGACATTGCGACGCTGAATACTCAAACATTTGCGGTTGGCAAACATGAGAAAATTGCTCAAATTTATGCAAAATGCATTTCCCGAAAACTGCAGGCAAACAACACGCTGCGTCTTAGTGTGAAGCGATTTTTGCGTGACTTTCAACACATTGTCAAGTCATTGCCGCGGTCTAAAATTAGCGATGAAACATTAAGGAAAACGTAAAAAATATAATAGAGGCGTCCTCCTAAAAATAGGAGGATTACCCCCGATTGATTGGCGGCACTTTGCACATTTAGTAGATTTTTGGCGGATTTTTCAGCTAGTTGAACCGTTTTCCAGCAAGTCAACAAGATAAGATAACGAAAAACGATGGCCCTAAATGTACATATACCGTTTTGCTGCAACTACTGAGATAATTGTGCCTAAAGCAGTGGCAACTAAAATAGCGATCGTACTGATCCGTGCATAACAATCTCCAGGAATTCGCAAAGGCTGAGCTTTGAATGTATTTTCGGATCATGGTTGGTTAGCTAGCCGTTGGCAGTCATCATTCTTTCGGACTCGCATTCGTACATGTGACAATCTACCAGCGTCACGTACTCGCTTTTTCGATCGTTTCGGCAAATAATGAATGAAACTCTGCCTTCGCTAAAGCACAATTAGTTCGCAGGCAGGCGGCCACCAATCGCGACAGCGCTTTTGCCCAGTTAATTAAAGAAAAACCGAAAAAAACCTGATTACATCATAGTGGTTGAATAGAAGCCTTCACCTTCAACGTGGAATTGAAACAAGGCAAAGCGGAGTTGCGCGAATCCAAAACAAATTTGTGATATTTGAAAAACAATCGGTTTACATACGGTAAATAAATAGGGCAAGCTGAGTACAACAGATTCAACAGTACACCTTGATTGCCAATGAGTGATTAGTGAGTGGGACCGATTAGCTGCACTTGCTGAATGATGGACAAAAATATTGAAAGGAAAAAATCGCTCTTGGACACGATGATTCTCACCCCTTTGAAGGAGCGAGGTGAGTTTTTCAGAAGCAATTTTAGTGAGTTTGCTGCGTGTCCATAAACAGTGGGAAGCCTTAAAATAGCCGAGTTGTAAAGGTTTCATCAGCTTTCTGACGCAATAGCGTTAATTACCGGAAGTTGAACAGGTAGACGGTTTGCCTGGCTGAGGGTGTGGACGAATCAACGACCCATATTTCTCTATTGGATTTAAAAAATTCAATCTCCAACTCCAGCATAATTCCGCGTGATTATGATTAAACGCCAAACAGTTAATCGATTTGGTATCGGTAATCGCGCTCGATCGCGATTGGATTGTTTTTAATTTCCCCCAAACTAATTGCAAATCATACACGGTGATCCAAAGATGCGACTCCATAAAAAGTCCGTGGAAAGATGCGAAAAAGTTCGCAATTATTTTTTCAAGTGTGGAATAAAAGTGAGTTGATCCTCACGAATTAAATCGATTTTTGCACAATTTATCACATCACAAAGCAGAAATCCGGCGATCAAATTCACGGTTGCATGGGCGATACCCAGATAGCACACAAATATTACAGTAATATTTTTTTGCAATATTTAATATAGGTTGAAGCGACAGATTCTTGAATATTATAACAATATTTCTT
>NW_026017213.1:2523117-2528632 GCF_020466585.1 Dendroctonus ponderosae
TTCCTACAAGAGTTGTTTTTTCGGTTGAAATTTTTTTATAGTGTTAAATTATGCCTCAATTAGAATTTCATATGCACAGACTGATAAAGCTGATGAAGGAGTCAAAGATGAAAGAGGCTTACTTCGAAGGCTTTTTTCGTCTACGTTTACGTATGATCTCAAGTCCCATTACGAAGTAGAAGATGGTAAAGAAGAGAAAACCTGGCGCTGAAAACAAWTTCCTATATGATGAACCAGCAATATGAAGAACTATTTAGTCTTTGAATACATTTTGTTCGATCAATCTGTTCAACTGGTGTCTTTATGCTGGTGTCGTCCGCAAACATGTTTTTCGACACTATTGCTGGTTTTGCTTAGTTTTGAGAGATCATCGTTTGGGCAAGTAGAAAGGAGTTTTAGGAACTTTTCCTACAAGAGTTGTTTTTTCGGTTCAAATTTTTTTATAGTGTTTAATTATGACTCAATTAGAATTTCATATGCACAGACTGATAAAGCGGATGAAGGAGTCAAAGATGAAAGAGGCTTACTTCGAAGGCTTTTTTCGTCTACGTTTATGTATGATCTCAAGTCCCATTACGAAGTAGAAGATGGTAAAGAAGAGA
Organism: Dendroctonus ponderosae; assembly: GCF_020466585.1. NCBI lineage: Eukaryota > Metazoa > Arthropoda > Insecta > Coleoptera > Curculionidae > Dendroctonus > Dendroctonus ponderosae. The sequence goes on from NW_026017213.1 coordinate 2,523,720, forward strand.
AAACCTGGCGCTGAAAATAATTCCCTATAAGATAAACCAGCCAACGAAGTCTTAAGAAGGGAGAGATAAAGTTATAATATAATAAATCTGAACCATCTAAGAAATGGAAGAAATAGGCAAAGATTGATTGATGAGCGTTGATGGATAATCAACTGATCTGAAGACGAAGAAGAACACGAGAACTAAATTTTAAGAAAATGCCAGCTCGTTTGAAGATGATAGGAAAAACTTTAATGGAGTGAAGAAAATCCTCATAACCCATGGATTGAAGACAAAACGTTAATCAATGTGTGAAGACTCTCGTGGAATCTCTTTGCTGGCCACTGATGGAAAAGAAACAAGGGAATTAAGAATCACATTCAGTCAGACTTCGATTCCATCACAAGAATGAAGATTTGGACCGGTTATGGGGAGGAAGTTATCTAAAAGAAGATAGTGAATAGATGGCAAGCAGATAAAAGTAGAAAATGCGGTTCCATCTCACATCCGCTATAACACGCAGCTAACACTATTTGTTCTCATTTTTGGCCAATGACGCAGAGGGATTCAAATATACTCGTGATAAATTGGGTAGATTTTTCCCACAATTTGATGTGTTTTTCCTAAATTGTTTTCAGCAAGGTTTCTATGTAGAACAATACATTATTCATGGTTTAATATTTGGAGACCCTTGACAATTTTTTTAGTGCTCTTTATATTTTCTTCAATTATTCTTTTAGAGGATTTACGCTCATTGTCAGCCATCATCAGTCATATTTTGGGGTTGGTTGCAAACCATACAAATTCTCCTAAAGTCTAGGGACGGGAATATTTGAATGAAATGAAGAATGAGAAGATCCGTTTACTCTATTAACAGAAAATCGACCATCAATAACTGTAAATCAGATTGAAGCAGCCATAAAATTGTTGCGCGAAGAAAAAGCTTCAGTACCGGCCGGAATACAGACGGAGGATCAAGCTTTCGTATGAAGAATTGATACCATTAGCTTAATGAGCCATTTAGAGAACATTTCGTTAAATGACCTCTTGCAGAAAATACAGTATACCCGAAGACATAGTCAACAACACAGAATAGGGTTTTCATTGTATCAAAAATTCCTACACACTGAACATTAATACATATATGGTAATATACATATATGAAAGATTAAATAAGTTTATACTATTCATCTATTGCTATTTTGTTAAATATTTAATAAACAAATTCAGGTAAAATTAAAATAATTTATGAATCCCTAAAACGCAACCCTATTGGTTGTGACGTCTCTGGTCATATAAATGGCGGATTGTTTACGTTCTGTGCATAGTGTTTAGTTGTGTGGTTGTGTTTCATTAGTTATTTTGTGGATTTAAATAATATATGTGTTAAACTAAAAAATCGCTACAGAAGGATTCCTTAAAGCGTCAACAAACAATTTACCATCTGTACATATTTTTATGGTTTCCGAATTTTAAAAAAACGACAAATGCTTCAATGCAGCCGAATTTAAGGGTGTCAAAGCAGCAGCGTAAATAAAAATACGTAAATTCATTATTAGTTACTCCCTCCTTAATATACTAATCTGTCTGTATTGGTTTAAATTAGGTAAATAATATATAGAATTTTACTTATTCAACTTAACCTAACTTCTACACATGGCTGTTTTTTTCATCTGCCTCATCATTAGCTTTTTGTTCGTACTTTCATTAAACTGATCCTCGCAACAAAAAAACATTGATTTTGATTTAAGAACATCACGTCTAGCTGCTTTGAACCATAAAACTTTACGTGCATAATCATTGGGAACGGTTAAAAAGAGTTTGTATGAAGCACTTATTGAGGTATTCTTGCATCCTGGCACAAAACACCACTTATTTTGTGATCCATACATGTCACTATTTTCCATTATGCAAGATAATAATAATCAATAATATAATGATAATGACAATAACTGAAATAATAAAACAGCTGCGAAAACAACAAATTAAACACAAGACACTTTGTTGATATGACCTGCTACGTCACAATCGGGATAGGCAACCGACGATACGGATTCGGCGTTTTTGGCAGAAACTATCTGATTTGAATTTAAATTTGCTTTAAAATTATTATGGAGACTTTTTTGCAAAAAAAATATATCATGTAATGCTAATGTAATGTTTGCCATAACTACATTCTCTATATGTATAAACATTAAAAAAAAGTGAAAACACCCTATTCAGTCTGCAAGAACTAATCCCAAGATGCTGGGCCATAAATTGCGACATTTCTTCCTACTTTATCAGCTTCCGAAAGATGTTTGACAAAATTCTGGAACAGAAGATGCTGAGGCGCTAAAAGAAACCGGAATGGACGATAAAAATCTAAAAATTGTCCACATCTTATACTGGACGCGAACAGAGCTTGTATTCAGAAGATAATATATACTTATACTATAGAATTAATAATATAATATTTACCGAATCTTTGGAAGATAAGGAAAGACCAACGAAACAGTATTGGAACAAAAAAGTAGGTAAAAAGTGATGATGATCTGAGGAGGACTGTAGGTGAAGCAACAAGGTTCGTCAATCTGTTATTTGATATTTAATCTGCACACCGAAGAAATATTAGAAAAGCTCTAGAAAATAATAAAAATTCAATCAGCGCGCGACTAAATCATCTTCGCTATGCAGATGATAACGTCATGTCTGCAGATGAGACCGCTTCGACAGCTAATGCTCAAATTGAAAAATTTTAAAGAAAACTACCAATTACATCATAGGAGCATTCGGCTCTACTGACCGATGTTGAGAATATCATGAGTCGATAGAAGAACCAACCCAACAGTATTAAAACAAATCAAAAGGGAAAGAACTGATGAATTAATAATATAAATTACCTAATATAAAGCCTCTCAAAAAATGGCTGTTTCAAGAAGAAGACAGCACAAGTCGATCAAAAATCCACGACAGAGCCAATCAATAATCATTGGAAATGACAAATCTTGCAATGCAAATTGACGAATTGACCCTGAAGATGTCTAAATAAATATGGCAAAACAGACTGGAGTTTTAGAGCGGGATTTTGAACGATACAAAACAAATCCCCAACCCATCAAGAGATGGTTCAGGTCATTCTTAAGGAATTGTTCCCGGGTTTCTAAACACAGTTTAATTGGCCTAAAAAGTATCTTCTACTAACAATGGCATGGCTTAGAGGGCTACAAAAACACCCCATTGAGAGGTGAGAATTCGGGCAGATAAATATGAATTCCATGAATCAACTACCTGACGCTACGAAATGTGGTAGCAAAGTCTGGTGTCTCGGCGACATTGCGACGCTGAATACTCAAACATTTGCGGTTGGCAAACATGAGAAAATTGCTCAAATTTATGCAAAATGCATTTCCCGAAAACTGCAGGCAAACAACACGCTGCGTCTTAGTGTGAAGCGATTTTTGCGTGACTTTCAACACATTGTCAAGTCATTGCCGCGGTCTAAAATTAGCGATGAAACATTAAGGAAAACGTAAAAAATATAATAGAGGCGTCCTCCTAAAAATAGGAGGATTACCCCCGATTGATTGGCGGCACTTTGCACATTTAGTAGATTTTTGGCGGATTTTTCAGCTAGTTGAACCGTTTTCCAGCAAGTCAACAAGATAAGATAACGAAAAACGATGGCCCTAAATGTACATATACCGTTTTGCTGCAACTACTGAGATAATTGTGCCTAAAGCAGTGGCAACTAAAATAGCGATCGTACTGATCCGTGCATAACAATCTCCAGGAATTCGCAAAGGCTGAGCTTTGAATGTATTTTCGGATCATGGTTGGTTAGCTAGCCGTTGGCAGTCATCATTCTTTCGGACTCGCATTCGTACATGTGACAATCTACCAGCGTCACGTACTCGCTTTTTCGATCGTTTCGGCAAATAATGAATGAAACTCTGCCTTCGCTAAAGCACAATTAGTTCGCAGGCAGGCGGCCACCAATCGCGACAGCGCTTTTGCCCAGTTAATTAAAGAAAAACCGAAAAAAACCTGATTACATCATAGTGGTTGAATAGAAGCCTTCACCTTCAACGTGGAATTGAAACAAGGCAAAGCGGAGTTGCGCGAATCCAAAACAAATTTGTGATATTTGAAAAACAATCGGTTTACATACGGTAAATAAATAGGGCAAGCTGAGTACAACAGATTCAACAGTACACCTTGATTGCCAATGAGTGATTAGTGAGTGGGACCGATTAGCTGCACTTGCTGAATGATGGACAAAAATATTGAAAGGAAAAAATCGCTCTTGGACACGATGATTCTCACCCCTTTGAAGGAGCGAGGTGAGTTTTTCAGAAGCAATTTTAGTGAGTTTGCTGCGTGTCCATAAACAGTGGGAAGCCTTAAAATAGCCGAGTTGTAAAGGTTTCATCAGCTTTCTGACGCAATAGCGTTAATTACCGGAAGTTGAACAGGTAGACGGTTTGCCTGGCTGAGGGTGTGGACGAATCAACGACCCATATTTCTCTATTGGATTTAAAAAATTCAATCTCCAACTCCAGCATAATTCCGCGTGATTATGATTAAACGCCAAACAGTTAATCGATTTGGTATCGGTAATCGCGCTCGATCGCGATTGGATTGTTTTTAATTTCCCCCAAACTAATTGCAAATCATACACGGTGATCCAAAGATGCGACTCCATAAAAAGTCCGTGGAAAGATGCGAAAAAGTTCGCAATTATTTTTTCAAGTGTGGAATAAAAGTGAGTTGATCCTCACGAATTAAATCGATTTTTGCACAATTTATCACATCACAAAGCAGAAATCCGGCGATCAAATTCACGGTTGCATGGGCGATACCCAGATAGCACACAAATATTACAGTAATATTTTTTTGCAATATTTAATATAGGTTGAAGCGACAGATTCTTGAATATTATAACAATATTTCTT
>NW_026017213.1:2528732-2530617 GCF_020466585.1 Dendroctonus ponderosae
TATTACAAGTTTACTACCTGAAGAAAATGTAACTTTTGCAAGGAAAAGTACATTAAAAAGTAATTCAAATCCGGGTTATAAAACTGGTTGGGGTCGGCAAAGTTGTCGATTTTGGCAGCGCAGTTCTTATTTATCTACTGAACAAAGGTTTGAAATTTCGTTTTTTTGCTCTCGCCTAAATAATTTTCAGTTTACAACAATAACTGATCATAAATGTGTTGGAGACACTGCTGAGAATAATATTTCCAATATTCTTAATTGAATGGTTCCTGAGCGGCTGATTCTGGGCAAAAAAAACCCCAACATTCTAAAGTGAGATGCACACATTTTGGTCCTTCGACTCGGATCTGATTGGCGTAATTTTCATGTTATGTTCACGGCGGTTTTGCGCTCAAAAAAACGAGGTTGGCTGAAGTATTTTATGCAACCCTCGGAGAGAACGGACGCGATATTCAAACGAACAAAAAAATAGAGGCTAAAAACACTGGAACATCAGATATTTTAGTCAGACAGTCGACTTAATAAATTACTTATAACTCATTAACCGATTAGTTATAACTCGTTAACGCAGAGAGAGGCAACAACTCAATAGCGCAACTCAACACAGTGTTACCAAGGCCTACTTCAAATCGACCTGCTTTGAAACCCATTTTGGAATATTCGGAGCAAATCATACTCAAATTCTTTAGCAAAAAATCACGTTTTAACCGCATTGGCTGGTCTCAAACTAGGCAGCTTGTGGAAGAAGGATCTGATTTCTTATGCAACTTTTCTCGATTTTGCTGCATTTTCTTTGATGGTGATTTAAATCTGTCTAAACTTAAAGTAAACATGATATTAAGTAGTTTCTGTGAGAAGAAATCTTGGATCGTCCATAAATATCAGCCCTAAAACACACAAAATTTGATCCAAATCACCATTTTGAGGCTAAACTTAGTAAACGCAAAAGTAACAAAACTGAAAAAAAAAATGCTAAATGAACAACCAGAAGAAGATTTATAGACAATTCTTTGGTTGATCCAGCACAAAATGACCTGAAGGTGCAAAACATGTCGGACTAGACTTCTTAGTCTTTTCCCTGATCCGTAAAACACTACCAAAAGTTCTTAACAGTTCTAATGAAAAGTCTTCCTTCTGTCTGTTTTCTATTTGGGGCCTAAACTGTGGTCTTTTCTCTGGTGTTTGGCTCAATTATGTCATCAGGCGCACAAACTTTGGTCCKCCGAGCCGGATCTCATTCCGTTAACATTCATTTTATGTTCAACGTGCCTAAAGCTGACCACCCATGAAGCTTCTGCCTTAAAAACGCATGTAGTAAGGTTGACCGAATCATTTCATGAAGCCATCGTGGAGAACGCAGAAGATCAGAAGAATCAACCGAGTAAAGACGGTTGAGCATCAGAGAATTCCTAGTGAAAGAAAAACTTGCTTCTGAACGGCCAGAAGAAGATTTTTAAACACTATGGTAGATGAAGAACAAGAAGCTCTTCGGACTCTTCTCAGCCTTCCCCTCATCCCTAAAACATGACCAAAAGTGCACTCACAGTTTTAATGGAAAGTCTTCCTTCTGTCTGTTTTGTGGAAATGCGGTTTTCTACCACTTTACACCACCACCGCCTCAAGAGCTTACGCGTGACGTCATCCCATGTAGGCCAGTTTATTTTCCATTAGGAGGGCGTAGCATGGATTAAACTTGCTGTTAAGTTTGGTAATTAGTTGATTGTTTCGCATTTCACCTCAATTTCGTATTACAAGTTTACTACCTGAAGAAAATGTAACTTTTGCAAGGAAAAGTACATTAAAAAGTAATTCAAATCCGGGTTATAAAACTGGTTGGGGTCGGCAAAGTTGTCGATTTTGGCAGCGCAGTTCTTATTTATCTACT
>NW_026017213.1:2530717-2532497 GCF_020466585.1 Dendroctonus ponderosae
TCGACAACTTTGCCGACCCCAACCAGTTTTATAACCCGGATTTGAGTTACTTTTTAATGTACTTTTCCTTGGAAAAGTTACATTTTCTTCAGGTAATAAACTTGTAATAGGAAATTGAGGTAAAATGCGAAACAATCAACTAATTACCAAACTTAACAGCAAATTTAATCCATGCTACGCCCTCCTAATGGAAAATAAACTGGCCTACATGGGATGACGTCACGCGTAAGCTCTCGAGGCGGTGGTGGTGTAAAGTGGTAGAAAACCGCATTTCCACAAAACAGACAGAAGGAAGACTTTCCATTAGAACTGTGAGAGCACTTTTGGTCATGTTTTAGGGATGAGGGGAAGACTGAGAAGAGTCCGAAGAGCTTCTTGTTTTGCATCTACCATAGTGTTTAAAAATCTTCTTTTGCCCGTTCAGAAGTAAGTTTTTCTTTCACTAGGAATTCTCTGATGCTCTACAGTCTTTACTCGGTTGATTCTTCTGATCTTCTGCGTTCTCCACGATGGCTTCATGAAATGATTCGGTCAACCTTACTACATGCGTTTTTAAGGCAGAAGCTTCATGGGTGGTCAGCTTTAGGCACGTTGAACATAAAATGAATGTTAACGGAATGAGATCCGGCTCGGAGGACCAAAGTTTGTGCGCCTGATGACATAATTGAGCCAAACACCAGAGAAAAGACCACAGTTTAGGCCCCAAATAGAAAACAGACAGAAGGAAGACTTTTCATTAGAACTGTTAAGAACTTTTGGTAGTGTTTTACGGATCAGGGCAAAGACAGAAGAGTCTAGTCCCACATATTTTGCACCTTCAGGGCTTTTGTGCTTGATCAACCAAAGAATTGTCTATAAATCTCCTTCTTCCGGTAGTTCATTTAGCTTTTTTTTTTTTAGTTTTGTTACTTTTGCGTTTAAATTTTGTGTGTTTTCATCAAGATTTCTTCTCACTGAAACTACTTAATATCTGCTTACTTTAAGTTTAGACAGCCAAAACTTGAATCGCCACCAAAAATTGTGTTTGAACAAAGAAAATGCAGCAAAATCGGGAAAAGTTGCATAAGAAATCAGATCCTTCTTCCGCAAGCCGCCTACTTGGAGACCAGCCAATGCGGTTAAAACGTGATTTTTTGCTAAAGAATTTGAGTATGATTTGCTCCGAATATTCCAAAATGGATGTCGAAGTAGGCCTGGGTAACACTGTGTTGAGTTGCGCTATTGAGTTGTTGCCGCTCTCTGAGTTAACGAGTTATAACTCATCGGTTAATGAGTTTTAAGTAATCTATTAAGTCGACTGTCTGACTAATTTCTGATGTTCCAGTGTTTTCATGACGTGAAAAAAAATACAGGACTATTTTTTTGTTTGTTTGAATATCTTCTGCGTCCGCTCTCTTTCCGTTTTTTTAAAACCGCCGTGAACATAACATGAAAATTACGCGAATCTGATCCGAGTCGAAGGACCAAAATGTGTGCATCTCACCTTAGAATGTTGGGCTTTTTTGCCCAGAATCAGCCGCCCAGGAACCATTCAATTAAGAATATTGGAAATATTATTCTCAGCAGTGTTTCCAACACATTTATGATCAGTTATTGTTGTAAACTGAAAATGATTTAGGCGAGAGCAAAAAAACGAAATTTCAAACCTTTGTTAAGTAGATAAATAATAACTGCGGCTGCCAAAATCGACAACTTTGCCGACCCCAACCAGTTTTATAACCCGGATTTGAGTTACTTTTTAATGTACTTTTCCTTGGAAAAGTTACATTTTCTTCAGGTA
>NW_026017213.1:2532597-2535552 GCF_020466585.1 Dendroctonus ponderosae
TATTACAAGTTTACTACCTGAAGAAAATGTAACTTTTGCAAGGAAAAGTACATTAAAAAGTAATTCAAATCCGGGTTATAAAACTGGTTGGGGTCGGCAAAGTTGTCGATTTTGGCAGCGCAGTTCTTATTTATCTACTTAACAAAGGTTTGAAATTTCGTTTTTTTGCTCTCGCCTAAATCATTTTCAGTTTACAACCATAACTGGTCATAAATGTGTTGGAAACACTGCTGAGAATAATATTTCCAATATTCTTAATTGAATGGTTCCTGGGCGGCTGATTCTGGGCAAAAAAGCCCAACATTCTAAGGTGAGATGCACACATTTTGGTCCTTCGACTCGGATCAGATTCGCGTAATTTTCATGTTATGTTCACGGCGGTTTTAAAAAACGGAAAAAGAACGGACGCAGAAGATATTCAAACAAACAAAAAAATAGTCCTATATTTTTTTTCACGTCATAAAAACACTGGAACATCAGAGATTAGTCAGACAGTCGACTTAATAGATTACTTAAAACTCATTAACCGATGAGTTATAACTCGTTAACTCAGAGAGCGGCAACAACTCAACACAGTGTTACCCAGGCCTACTTCGACACCCATTTTGGAATATTCGGAGCAAATCATACTCAAATTCTTTAGCAAAAAATCACGTTTTAACCGCATTGGCTGGTCTCCAAGTAGGCGGCTTGTGGAAGAAGGATCTGATTTCTTATGCAATTTTTCCCGATTTTGCTGCATTTTCTTTGTTCAAACATAATTTTTGGTGGTGATTCAAGTTTTGGCGGTCTAAACTTAAAGTAAGGAGATATTAAGTAGTTTCAGTGAGAAGAAATCTTGATGAAAACACACAAAATTTAAACGCAAAAGTAACAAAACTAAAAAAAAATCTAAATGAACGACCGGAACAAGGAGATTTATAGACAATTCTTTGGTTGATCAAGCACAAAATGCCCTGAAGGTGCAAAACATGTCGGACTAGACTCTTCTTAGTCTTTTCCCTGATCCGTAAAACACTACCAAAAGTTCTTGACAGTTCTAATGGAAAGTCTTCCTTCTGTCTGTTTTCTATTTGGGGCCTAAACTGTGGTCTTTTCTCTGGTGTTTGGCTCAATTATGTCATCAGGCGCACAAACTTTGGTCCGCCGAGCCGGATCTCATTCCGTTAACATTCATTTTATGTTCAACGTGCCTAAAGCTGACCACCCATGAAGCTTCTGCCATAAAAACGCTTGTAGTAAGGTTGACGGAATCATTTCATGAAGCCATCGTGGAGAACGCAGAAGATCAGAAAAATCAACCGAGTAAAGACGGTTGAGCATCAGAGAATTCCTAGTGAAAGAAAAACTTACTTCTAAACGGCCAGAAGAAGATTTTTAAAGACTATGGTAGATGAAGAACAAGAAGCACTTCGGACTCTTCTTAGCCTTGCCCTAACCCCTAAAACATGACCAAAAGTGCCCTCACAGTTCTAATGGAAAGTCTTCCTTTCCTGCGTTTTCTCTTTGGGACCTGATTATTTCATCAGACGTACAAACTTTGGTCCTTCGAGCCGGATCTCGCTCACTTAATTTTCCTTTACTACATGCGTTTATTCTGGTGCCTTATCAATACAAGCACAAGGGGGGGAATGTGAATGACAAAACGACGGATCCTCTGAAGATTATTCGTAAATTCTTCCATGTTTCACGATGAAAAGTAGCCCGAATTCAGTTCTGGTCAACATGCTGCCCGACTATTAGTATGCGACTAGAAACAGCAGTTGCGGAAGTTTCCAAGGTCTCTTGCAAATAATTCCTCGACCAGCCGGTGCAGATGGAAAATCGCCCTTCTTTCGGTCCAAGGTCGGCGCATAGACCAGCAGCTCGCCCCAAACAATAAATGGTAAAAAGCGCGACAAAACCCTAAAAAAACGCGATTCTTGGCGAGCTCAATCGATCGCTCTACGTCTCGCCGTCGGGGGAGCGATGGGGAAAACGGACCCTCCTTGTTGGGGATGTTTTCCCCCGCGGGCTTGTTCATGCCGCCGAATTTCCTCGAATCAGCCAAACTGTTTACGGCAAACAGTCGAAAATAGCGCGGCTGATGAGATTGTGGTCTTCTAAGGGTTTAATTACTACGGCTCGACTAGGGCTGAGGATAATCGATTATTCAAATGGATTGGATTATGAAAAAGTCAGCTTGTAGATAGGCACGGGTAACACTGTGTTGAGTTGATGCCGCTCTGTGAGTTGCTGAGTTACAACTCATAGCGCCTCACGGCAACGCATTCGAGGATTCGGATAAAACTCTGCTTTTACATCTCTCTTTCTTTGCAAATGTTCAATTCGATCCCTCCCATCACTAGTCCGAACCAGACATTAGAGATCAATAGTGCTTGGAAAAAATGTTAAAATAACCTTCCCGCGACGATTGTCGCAGTCATTTAACTGCGCAATTTACTTGCAAATCATCTGTTGGATTCCTAGAATCGAAATTGTGTCTTGATTGATCGCGATAGCGCTTAAAACCGTACCCCACGTTGATTGGTGGGAGGCTTCAGCCGCAGATTTATGCATCTGTCCTTCACCCTTGGAAAGTGGGTCACCCTTTATCCGGGGGTTGAGACCCTTGGCCTAGTTTTATTCGCTTTATTCACGCCTGTCGGACATGTGGCTGCTTTGACCTGTTTTCCCCCGGATTTCAAGCAATTTTCAGGTTTTGGTCCTCCGAGTCGGATCTTGTTCAACTCATTTTCACTGTGTTTTCAGGCAATTTTGCGATTAAAAATTGGAAGCAGACGATATTCAGTTGAATATGAATTGAATAAACGGCCAGAAGGAGATCTTTAGGCATCACTTTGATAGATGAAGTCGCAGCTAATGATAAGGGTGAAAATTTTCCTACTTTTAAACCAGGAAGATTTTTTTAAAACACGTAACTTTTACTGAATTTCTAACGTTTGGATTTTCTGG
>NW_026017213.1:2535652-2546886 GCF_020466585.1 Dendroctonus ponderosae
GCTGCCCTGCAAGAACAACCTCGAAAGGCACACACAATTTTCAAAATCTGAAAAATGCCTGATGTTGACTGAAAATCGAAACGTTGTCCATTGATAAAAAGGACTTTGCCCTACAAAATGGATCCAAAATTGATTTTCTTCCTTCGCAAATTTCACAGGACCGAAATGCCAAACTCCGGCCTGCGCAAATCGCCACGAAAACCAGACGTAATTTTGGGAAATTTTTGAAAATTTCCTGATGACTGAAAATCGAAGCTTTTCACACTGGCTTTGCCCTAAAAAATACCTACAAAAGCGATTCTCTCACTGCGTTGGTTCCCGAGCAAATAAATGACAAACGCTGCCCTGCAAGAAGAACCTCGAAAGGCACACACAATTTTCAAAATCTGAAAAATGCCTGATGTTGACTGAAAATCGAAACGTTGTCCATTGATAAAAAGGACTTTCCCCCACAAAATGTATCCAAAATTGATTTTCTTTCTTTGCAAATTACACAGGAAGTAAATGCTAAACTCGGGCCTGCGCAAGTCGCCGCGAAAACCAGACCTAATTTTGAGAAAATTTTTAAAATTTCCTGATGATGACTGAAAGTCTAAACTTTTTACACCTGTAAAACTGGCTTTGCCTTACAAATTACCTGCCAACGCTATTTTCTCCCTTTCTGAGTTCCTAAACGATTAAATGCCAAACTCTGCCCCGCAAAACCCACAAACAATTTAAAAAAAATCTCAAAAAATCCCTGATGTTGACTGAAAATCGAAACGTTGTCCATTGATAAATAGGACTTTGCACTGCAAAATGCATCCAAAATTGATTTTCTTGGAACTAAATGCTAAACGCTAAACTCCGGGCTGCGCAAATCGTCACGAAAACTAGACGTAATTTTGGGAAATTTTTGAAAATTTCCTGATTATGACTGAAACTTTTTACACTTGTAGAACTGGCTTTGCCTTACAAAGTACCTGCCAAAGCGATTTTCTCCCTTCCTGAGTTCCTAAACGATTAAATGCCAAACTCTGCCCCGCCAAACAAACCTCAAATGCCACAAACAATTTTTTTTTAATCTCAAAAAATCCCTGTTGTTGACTGAAAGTCGAAACGTTGTCGACGCAGATGTGCAAAATTTTCAAACTGCATTTCAAAGAAACTGAAGTAACTTAAGCGGGTTTATAACGGCAGTTTCTGTCAGAATTCACTTTCTGTAAGTGCCATTTTGAAGTCAGCGCTCACTTCGACTTCAAATCAACAATCAATGCAATGAAAATGAAAATGTCGGTTGATTGATTAAGTGGGAAACATATCGAACACTAATCGGTTTCGGGATATCTGGAATTTTGCTATTAAATGTGGATTGCGGAATTTATCTCTTTAAACTCAGCCGCTAAATTGGCCGGCACCCAGTCCTGATTTTAACCTATTGGATCGACGCTGGGGATTATTTAAAGAATCTACTTTATAATCAAGCTATCAATACTCCAGAAGAGTCTGGTTAGTCAGGCCATGAACCAGTTCGAAAATTCACATTTATACAGGGCGATAAAATTTTCAATCGGGGAATTAAGATGATCAAAAGTCGGACAATACAGGGTGTTGAAAAATTGCTGTAAAGAGAAAAAACTCGGTAAGTTTCTATAATGCTAGCGAGAAGAGGCCTACTTAAGTGGACTAATTCCCCTAAGTCTCCCAAATCCATTAAGTGCAATGTGATTTAGTGAGCTCCATAAATAGCGACATGTTCTATATCATTGGAATTGTCGATAACATCTGCACAATAAATAACCTGGCTAAAATGATTGATTGATCGATCAGATGGGTAAAAGGCAGATAAACTAGCTGCAGCCTCACAGCCATAACTAACTGAGAAAAACTTTAGAATTTACCCAAATAATATTAATAAACATTGATGATTTAATGAGTTGGAAAGTAATAAGTTCAAACGCGTGCTCGTTTTACAAATGAAAGCCATCGACCTCTGAAAGTTAATCTAGGTGTAAATATTAATCAAGCATGTTGGTCGGTTACTAGATAACAATTGTCAGATGTTAAGGAAATATCACGTAATCAATAATGAATAACATAAATTGGTTCATGGCAAAGTGGATTTTTCCTCATGGAAAATTGACACTGTGGTGAATTGACTATTGTCACTGCACAGCCCGACTTCTAGCTAGAGGTCGGGAAGGTTAATGATATATTTTAGACATTTTGAAACGTCCGGCAACGTTGGGTCTAACTCAGCTGAAGTGCATCGGCATTCGTCAGGCGTCATCATATGCCACATGCATCCTATTTTCGGATCTTTTGCGCATTTTGTCATGTCATTTCTTTTAACGGTTTACTGGGGCGCACTTTACTAGAGCATGTGTCAAACATGTTTTAAGACAAGTTCGCGCCGAATTCCCTGTGAAACTGGTCGGTTTCTCAACTGGAAAATGCATCCAATCTGTCCCAAGCTATTTGGCGGTGACGCCATATGGAAATGTTTTCCTGTCTTCTTCACTCATTGAAATTGACTGCTTCAATCAATAACCATGTACCTACAATGAATAATGGGAGAAAAGGTAAATTGTCATTGTCATGTCAGTCTAATGGGTAAATGTCATTATTTCCTATCGAAAACAGTGGCAAAACTACGTACTTTCCACCGGGGATCAGGAAAMATKTAATTGAATAATGGGAGAAAAGGTAAATTGTCATTGTTATGTTATTCTAAKGGGTAAATGTKATTMTTYCGCTATCGAAAACAGTGGAGAAACTACGTACTTTTCAYCAGGGGGTGAAGAAGAARGAGTCTACCGATCCAATCKAAATCTCACTCTCASTGCACAAAGTGTAGATTTGGCAAATGCACAAAATGTTCTAGAATAGCGTCASCGTGTCAACGATTTGACAGACGGYGCGGACCTCTTGCCGTCCTTTGTTATCTTATGCAAAAGTAGTGGGTTTCAGTGAGTGGGAAGTTAATAAAAACTGCATCATTCACAAAAAAATCACTAAGAAAATTGGCTAATGTTTTACCGTTTTACCAAGTTTCCCACCATCCAGCCGCTATTGCTAGCAATAAAAACTGAGGTTATGAAGTGAAGTTGAAATAAAGCACCTCTTGCAACGACAGTACCCTCAATTTTCTAACCTCCCAAAAGTCAATTTTGAAGAACAATTGCTGACGTTGGCTGTTTCAGGTGACCTCACGATGTTCCAAGACCTAACATAGGCCAATCGGCTTCCTCGCAGGCTGCGCCCGCCGCCATGCTGATCGCCGAAGGAGCGGCCGGGCCCGCCACCACGCCCGGTTCCCCCAACGGTTCGGTAACGGGCCCCGCCCCATTCACCGCCCTAGTGGATTCAACGGGCGTGGTCAGYGTTCCGCCCAGCCCGACGGCACGCCCATTGCGCATGTTGGCCGACGTGCGCGCCCTCTTGCAATCCGGCAAGGTCCAGGAGGTGAAGCAACTGTTAAGGGCGAACGCGTGGCCTGCCAATCATCCGATCAGAAAGTTAGTGGTCGGCACCGCGCAGGAGTATAATGAATTGCTGATTGGAGGTTATGTTTCAGAGAATTATGGCCTTTGTTGTGCAAGCAACATGGCAAGGCTGGCGGAGTGTCGGGCGATGGATTCTACTGGGACATGGTGGTTCAGGTGTTTGGATCGGCGGAACTGCCCGAGCGACCCGTCGGGTTGCCGCCTTTTGTCGAACCATCCCGTTGCCACGCCTACCATTTGACAAGATCGGGGCGCGCGTGCGCCGATCGCGTTATCAGCGTACTGGGCTACGCATGTCCGGATATCGTCTACAGTCCCGCCATCTACCCGATATGCGCGCTACTGCTCCATTATGTAACTGGTAAGTGTTTGAGCTTTTTGAAAAATTTGCTCGATGTTTGGATCAAAATCGGGCTATTTTGAGCGGAGATTGCGAAAATCTATTTTGGGGCCGCCACTTGCACATGGGCCACTTCAGCCTGGTGCTCGTGATGGGTTTTATCGGGGAATTCACTCAGCTTTGACTGCTTTATGGGCTATTGATAGGCTGCAGATTGAAGACCAATGACCGGCTTGCAAAATTCTATGGTGGGCTGTTTTGTTAACAAGCTGGCCAAATTTATCCTAAAATTAGAAGCTTTATTTGGACATATGCCAAGCATGGCTCTGCCCCCTGAAGATCCTCCCGTTTGAAACCCCAAATCTCAGCAATAGTTGGAAACACCTGATCAGTCACAGGAAGAGAATTTTGAACGCTAAATTCTAACCTGAAAAAAGCCAAAGTAGGTGGAAAGTGGAATCTTTTTTCTCTGAAAAATTCTAACCTGCAATTTGCCCAATTTTGGTCTATTTTAATCAATATCGGGGAAACGGTTGCATCTACCTGAATAATCGATAGGATTGTGTCGATAGAACGTCTCAGCAGCTGTCGTTTGCCATTTGTCGTGCACCAGTGACTTCTAACCTCTAAAGGAATCGAAGCCAAAACAAGCCAGATCTCGGAAACAGTTGAAAATACACTGACAAGTCGCAGGAAAACTTCAAAAACTAACCTCAAAAGACATTTGATACCGGTGACAGTAAAGTCAAAAAGTCCTCAAGCTTCAGTTTGAGCCTCTGATAGGAGAGGACGAAACTGCTAAAACTGTCTCTGTCCATCTTTATGGAACCGATGCAAACTCATTCGTGATTGGAACTTGCAGTTCATCTGTCGACAAGCTGGATTGTACAAAATGCTCAATATGCATATAGTGGGTGTTTAATAAGGAAAGTATCGTCGGCTCAAGGTCGAAACCGTTTGGTTCGAAATGCCCTAACCTCTAAAGGGATGGAAGCAAAACCGCTATGAATTAGGTACCATTGGAACTAGCAAGTTTGCAATTTCAAGACAGTTTTCTGAGATGGAAGCGATCGTAAAATTTCACTGGTACATAGTGAAATAAATATTAAATTGATAAAATGTGATCAAACAGATTTCGGGTCGCCATCACGCGGGATTATGAATGATTTTTGAGTAAATATTGACGAGAAAATAAAGGAGAGCCTGGCAAATAACGCGGAGAGGTCAGATGAAAGCGGTTGCCAAACTATGCCTATTGGTAGCGATATTTTTAGCTCGACGGGAAGAATCACCTAAGTGTGATCTAGCACCGGTCAGCTCGAATCAGCTGACGACCGAGGTTAATTTTAGCCGATATTAAAGTGTATTAACTGGGAAATATTGAAAGTTTCGAACCATTAATTTTCGAGTAACTATTTATTGCTATGACCAGCGCTAAGTATTTCACTGTAAATGTTCTATAATTTATTCGTCAATTAATTGGCATCGATTTCGACGCACCGAAATAACATTCCTGATAATTGACGTGTGTCTAAACCGAATCGAAATGGAGCTTTGTTTCAGGGGCGCAGCCCATAAAAACATGCATCGAAAACATCCGAAATTATCGAATTCCCCAATTAATTAATTTCCTGATAACCCCGTTCGCAGCTACTCACTAAACAAGTGATTTAGTCTACGCATTATTATCTTATCATCGGAACAATTCGATAAAGAAGTCATGTGAATCGGATAGTAATCATTAGACCCGAAGGGGGCTTAGTTTGAGAGAATAACAGTCAAAAGCCGTGAATAATTACGTTATGAGGAAAAGAACGGCTCAACGTCATCAGAACAAGGCCTCAGTACTGAAATCTACACAACTGATGACGTCAGACAATGTAGGCCAGTTTTGCGCGCGCAGCGAACGCATTGAGCTGTAGACCAAATCAAGTTATGATAATTGAGGAGCGATGGTTTCGTTACAACTTATCTGGTCTTCTGCAGGGAAGCTGGGGTTGCCGGTTAATGCTAACTTTCACTGGCTTTTACTCAAAAGTTGGTAGAAAAAAAACACATTTCATTAAGGTGAAGAAGTTCGTCAAAAATCAGCAAAAACAGTGAATAGAGTGAAATTTTCTGCAATAATAAAGCAAAAAAATTGATTTTTTAGTGGCTCAACAAGCGCTTTTATACAGGGTGTCCCGTAAGTTCATGATCAAAAGGGTACTGCGATATTCTTTGGACCAAAAGAAGACGATCTGGCCTAACTTTTATTAACAAAAAATGTCTGGTTCCTCTGCTATTGTTGATTTTTGACGAAAATTATTCAGCCTTGATTAATTGCGCCAATGCGACCCCTATTTAGTTTTCCTCTTTCTCAGCTGTCTGCAGATGAATTATTTGTGTTCCTAAAACGCGTTTTTCGAAAATTCGTCAAAAATCAACCAGAGAAGCCAATCGGGCAAATGTTGATCCTCTAATAGAGAAAATTGCACTCTTTTCAGCGTCCCCACAAGCACTTTTATGTCTAAATCGACTTAGAAGTACAATAGCACGTGAGAGTGTAGAAATTGGCAAAAAATCAGAAAAACTAAGCACTCAAGTAAACTTTTTTGGCAATTAGGGGCAACTTTCACTCTGGGCTGCTTAATGATAAATTAATTTTTGAAAATCAGTTTGCAAAGCGTCATTAACCAAATCAGTCTGCAASTTWMACAATTCKTGGGATTAGAAAATTCAAGGAAAGTTGTGACAAGAAAAGTGGATTATTTCCCCTTTCCAGTGCMGTAGAAATTTCTTTCTMTCTGGGGYGGGSTGTGAGTAATRAAYTTTSAAAAATCAGTTTCGAAATAGTCAGTGAAAAATCCAAAGGAACCTCACAGTTCAGAAATTAGTCAGTAAGWTAAAAGAACAGCTATTTGAGTAAACTTTTCGGCAATAATTTACAAAATGTCACGCTTTCCAGAAGTGCARGAARTGCTTTTYCACCTAAAAACGTTCGTGAAAAATTAATTTTTGAAAATCAGRCGSAATTAATCCRAAATCGGTRTGTTTCAGGGAAAATAATYATAACTAAAATTTCCCCATAAGTAAAGTCTTYCCTCCTCTCCTGAAATATGTATGAATAATCGTTTCTGAGGTACATACATTTAGAAAATTTGCGCTATTTAAATAGTTAAAAGTGACGATTTTTCTCGCTAAACTTCGTGCCTTCCGCGTCGCTGAGGCCGATTTTCCATTTTATGGAAACATTGCGAAAGCTTTTCATCGGCACTTTTTCCAGTTAGGCAAACAGCTGCTGAAATCCTGAAAGGCCGTAGTGTTTATTTACGCGATGGGGCTTATTTGTAAATCGTAAAAGCCAGTAGAAAAATAATGTTTCATTGGCATTTAACGAGTCGAATTTTACTTAACATGCAACGAATCGCTCGCGCCCGCCTACACCTTGAAGTTTTATTGGGAAAATCAACTTTTTTCTATTTATTGTAGATTTTTTGTTTATTATTATTATTATTATAAATCTATCCATAGAGATTCGGCAAACTCATTTGTGACCTACACAGGCTTCAACAGTATTTCCATGTGGAAATGTGAATTTGAAGGTGAATCATTTTGATATTGCAATGGGCAAAAGTCCCCTTTTCTTTAAACTGCATGATTCTTATCAAGTTTCTTTTTTTTATTAATTAAAAAAAATGTTTGACGAATTTATGGTAAAATCAACTGTATTCTGATCGGATTCGAATAGCTATAAAATACATTTTCCGGTAAATACGGCAATAAAACGATCAGCTCATAGTAGAGAGTGCATTTAAGACAATGGACAGAAAGTATTGAAAAAATGAGAAAAATCTTCATTATTCAATGACATAATAGAAACGAAACAGTAGGACGAAGAAACTAGGCCTAAACAAAGCCTCTTTCTATTACAAGCCCAGAAACTTGTCGATCCATTTTTATCAATTCTTCTTGTTGTTTGTTGTCCGATTTGATTTGATTCGTTTATATTACATAATAGTTTTCATTTGCCTGTGGTTTGGGCACAAGTTTCGTGATTTTAAATATTTCAAAAGCGACTGAAAGAACTTTGCTCCAAAGGTGCGTTTTAGAAACACAAATTCATCCGAAGACAGCTGGGAAATTCCCAAAGGAAAACAGCTCAAAAAACTAGTTTGGGTCGACAATTTTTCATTTGTCTGTGAATTGACATTCGAAAAGTGACTGAAAACATTGAATTCTGTTCCAAATGAGCGTTTTAGAAACAGAAACTCATGGGCCAAACAGCTGTGAAACTCGCACATGAATGATGCTGCGTTGGTGCAACAAATCAATTATATTTTTCAATTATTTGTTGAGTGATTTTAAACATTCAAAAAGTGAGTGAAAGGCCTTTTGTTTTGCCCCCAACGGACGTTTTGGGAACAAATGCTAGGTGCAAAGCACTTGAGGTTACGCAAGTTAAAACAGTTTGAGTATTTTTTATTTGCCTGTGAATTGGACACTGATTGAATGATTTTAAAGGCTAAGAGTGAGTGAAAAACGCTTAACTTTGCTCCAAAAAACGCGTTTTAGGAACACAAATAATTCATCTGCAGACAGCTGAGAAAGAGGAAAACTAAATCGAGGTCGCATTGGCGCAATTAATCAAGGCTGAATAATTTTCGTTTGACTGTGAATTGGGCACGAGTTGAGTGAGTCAAAAAATGCAAAGAGTGTCTGAAGGATATTTAATTTTGCTTTAAAATAGCGATTAAGGAACAGTAATTCGCCTGGAAACAGCTGGGAAATATGGGGTTGCGTTGGCGTCCCTATGTTTGATTCGTGAGTGAATTGGGCACAAGTAGAGTGAGTTAGTCACTAAAAAAGTGACCTAAAAGACATTTTATTTTGCTCCAAAAGGATGTTTTTGAAACAAAATTTCATTTCCAAAACCTTGAAATACGCAAATAAAAACAAGGCTTGGCTTGCTAGTCAAGCGATTTAAAAAATTTCCAAAATGCCGAAAAGAACATTTCTGGAACGAAATCTACCTCCAAAGAGCTGGAAAATATGGAAAGTCTAGTAGGCCGGCAACTTAAAATAGCAGCTCAATTTTTATGATTTTTCAATTGCTTCAAAAGCTCTGAAAAGTGCACAAAAATTGTTGAAATATTTGTGTGGAGATGCGATTTTCAACTCGCAACCTTAAAATTATGAATTCTTCAATTAATTTTCCGAGCTTTGGAGCAGAACCGATTCGTTGGCTGGATTTGGCATTGCCAATGAATCACCCTGTATATGGATTTAGGTAAATTCCTGCTGTAGTTTACATTCATCAATCGAAGCTGGATTTCTTTTTATCATTGCGATTGATTAGTTTTTAAATTGTTTAATTTAAGTGGAGTTTGATTTATGGTCGGCTACTTATGAATTTGTCCAAATTCCGAATGGAGCGTAGCCTAAAATTAGAATTTCGCCGATTTTTCGCCCAATTTCCCCCGATTTCAGTGTCAGCAGTCGAATTTATGAACTGTTTCATATTTGTTTGGTTAAAGTCAATTAAAACCGACATTCGACCGTTGAGATATTCCGCTGGCAACCTAAATATTTATGCCGTATTCTTTAGAGCGTTTTCGATTAAAATTTACCGTGTAAACACGATTTTTTACATTCGCCGTTGTTTATTTCATTATTCTACCTGCCTCTAATTGGATCTCAGTCTCTTCAATCCGGCCATTTGTTCAACTGAACAAGGCGCAAAAAATGCCTTTTATAGGGCATTTTTGAGGAAAATGTAGTTTTGACTCTGTTGTTTCGTTTGTTGGCAGTGGGCTTTAGATTAAGACGCTTCGAAGGAGTTTGAGTGAAATTTCACTCAATGGCATCTTGAATGTTTTAAGTGGGATCTCGTTCAATGCCCATTTGATTGGCTGCGTTTACACTCGATGCTAAACAACTGGCCAAAAGCTATAAAAAGCCTCAAATCGATTGGTTGTGTTTATTATTATAAATACGTTCCCCAAATTGCCGGATTAGCTGATCTCTCCACTAAATTGAGGGCATTTGCCCACTTTTCTGCGTTTAGTCGCTGAATTTATTCTATTTTAGGGGTAATTTCCCAGGAAATTCAACAAGCTCTAGTTTTGGGAACGTTGCCCGATTTATTACATTGTTTGATTTCTCGCGAAAAATATGTTGGCTCCCGCGATCCTACCGCAAGAAAAGTGGAAAACATGTCTCCCGAAAATAATTTGCGAGTAATGAATGGTTGTATCTGGGGGGGACAGCGTGTTTTTTTCCGAAACTCTCGACTTTCTGCCAACTTTTCCGCTCGATATCGTTAAAGGTGAACTCAGTATGTGTAATGCTCCATGAGTAATCCGTGTGCTAATGAGGACATTTTGCAAACGAAAATTTCGCCGCATTTTTGCCATTCTTTCAACGCAATTCGGTCAATTAATCGTCTATTTTAAGCAAAAGAGTTGAGTCCAACTCTGAGCGAATGAAAAATTACCCGTTTAAACTTTTCATTTTATTCGAATGAAGAAAAATATGCTTTTCTCACGTGTTATTCGGTTGCTTTCACCTCGGTTATTTTCGGTTTATTAGTCGATAATACCAGATGAAAATACCAATCTCTTTGAATCTGCGATGTCTGCGTGGTGATTTGCAGTTTTTTCCATCAATCATTCACATAACGAAAATAACCAGAAGGATTCAATCTTTGCAACTTCAGGTCTATTTCCGTTATTTGCGAGGTCGTCGTGTTTTTGTTAGTTGGCCATGTGGGCCGGTTATTTCGACAATTTTGACATTGACATTTGTTCAGTTAGACACCAAGATCTGTCACTTTTTGTCTAACTACGTTCTCGCTCAAGTCTTCTGGAAACAACAGGGTACATTTTAACACAATTTTCATCGCAATAAYTGCTCGTTTCGGTTCGTAGAGGTTCGGTCCGTTCGCGAACGTCTATCGCTCTTTTCAGTATCTCTCTCTTCTAGTCGGTTTTTCCTTTTAGCCCAAGTGTTTATGGGAAAACTGCTCAGTTCAAGTGAACTTTGATTGCAACAAGCGCTCGTTTAAGCTCGTCCAGCACTCTTCAAGTCTTCTTCATCTTTCTTGTACATTGGGTTCTTCAAAGTTGCACAGTTTAGGCCAACTTTACAACCATTACTAGCAATGGATCGCTGAAATTCATCGAGTTTCGTTCTGTTCACGAACGTCCAGCTTCTGTTCACATTATTGGTGCAAATGTACGGAAAAAATGCACGGTTCTAACCAAATTTCATTGCAGCGATCGCTCGTTTAAGTTCGCTTTGTTCGCCAATCCCAATCGCCAAAAGTCCCTAAGGCCATTTGTAACGGTCGATTAAAAGGTGATTTTTGCAATTCTAACCTTTAGTGTATGTACTTTTATGGTCGCGTTCAATTTTTTGTTCAATTTTGT
>NW_026017213.1:2546986-2549931 GCF_020466585.1 Dendroctonus ponderosae
TACCTGAAGAAAATGTAACTTTTCCAAGGAAAAGTACATTAAAAAGTAACTCAAATCCGGGTTATAAAACTGGTTGGGGTCGGCAAAGTTGTCGATTTTGGCAGCCGCAGTTCTTATTTATCTACTTAACAAAGGTTTGAAATTTCGTTTTTTTGCTCTCGCCTAAATAATTTTCAGTTTACAACAATAACTGGTCATAAATGTGTTGGAAACACTGCTGAGAATAATATTTCCAATATTCTTAATTGAATGGTTCCTGAGCGGCTGATTCTGGGCAAAAAAGCCCAACATTCTAAGGTGAGATGCACACATTTTGGTCCTTCGACTCGGATCAGATTCGCGTAATTTTCATGTTATGTTCACGGCGGTTTTAAAAAACGGAAAAAGAACGGACGCAGAAGATATTCAAACAAACAAAAAAATAGTCCTATATTTTTTTTCACGTCATAAAAACACTGGAACATCAGAGATTAGTCAGACAGTCGACTTAATAGATTACTTAAAACTCATTAACCGATGAGTTATAACTCGTTAACTCAGAGAGCGGCAATAACTCAATAGCGCAACTCAACACAGTGTTACCCAGGCCTACCTGAAAACCCATTTTGGAATATTCGGAGTAAATCATACTTAAAATGTTTAGCAAAAAATCACGTCTTAACCTTATTGGCTGGTCTAAAAGTGGGCGGCTTGTGGAAGAAGGATCTGATTTCTTATGCAACTTTTCCCGATTTTGCTGCATTTTCTTTGTTCAAACATAATTTTTGGTGGCGATTCAAGTTTTGGCTGTAAGTAAGGAGATATTAACTAGTTTCAGTGAGAAGAAATCTTGATGAAAACACACAAAATTTAAACGCAAAAGTAACAAAACTAAAAAAAAAGCTAAATGAACGACCGGAAGAAGGAGATTTGTAGACAATTCTTTGGTTGATCAAGCACAAAATGACCTGAAGGTGTAAAACATGTCGGACTAGACTCTTCTTAGTCTTTTCCCTGATCCGTAAAACACTACCAAAAGTTCTTAACAGTTCTAATGGAAAGTCTTCCCTCTGTCTGTTTTCTATTTGGGGCCTAAACTGTGGTCTTTTCTCTGGTGTTTGGCCCAATTATGTCATCAGGCGCACAAACTTTGGTCCTCCGAGCCGGATCTCATTCCGTTAACATTCATTTATGTCCAACGTTCCTAAAGCTGACCACCCATGAAGCTTCTGCCTTAAAAACGCATGTAGTAAGGTTGACCGAATCATTTCATGAAGCCATCGTGGAGAACGAAGAAGATCAGAAGAATCAACCGAGTAAAGACGGTTGAGCATCAGAGAATTCCTAGTGAAAGAAAAACTTACTTCTAAACGGCCAGAAGAAGATTTTTAAAGACTATGGTAGATGAAGAACAAGAAGCACTTCGGACTCTTCTTAGCCTTGCCCTAACCCCTAAAACATGACCAAAAGTGCCCTCACAGTTCTAATGGAAAGTCTTCCTTTCCTGCGTTTTCTCTTTGGGACCTGATTATTTCATCAGACGTACAAACTTTGGTCCTTCGAGCCGGATCTCGCTCACTTAATTTTCCTTTACTACATGCGTTTATTCTGGTGCCTTATCAATACAAGCACAAGGGGGGGAATGTGAATGACAAAACGACGGATCCTCTGAAGATTATTCGTAAATTCTTCCATGTTTCACGATGAAAAGTAGCCCGAATTCAGTTCTGGTCAACATGCTGCCCGACTATTAGTATGCGACTAGAAACAGCAGTTGCGGAAGTTTCCAAGGTCTCTTGCAAATAATTCCTCGACCAGCCGGTGCAGATGGAAAATCGCCCTTCTTTCGGTCCAAGGTCGGCGCATAGACCAGCAGCTCGCCCCAAACAATAAATGGTAAAAAGCGCGACAAAACCCTAAAAAAACGCGATTCTTGGCGAGCTCAATCGATCGCTCTACGTCTCGCCGTCGGGGGAGCGATGGGGAAAACGGACCCTCCTTGTTGGGGATGTTTTCCCCCGCGGGCTTGTTCATGCCGCCGAATTTCCTCGAATCAGCCAAACTGTTTACGGCAAACAGTCGAAAATAGCGCGGCTGATGAGATTGTGGTCTTCTAAGGGTTTAATTACTACGGCTCGACTAGGGCTGAGGATAATCGATTATTCAAATGGATTGGATTATGAAAAAGTCAGCTTGTAGATAGGCACGGGTAACACTGTGTTGAGTTGATGCCGCTCTGTGAGTTGCTGAGTTACAACTCATAGCGCCTCACGGCAACGCATTCGAGGATTCGGATAAAACTCTGCTTTTACATCTCTCTTTCTTTGCAAATGTTCAATTCGATCCCTCCCATCACTAGTCCGAACCAGACATTAGAGATCAATAGTGCTTGGAAAAAATGTTAAAATAACCTTCCCGCGACGATTGTCGCAGTCATTTAACTGCGCAATTTACTTGCAAATCATCTGTTGGATTCCTAGAATCGAAATTGTGTCTTGATTGATCGCGATAGCGCTTAAAACCGTACCCCACGTTGATTGGTGGGAGGCTTCAGCCGCAGATTTATGCATCTGTCCTTCACCCTTGGAAAGTGGGTCACCCTTTATCCGGGGGTTGAGACCCTTGGCCTAGTTTTATTCGCTTTATTCACGCCTGTCGGACATGTGGCTGCTTTGACCTGTTTTCCCCCGGATTTCAAGCAATTTTCAGGTTTTGGTCCTCCGAGTCGGATCTTGTTCAACTCATTTTCACTGTGTTTTCAGGCAATTTTGCGATTAAAAATTGGAAGCAGACGATATTCAGTTGAATATGAATTGAATAAACGGCCAGAAGGAGATCTTTAGGCATCACTTTGATAGATGAAGTCGCAGCTAATGATAAGGGTGAAAATTTTCCTACTTTTAAACCAGGAAGATTTTTTTAAAACACGTAACTTTTACTGAATTTCTAACGTTTGGATTTTCTGG
>NW_026017213.1:2550031-2551701 GCF_020466585.1 Dendroctonus ponderosae
CCATTTGTAACGGTCGATTAAAAGGTGATTTTTGCAATTCTAACCTTTAGTGTATGTACTTTTATGGTCGCGTTCAATTTTTTGTTCAATTTTGTGAACGATGTTGCTTAATTTTTAATGTATTAATTATCGTGTTTCTAGTCTTCCTTTCCTTCCAATCCAGGGAAAATTGTATAGTTTGAACCATTTTGATTGGAAAAATCGCTCATTTACGTTCGTCGAGATTCGCTCTGTTTGCGAATCTCGTTCTTCTAGTCTTCTTCATGTTCTAACCCAAGCGTTTATGGGAACCCTGCACAGTTTAAACCCGATTTGTTTCCGATAATTGCTCGCTTAAGTTTTATGAGCTTCGCTCTGTTCGGGTATGTCCACGTTTTGTATGTTTCTTCTTCAATTATTTCAGCGATGCTGTAAAAGTTGAAATTTCTTTTTCAAAGAAACACAGTTTAAGTAAACTTTGCGTGTATCAATCGCTCGTTTAAGTTGATGGAGGTTCGTTCTGTTCGCGAATGTCCATCGTTTGATTTTGTAAGTTCAAGTTTGGTTTGAGTTATTTTTACAATTGTAGCTGTGGTCACGTTCTAGAGTTTCAATTTTGTTTAGTTATCATTCGTTTCGAGTTTTTGTGACCTTCTAAAGCAGTAAAAAATTTACAGTTTGAACCAAGTTTGATTGCAACAATTGCTCGTTTACGTTCGCCGAGCTTTGCTTTGTTCCCGAACGTATGGCGCTCTTCAACATCTTTTCTAATACTTCTTTACCTTCTGACCCAACGTTTATGCGAAGCTACACAATTCAAATTAGCTTTGATTGTAGCAATCGCTCGTGTAAGTTTGTTGAGCTTTGCTCTGTTCGCAAACGTTCAAAACTGCATCTGTTTAATGCGTTTCGAAGCCTTACAGCCAATCGCAAAGCTTGATTTGACGCCGATTAAGCGAGTTTTCGAAGTTCTAATCCGGGAAAAAGTGCACAAATGTGCTGCACTTTAATGACCAGTTTCTGAAGTTTTTCATTTTCTTTAATTGCAATAATTGTTCGTAGAAATTCAGCGAGCTTCGTTCTGGTCGTCAATGTGCTTGCCTTAAGACTAATTAAGAGTGTTTTACAATTCGAATATTTTTGTTTTTCTGTCTTGTTTCACCCTATAGAAAGTACCATGAGTGGAAAAGCGCACACTAGTTCACTTTCTGTCTTTTTCTATCAGCAGCATTGGATTGAAGCAAACATGTCTCGGTGTGTTGCATTGAATGTAGATTTCAGTAAAGTAAATCCATGCCGATAAAATCGCGGGCAATTCATACTGTTTACTGTCGATTTAGCCTGAAAACTAATGTTTTTGAATAATTTTTAGCAAAACTGTGTGAAAAACAAAAAAGTGTTGTGTAATGGTAAATGTGTAAATGTTATATTTTTATTCGCTATTTCCATGACAGCCTAAGGAAGGCCAAGAGAATCTATGATTAAAGAATGTGTTTTTTCGTTTTTTACAATCCAAATAATAAAATTAGCGCTGAAAATGTTCATTTAAATTTTTAGCCGTTTGATTAGGTATCTCTTAAATCTTTAGATTAACTTTTTGAAAACAATTGCAGCTTATTTAGTTTTCTGGCTCGTTTAAATTCGGCTTGATACGGTTTGAGCAGGTCGAAACCGGTCTCTGATGGGTGTTT
>NW_026017213.1:2551801-2577340 GCF_020466585.1 Dendroctonus ponderosae
CCATTTGTAACGGTCGATTAAAAGGTGATTTTTGCAATTCTAACCTTTAGTGTATGTACTTTTATGGTCGCGTTCAATTTTTTGTTCAATTTTGTCAACGATGTTGCTTAATTTTTAATGTATTAATGATCGTGTTTCTAGTCTTCCTTTCCTTCCAATCCAGGGAAAATTGTATAGTTTGAACCATTTTGATTGCAAAAATCGCTCGTTTACGTTCGTCGAGATTCGCTCTGTTTGCAAATCTCGTTCTTCTAGTCTTCTTCATGTTCTAACCCAAGCGTTTATGGGAACCCTGCACAGTTTAAACCCGATTTGTTTCCAATAATTGCTCGTTTAAGTTTTATTAGCTTCGCTCTGTTCGGGTATGGCCACGTTTTGTATGTTTCTTCTTCAATTATTTCAGCGATGCTGTAAAAGTTGAAATTTCTTTTTCAAAGAAACACAGTTTAAGCAAATTTTGCGTGCAGCAATCGCTCGTTTAAATTGATGGAGGTTTGTTTTGTTCGCGAATGTTCATCGTTTGATTTTGTAAGTTCAAGTTTGGTTTGAGTTATTTTTACAATTGTAACTGTGGTCACGTTCTAGAGTTTCAATTTTTTTAGTTATCATTCGTTTCGAGTTTTTGTGATCTTCTAAAGCAGTAAAAAATTTACAGTTTGAACCAATTTTGATTGCAACAATTGCTCGTTTACGTTCGCCGAGCTTTGCTTTGTCCCCGAACGTTGTTCGCGCTCTTCAACATCTTTTCTAATACTTCTTTACCGTCTGACCCAACGTTTATGCGAAGCTACACAATTCAAATTAGCTTTGATTGTAGCAATCGCTCGTGTAAGTTTGTTGAGCTTCGCTCTGTTCGCAAACGTTCAAAACTGCATCTGTTTAATGCGTTTCGAAGCCTTACAGCCAATCGCAAAGCTTGATTTGACGCCGATTAAGCGATCGAGTGTTCGAGTTTCGAAGTTCTAAGAAGTTCTAATCCGGGAAAAAGTGCACAAATGTGCTGCACTTTAATGACCAGAATTTAGTTTTCTGGCTCGTTTAAATTCGGCTTGATACGGTTTGAGCAGGTCGAAACCGGTCTCTGATGGGTGTTTCTAGTCTTATTTTCCTTCAAATCCAGGAAAAAGTGCACAGTTTGAACCATTTTGATTGGAAAAATCGTTCGTTTACGTTCGTCCAGATTCGCTTTGTTTGCGACTGTCGTTCTTCTAGTCTTCATGTTCTAACCCAAGCGTTTATAGGAACCCTGCACAGTTTAAACCAGATTTGTTTTCAACTATTGCTCGTTTAAGTTTTATGAGCTTTGCTCTGTTCGGGGATGTTTGGCCTCTCTCAGTATAGTCTTCTTTATCTTCTGACCCAAGCGTTTGAAAGCTGCTGTTTTCTGATTGCGTCTGTTTTGAGAATTGTTAAGCCATATAATTGATGGCCACGTTTTGTATGTTCCTTCTTCAATTATTTCAGCGATGCTGTGAAATTTTAAATTTTATTCATAGTCGCTCCTTTACGCTTCTTCAAAGCTACACAGTTTAAGCAAACTTTGCGTGTAGCAATCGCTCGTTTAAGTTGATGGAGGTTTGTTCTGTTCGCGAATGTTCATCGTTTGATTTTGTAAGTTCAAGTTTTGGTTTGAGTTATTTTTACAATTGTAACTGTGGTCACGTCCTAGAGTTTCAATTTTGTTTAGTTATCATTCGTTTCGAGTTTTTGTGACCTTCTAAAGCAGTAAAAAATTTACAGTTTGAAACGATTGCTCGTTTACGTTCGCCGAGCTTTCGCTTTGTTCCCGAACGTATGGCGCTCTTCAACATCTTTTCTAATACTTCTTCACCTTCTGACCCAACGTTTATGCGAAGCTACACAATTCAAATTAGCTTTGATTGTAGCAATCGCTCGTGTAAGTTTGTTGAGCGTCGCTCTGTTCGCAAATGTTTACAACTGCATCTGTTTAAGGCGTTTCGAAGCCTTACAGCCAATTGCAAAGCTTGATTTGAGGGCGATTAAGCGAGTTTTTGAAGTTCTAATCCGGGAAAAAGTGCACAAATGTGCTGCACTTTAATGACCAGTTTCTGAAGTTTTTAATTTTCTTTAATTGCAATAATTGTTCGTAGAAATTCGGCGAGCTTCGTTCTGGTCGTCAATGTGCTTGCCTTAAGACTAATTAAGAGTGATTTACAATTCGAATATTTTTGTTTTTTTGTCTTGTTTCACCCTATAGAAAATGTCATGAGTGGAAAAGCGCACACTAGTTCACGTTCTGTCTTTTTCTATCAGCAGAATTGGATTGAAGCAAACATGTCTCGGTGTGTTGCATTGAATGTAGATTTCAGTAAAGTAAATCCATGCCGATAAAATCGCGGGCGATTCATACTGTTTACTATCGATTTAGCCTGAAACTTTAATGTTTTTGAATCATTTTTAGCAAAACTGTGTGAAAAACAAAAAAGTGTTGTGTAATGGTAAATGTGTAAATGTTATATTTTTATTCGCTCTTTCCATGACAGCCTAAGGAAGGCCAAGAGAATCTATGATTAAAGAATGTGTTTTTCCGTTTTTTACAATCCGAATAATAAAATTAGCGCTGAAAATGTTCATTAAAATTTTTAGCCGTTCGATTAGGTGTCTCTAAATCTTTAGATTAACTCTTTGGAAACAATTGCAGCTTATTTAGTTTTCTGGCTCGTTTAATTTCGGCTTGATACGGTTTGAACAGGTCAAAACCAGTCTCTGATAGGCGACATTTCTCCAGATCAACGTTACGCGTGCTGATTTGTATTTTTTCCTCCGTAGGTCCCGTTATTGTTCACTTCATCGTCTACTGAGTTCGTTACTTTGCGGCAATCGCACAATTTCATCATCATCATTCTAAACACCACGAAATCACTGGTTTTGCTACGGAATTTAAGCACGTTTTCGGTCACTATCTCGAAGATTTGAACGCTTTTCCCCATGGAAAACAAGCCTTGAAACGTCCTAATCTCGCATATTGATCAGGTTTATGCCCTAATCCCGGGGTTTCATCGCTTCGCTACTTTTCCAGATTTTCCGTTCGGCAGGGGGCCTCTTATTAGAGCAGACGTGTTGACGTCACTGGATGTCTGAAAGGATGCGGAAATTGACCTTAATCAGCCTTTTTGGGGGCCTTTGTTGTCCTGATTTTGACCTGAAACTGCCCTTCACATTCAACTGAGCAATTTCAGTTAATTCAACTGGAATAATTGACGTTTTTTGTAGCGTTTTTATTGATAATTTCATATGTAGGACTGAGGTTGAACTAAGCTGGGAAAAATTATGTTTCTGGACGATTTTTATAAAACTTTCTACATGTTCTCAGTCAAATTTATTCTAAATACGCTGCAAATTTCAAATTGTTTTATGTTTTCGTTTCGATGATACAAAGACGGGAGCGCAGCTGAGTAAAAACGTGTTATTTGACCGATATTTACTAGGATGGAAAAAAATCAAGATGTTGGGTCATTTTGACGAAACTTTTTGCAGATTTAGAGTCAAGTATCGTCTAAACGTGGCAAATATTTTGAATTCCTATCTGCGTTTGTTTGCAAAATTCGAATTTTTAAACCAGAAGACTGCTAATTTTGAGTTTCATAAATAATCTGATTTTTATAACAAATCAGAATTTTTGGCGATTTATATATAATGTTTTGCATTTTTAGAGCAACATGTCTCCTAAAGAAGGTACGCATTTTAAAGAACTTCCTTTTGTTAGAAAGATGCGAATTTTTGACGAATAGAACGCAGTTGGGAAAAACGTCAGAAATGGGACCGATATTTACAAAGGGCAAAAACTCAAGGTTTCGGGCGATTTTCTTGAAACTTTCACAACCTTTTGGGTCAAGTATTTTCAAAATATGGTGAACATTTCGAGTTGTTGCTTCCTTTAGTTTGAGAGATACGACTTTTTAAAGCGGAAATCGCGGTGGGTCAAAGGGTCTAAAATGAGACCGACATTTATAAAGCCCAAAATACCTGAGGTTCTGGGCGATTTTGTTGAAACTTTCACAACCTTTAGGGTCAAGTGTTTTATAAAAATGGTGAATATTTGGATATGTCACGTGCCTCCGTTTGGGAGTTACGGATTTTCAAGGAGATGACGCGCAGCTGAGTAAAAATGTCCAAAATGAGACGATATTTATTAAGCTAGGAAAACTCAACATTTTATGTTATTTATATGAAACCTTCAGCATCTTTAGAGTCAAGTGTTTGCTAAAAATGGTAAGAATTTAAAATTGTCATTTAGTTTAGGAAGGAAGATGCGAATTTTCAAAGAAGAATGCGACGTTGAGTAAAAATAGCTGTAATGAGACGGGTATTTAATAATTTTGAAAAACATTTGAATTTCTTACGATTTTTCTAAAACTTGCAGAAATTTCCAGTAGAATTTCTTCTAAAGGTGGTGGTTTTTTCAAATTCCTATTTGCATTTGTTTAGAAGATGCGATTTTTAAAGAAAATTACGCAATTGGATGAAAACATTCATTATTAGACTCTCTCAGATTCAGATTAGACCCACATTTAACAAGCTGGCAAAAATAAAAAATTACTGGCCATTTTGTGGCTTTTTGTGGCCAATTTGTGCTTTGCTGTTCTGATTTTGACCTGAAACTACCCTTCACATTTAACTGAACAAATTCGATTAATTAAATTGCAATAATTGAAGCGTTTTGGTTTTTTTTTATAAGTTCAGATATAGGAGAAAATACTTGAGAACTTCGTTTGTAGAACAAAGGAAAAAGGTACTTGAACACTAGCAAGATAACGATGTTTTATGTTATTTAGGAATTTTTGTGGTTGATGTTGTCATATCAACAGGTTCTAGGTTCCAACGATCATCCATCAGGCTACTTTTAGTAGTTCCGAGCAATTCGCTATTTACTTCTTGGAGAATGTTCGGTTTTTTATTGAATAATCAGTATAAATCTGAATGTAAGGCTTGGCAAAGGCATAAATCCCAAACAACTTTCACGTTTATAATGATATATGAATGTTAATTCATCTAACAATCGATTGCTTAGTTTGGAATGTTTTGTTTCAGAGGAAGAAGCCTACCACTGTATGGCCAGCTTGGTTTCCTGCAAAGAAAAGACTTTTATAACGCAAACGAAACTTCTTTACGAAGTCACGTGGAAGACTGTGATGCAAATATGTAGGAAGCACGTGGTAAGTCTCAATCTGATCATTGCAATATAATCAGTCAATCCCCTGCCTGCCATTTTATTGGCATGGACCTACTGTACTAAATCGCTTATCCTTCAGTTGCATTGCTCAGACAATGACAGACAGAGTTTCCTCTCTCCGTCGGCGGCATTGGATTTAGGGCAATTGCCAGAAAGGTCCATGTCGATAAAATCACCGTCAAGTGAAAAATCAATTGCGGTTATTTTTTGATTAAAAAAACGGTCGGCAGTCGGGAGACAAGGCTTGATTGGTGCGGAGCCAGAGCAGAAAATGGGAATATTTTAATTTGCAGCATTACCATATTAAAGTCGAAAAGTGTTCCACCCATTTATCATCATTTAGATGCATTTTGTGTCAAGAACGGTAATTCCTTGCAAAGGAGGAAATCGTGGGCGGCTATCGTTGTCAAGGTCGCTCAGTTTGTTCTCTCGATCCGCATTTTTTCTTGGCACTGTAGCGCTTTTGTTTACCAAGAAAAAACATCCAGTTTCTGCACACTTATGAAGTCCTCAATGTGAGCGTTCGGTGCAGACAAGTCGCATGAATCAACGCCAAACAGCAGGGTTTCCGTTTAATATGCAAAAACTGTTCCTCTTAACCATTTGCAATGGAGTTCTTAATTGGGTAATTGTATTGGTCAGCTGCTTGCGGTTTCGCATTATGGTAAACATTTAATGGGTGTTGAAATTTGATGAGTTGATGAGATTTGGGGTTTGGTTCTGCAGTTTTTTATTTTTTTCAATTGACTGGCTGGAGGCAAAATTTCCATAAACCGTCATAAACAATCGCTGTTTTGCCTCGTGGGTTGTTTGCCGATTTATACATGATTCAGCCGCATTTATCATTGATTTGCCGATTTTAAGTAGCGCCAGTGCCATTCGACAACCAGCGATTTTAGTATTGTTAACCGAAATTTTCCCGAAGAAGAACGTGCAGTGATGGAGCATGATGAACAAATGCCCGTTTCGGCTGTGGGAGATTGAGGCGAATTGGTGCGGTTAAAATCGGGGCCGCAACAATAAAACGTTTGTTTTGTCGCGACCGGTCAATTTATAATAGAACATTATTGTAACTCATTAACCCATATAGTTCTAGCATGCGGTTGTGAGCAGTATTCTGTTACCTTTATGCATACTTAACGCTCATTACGAGACCCATAAAACCGCGTATAGTTGAACTACAAAGCCGAGCACATAATCGTTAAATCTATAATTAGTTCACGCGTCTATTCGGTTTCTATTGTTTTGATTCACTCATTTATCGGGTCGTCTAATTGGGCTTAATAATGAATGGGCACTAGGCTGAACTTAAATTTTTTCTCTTCTGAACGAACTTTCTCCCCGGGTGCAAAAAGGAATTGGACTTTTTCGTATTTGAGTTTTTTTAATTGAAAACAAAGTCTTATCACCTAATGGCGATTTTATTACAACTGAGTACAACAGTCCAAAAAAACGGTTATTTTTTCTCTAAAGCTACTTAATAAGCGAGCTTCTGAATGTTCTTGGATTCCGGAACAATTAGCCTCAACGGGAGCTCAAAATCGTTTATGCCGGAATTACACTACGCACTTTTCGCCGATTTTTTGCTCAATAAATCGGGCCAATTATTGAAGAAAAATTTCTCAGCCGTCATCGACTTCACCTGGATATTATGAGATATTTCTGTTTAGCATTGTGGCAGTTTTCGAAAGTTTTTCGTCAGAATTCGGCTTTAAATTATAAAATTGCCGATGTCTCGCTTATGATGGGTTTTTGCGAAAAAGTAACTACCAGAGTTTTTGTGCCCATTTGCCCCCTGGATCCAATGGCGTGCCCAAAAGTGAACCATCGTTTTTCATTTTGAAATGTTTTTCGGAAAACACGTTTTTGGACTCTTATTGAAAAGACTGGGGGAAACTCTCCATTAGGTGCTTTGGGACATGCCGGACCTTTTATCAAGAGCAACATTTTTGGAGATTTTTGGAGGAGGAGGAGGATTTTTCGAAGAAAATGGAGCATGAAAATTGCCCAAAATACTATGGTTTGATCCGCCGAATTTTTCGGCCAAAAACAAAAAATATATATTTTTCCTTCATACAGGCTCTTCCATACGTGCTAAAGTAGATTGGTTGGTTCGCAAAAAAATTCGTGAGTGGTCAAACGGGGAAGCAGACAAAAATTCTATAGGCTTTTATGCAAGATGAATCTTCAAACCTCCATAAAATCCTCAAATCGTCACACAATTGGCTCGTTTTCGCTTAATTGACGTTTTGCAGCTATTTATACATGTGTATTGCCAACTGTGCATAATCGATTTTGCTTTTGGAGATTTTTTTGTTTTTTTTTTAAATATACGTTTTTTAACTTTTGCCGAAAACCCTTTATGAAGAGGTTGTGAAAAAATTGCCATTTGGTGATTTGGGACATGCTGGACATTTTATCAATAGCAGCATTTTTTGATCCGAGGCTTCGTTTTCGAGCAAAAAATAAAAACGAAAAAAATTGTCAAAATCTTAAGGTAAAGTAAAAATAATTTTTTTTTTTTTTACCTCCCATACCCAAGACCAACACGTTCCATGTGGACGAAACACAAGCGAAAGTTAGTTGCTTTGTTCTGGAAAAATTTCTCAGATGAGTTAGAGAGGAAAAAGGAAAATTCTGCACAGTCTCTTAGGGGGACTCAAGCTTCAAATCTCTATAAAAAACCCAAAATTTCCATTATTTTTCTCGCAATTAATTGTTTTTTATTTTTATTATATATTTATTTCAACACATTTCTTGCCAATGGATTCTACAGGTGGGCCAAGAAAAACATCCCCATTTGAGCCCCATGTTGAGGAACTTTGCAAATCCAAAAACCTTCAGTAGTTCTTTCATATCTCACTTTAGGTAAAAAGTGAATACTGAACTTTTCGTACACTTTAACTGTAGAAATATAGAGTAAAATCACTCGAGCATTTTATAAAGAAAATAATAAAAAAACCATTTATGACAGAAAGCCGCGTTCTCCACTTCGAACTGCAAAGTTCGAATCAGGAATTTTTGGCCAATCTATACTAATTGAGACCGTAAGGAAAAGTCGATTAAAAGTAAGGAAAAACAATGAAAGAATGAAAGAACACACAGTATCGATGTGATGAAAAACCGTGTTTTTTTATGAAAAAATGGCAGTTCAAGTGAACCATTTTTGACCACCCCCAAAAGAGAGTATAAAAGAGAGTAAACAAAGAAACACCAATCAACAAAAACCAAGATAAATGAATGGAAATAAATAAAAGCATGATACACACATATAAGGCAGGCGTAAAAACAAACCAAGCAGTTCTGTATGGCAGAATTGATCAATTCTGCAATGGAAAAACACGAATAATCAATGCGCTGGTACCATACTTTGGCTACGTGCAGGCCAATTTCTGTTTCAAGGCAAGGAACTTTTGGGCAGGTGGCTGATAATTATTAACATTCTGCTCCAATTTGTCCATGTATTATTTATCTCGGGTAATTGTTGACTTAAACAACTTGTACAGAGTGGTGCTACTTGTTTTTATCACTTGGCATAATTCATATCTAAAAATGGACGTATGTAGGCATCAATGGGCATTAAGCTTCTCATTGCTGTTCTTTTCTTGCACAAGGAGAAAAAAACGGCCGGATAACTTTGATTAATTAATAAAACATTACAATATGACTAGAGTGTTTGTTTGAGGCGAGTTCACTGACTCAGCATTATTATCAAATATTACGAAAGACGTCGTAATCTATCAATGAGCTCTTTTGAATATGCTTCACATTAAAGAACGATAGTTTTTGTTTAGTTCAAAAATTTTTTGGAGTTTGTTTTAGGTTTTGCTGTTGTTTAATATTGTTATCATTATTGTTTTCAATCGTAAGGAGGACGTTCAAACCAAATGAGACCAGTTTATAAAATTTCCATTGATTTTTTACAATTTGCTTTAAAATCTGGTGTTTTACTAGTGCCCGGTTATAACAAAATAAATGCTGATTTTAGAATATGCTCAATTTAATTGAGTGCGCAAAATTTCAGTTTCGCAAAAATTTTCGGGTTTAAAAATCGATTTCCACCTCGGGCCCGGTTGCCTTTGAAAAGTCAAGAAAGGTAATCAGAGGAATGGAACGTAAAAGAAATTTTGGATTTGGATAAAAATAGCTCAAATTATTGAGTGTTCAAAATTTCAGTTTCACAGGAATTTTCGCTGATTCTTGAGAATTTTTTTAGAATTGAAATTCTGCTTTCTACACAATGTGCGGTTCTCTTTCAAAATTCATAAAATGAAATCGAGAGCACGCAAAGAAAAACATTTTGGTTTTTGTAGAAGAGGCTCTAATTATTAAGAGTGCAAATTTTTTGTTTTACTGGAAATTTCGTTGATTTTTGAGAATTTGTCCCAATTTGCGTAAAAAATTGCTGTTTTCGTTGTGCACGGTTATCTTTGAAAATGCAAAAATATACTCAGAGGCAGGGAATCAAAAATAAATTTTGGATATGGATATAAAATGTTTGAATTACTGAGTGTTCAAAATTTCAGTTTTACAGCAATTTTCGCTGATTTTTGAGAATTTTTTATATTATTTTCTTTGAAAAACTGCTTTCTACACAATGCGCGGTTCTCTTTGAAAATTTATAAAATTGAATCAAAGACACGCAAAAGGGAAAATTTGATTTTCGTAGAAGATGCTATTAAGAGTGCAAATTTTTTGTTTTGCAGGTTGATTTTTGAAAATTTGTCCCAATTTGCGTAAAAAATTGCTGTTTTCGTTGTGCACTGTTATCTTTGAAAATGCAAAAATATACTCAGAGGCAGAGAATGAAAAATACATTTTGGATTTGGATATAAAATGCTTGAATTACTGAGTGTTCAAAATTTCAGTTTTACAGCAGGCTCTAATTTTTTGTTTTGCCGGAATTTTCGTTGATTTTTGCGAATTTTTCCCAATTTGCTTTAAAAATTGCTGTTTTTGTTGTGCCCGGTTATGTTTGAAAATGCAAAAATATACTCAGAAGTAGGGAATAAAAAAAAAATTTTGGATTTGGATATAAAATGCTCGAATTACTGAGTGTTAAAAATTTCAGTTTCACAGCCATTTTCGCTGATTTTTGAAAATTGATTACATTATTTTCTTTGAAAAACTGCTTTCTACACAATGCGCGGTTCTCTTTGAACATTCATCAAATGGAATCAAAGACTCGAAGAAAAGGAAAATTTGATTCTCGTAGAAGAGGCTCTAATTATTAAGAGTGCAAATTTTTTGTTTTGCCGGAATTTTCGTTGATTTTTGAGAAGTTTCTGAATTTGCATTAAAAAGTGCTGTTTTTGTTGTGCACGGTTACCTTTGAAAATGCAAAAATATACTCAGAGGCAGGGAATGAAAAAAAAATTTTGGATTTGGATATAAAATGCTCGAATTATTAAGTGTTCAAAATTTCAGTTTCACAGCAATTTTCGCTGATTTCTGAGAATTTTTTACATTATGTTGTTTGAAAAACTCCTTTCTACTCAATGCGCGGTGGTCTTTGAAAATTTATAAAATGGAATCAAAGACACGCAAAAAAGAAAAATTTGATTTTCGTAGAAGCGGCGCTAATTACTAAGAGTGCAGATTTTTTGTGTTGCCGGAATTTTCGTTGATTTTTGAGAAGTTTTTCAATTTGCGTTAAAAATTGCTGTTTTCGTTGTGCACGGTTATCTTTGAAAATGCAAAAATATACTCAGAGGCAGGAAATGAAAAATAAATTTTGGATTTGGAGATAAAATGCTCGAATTATTAAGTGTTGAAGATTTCAGTTTCACAGCAACTTTCGCTGATTTCTGAGAATTTTTTACATTATGTTCTTTGAAAAACTGCTTTCTACACAATGCGCGGTGGTCTTTGAAAATTTATAAAATGGAATCAAAGACACGCAAAAAAGGAAAATTTGATTTTCGTAGAAGAGGTGCTAATTATTAAGAGTGCAGATTTTTTGTGTTACCGGAATTTTCGTTGATTTTTGAGAAGTTTCTCAATTTGCATTAAAAAGTGCTGTTTTTGTTGTGCACGGTTACCTTTGAAAATGCAAAAATATACTCAGAGGCAGGGAATGAAAAATAAATTTTGGATTTGGAGATAAAATGCTCGAATTATTCTGGATGTTGGCTCTGGCTGTGGCTGTTTGATAAGTTCTCGCCCGATCTGGATGGAACCGTCTGTTTGGACTAAGAACAAACGGAGAAAGAAACTCCAAAAATTTTCCAATTTTATGATAAAAGTATTGAAGCCATTGCGCGTCGAAGAACTGTGTTTGTGAAAAGTTTTCCAATGAGCACGTGTACATTTTTTTTGGTTTGCAAGATATTCCAACATGAAATTTCCTGCTTTGAAATCGCACTCAAAAGCGTGCCCTCAATGTTCTTTGGGCTGGTAAAGTGGCACCTCATTGGTCTCTAAGCTAGCGACATTTGTTCCAGAAAGGCGCAGCCGTGCACCTGCAGCGCCAC
Organism: Dendroctonus ponderosae; assembly: GCF_020466585.1. Lineage (NCBI taxonomy): Eukaryota > Metazoa > Arthropoda > Insecta > Coleoptera > Curculionidae > Dendroctonus > Dendroctonus ponderosae. The sequence continues at coordinate 2,563,469 of NW_026017213.1, forward strand.
TGTAGCTCAGGACGCGCTGAGCGCGTCTACATGGACTGGATCTGGTGGATCTTCCAGGGGCTTCCATTTCAGCATCTGGTGCGAATCATGGACTGCTACTTCCACGAGGGCGTTAAAGTAAGTCCACATTTACAAGCTCCCATACAAAAATGCTCCCAACATGTTTAGTACTCGGAGGAAGATCAGCAGATCCAAGCTGGTCAATAGAAGGAGTGATTGCAAATGTTCAGGGGGCGCAGCCCTTTAGGTTGGCCCCAGCAACAATCACTGTCCCTTCCATTGGCCAGCAGGAGGTCCAGATCTATCACCGATCGATCATGATTGGGACCAGTTTTTTGTTTAAGTGCCGGTGTTAGAAATGTTAGATTCTGTAAAGTAACAAATTAAACCGAGTGTTTAAAAATTGGTATCATTTTTTAACGGGCAGCTGGGGCTTACTTGGAGAGAACGCAAATAAAAAAAAGTTTTATGCAAAATTAGAACGGCAACCATGCATCCAGCTATTTGTTGATAAACCGGTCGTCATCACATCGAATTTGTGGTTGTGTTCGCAATTGTGCTCTTCAAAACTTTAAATTGATGACAATTTTTCATACTTTCAACTGTTTTTGATTGAATTGAATTGAGTAAATTTCTTTTTAGCTCGATGAAATGCTGATTTTCTTCAGTTTTTCGACTTTTTACCAGAAAACTGTTCTTTAACGCCAAGCTGCGATCGTCGAAATTTATATAAATGTTCTAGTTTCGAGGGTTTTTTCTGCAGGCCGCTCAGAGCATGACTTTGGCGTTTTTTTTTTAAATTGGATGGCAACAGGATCATTAATCGATGTTCACTTCGAAGAAATCCAGCATTGTTTACTTAGCTTTTTAATTTCTGTATACGTCGGGCGCTACTTTCGACAGCGCGAGCTTTTAAAAGTCCTCCGCAAAAAACACCGTAAACACTGCCGGTTTATTTTTCCTGTGCCTCCTGTTTATGTTTCAACTTTATTTTAAGGATTCCGAGTTTGAGGCAATTTATTGTAAATGTTCGCTGCTTCGCTTTCATTGGCGTGCACGCCGCCACACTAATCCCAAAACTGTTTTAATTATATGCACTATTTTTATGTTCCTGCAGGTACTCTATAGGACTGCAATGGCCATTCTGCTGCTCTTCCACAAGCACTCGTCGGCCAACTCGTCCGAGTGGTCGGCCGAGATTCAAAAAAATGGCGTTGATTTGGCTTTGAACAAGTTCTGTCGGGAAATGCCCGTTACACCGCAAAAAGTATTAAAGGTACGCACTTATATTATTGTATTTTTTAAGTATTTATACAGGGTGATTGAGAAAAGTGATCCATAAAAGGTGTAAAAGGGCAGTTCTTTAGTAAACACTTGTTTAAAGGAGGGCGTGCAAGGAATAATTGTGGCATTGAAGGACATTTTTAGCAGAATGTTTGTATAATAAGTGTGCAAAAGTATAGCTGATGCGGGCTGCTGATTGATTTTCCAGACACTTTCTCACTTTCCCTTGTAAAAGTGTTACGGTATATCCACTTTTTGGTCTTGCAACAACATTTTTCCTATTGGATCGATTTTCAAAATTATGAACTTATGTTGAAACGGAAACTTTGTAGTCGACAAATTTGGCTCTGTAATATTTATTTTCTTGGGCCGCTTATAGTGGAATGAGAAAATGGCGCAAATATTTAAATAGAAAGCGGAATTTGCGTTGATTTTTTAGATGTTTGGACAATGCACTCGGTTTGTGCTCGATTATCTTTAAAAATTCATAAAATGCAATCAAGGGCAGGTACAGAAAAATAAATTTTAGATTTTGATAGATGAAGAGCGAATTGTTGAGGTTGCAAAACTTTTGTTTTGCAGGAATTTTCGTTGAGTTTTGAGAATTTTACACAATTTACTTAAAAAAATGTTATCTTAATACTGCGCGGTTCTCGTTAAAGGTCTATAAAATGTAATCAAGGGCAGGCAAATAAAAATCAATTTTATATTTTCTTTTTCGAAAGCGGAATTTCAGTTTCGGAGAAAAATCAATTGATTTTTAGAATTTTCCACAATTACCTTTGAAACATGCTCATTTCTTAATATTTTTGGACGTTCACAAAATGTAATCAAGAAGAACCCAAGAAAAATAAATGTAAGTAGAAGGTGCTCGAACTATTAAAGATGTAAAACATCAGTCTTCCAGAAATTGTCGCTAATTTTTGACAATTTTTCACAATTTTGTTTAAAATCTGATCTTATAATAGTGCGCTGTTGTCTTCAAAAAATCATAAACTCATCCAAGTCAAGTAATGAAAAGGATATTTTGGATTTTCTTAGCAAGGACCTTCAGTAGTAAGTATTCAGGGTGCAAGATTTCAGTTTTGCAGGAATTTCCGTGGGTGTTTGAGAATTTTTTAGTTTGCTTTAAAAACTGCCGTCTTAATGCTGCGCGGCTGTGTATAAAAATGTATAAAATGCAATCAAGGACTGATAAAGAAAAACAAATTTTGGATTTTCATAGAAGAAACTCGAATTGTTCAGACTGTTAAATATCAGTTTTGCCGGACTTTTCGTTGATTTTCGACAATTTTTCACAGTTCACCTTAAAAACTGCCGTCTTAATAGTGCGCGGATGTTTTTATAAAATCATCACATGTTCAGGTAAAGAACAATCCTTTTTTGGATTTTAATAAAAAAGGTGCGACTTTTAGGAGTTCAAAGTTTTAATTTTGCAGAAATTTTTTAAAATTAATTTAAAAAAATGCTATATTAGTAGTGATTGGCTGTTTTTGTTTTGTAAACTGTTATCAAGGGCAGGCAGAGATGAGAAATTTTGCATTTTTGTAGAAGAGGCTTCAGGTTTTAAGGGTATAAAAAATCAGCTTTGCGGCAATTTTCGTTGATTTTTGAGAATTTATCAAACGGCCAAAAGCAGAGCGATAGTTTCAAGGCCTACAGTGGGCAGTTTCAATCCCAAAACTACTGCATTCACGGGATTGTAATTTTCTTGCCACTCTGTATAGGACAGTGGGATTCAATTTTTCTTGTTTCTCCAATTCTAAGCAGAAATGTGTACTTGCTTGCAACCGGAATAAGCAGCCGTTTTCGAGATATCCGATTTTAAACAGTGTGAAACAGTGGATTTGTTGAACTTTTTTCAGTGCCTTTTCAACTTGAAGTTTTATTAAAAAACAGCCAAACTTTTGATCTTATTGACTTTTTTCCCGAATATACTTCAGGGTGTTGTGTATAGGTTGCCCAAGGTTCAACTCTCTAGTAGATGAGGTTTAGATGTAGTAATTTTTCTACTTGATCTTGTTAAAATTAAAATTAGGGATTTTGGTGGATTTTCACTTTTTTTTTTCCCCCAATGAAGCCTTCTAGCGAGAAAAGTGATTCTTCGAAAAATATGCAACATTTCAACAGGTAGACGGTGGTAATAGTTCCAACGTCCCAATTAAAGTAGTTTTTGCAAAAACAGCAAAAACGTGGTTTCCGAAAAAAAATCTCCGGAACTAAAATCGACAGAAAAATCGTAAAAAATATGTAAGACCCTGTGCAAAATTTTCGGGTTTTCCCTTCTGGCTGGAACGGGGATTTTTTGCGGAAACAAACCGACCTACTAGAGCATGTATTTTGTCCATATGATCACCTTGTAAAGAAACATTTTCCAAAAAAAACGAAAAGTTTTCCCCAAAAATGTATAGGATAATTTTGGTCGATTTTCACATTTTTTTTTTCTTCCAAACGAAGCGTGCTAGCAGAAAAAGTGATTCTTTATAAAATGTTGTACGTTTCAAGATCTAACCGGTAATACAATTTTCAAAGCTTCAACATAAGTGGTTTTTAAAAAAATGCAGAAATTAGCCTAAGTTTGCTTAGTGAAAATTAGGGGACGCAAGCAGAACTCCCGCCGTTCTTTCCGGCGCAATGTCTAGAAAAATTCGCATTTTGCTGGCAAATTAGTGGATTTTTGTGTATTTTCTGTTTCAGATGGCTTTCGGAATAAGAGGCCTCAGCTCGTCGTACATCTCGCGAGTGTTTATCAAGACTGAGATGTTGCTGAAGAGCCGTCAAGTGATGCACGGGTCCAAACAGCTGGTTCGATCCAGATCGAGCGAAAATTTGCCAAACAGCCAGAGCCAGAACAACATCCAGATGGTCTCTCACACGTTGACCATCAGAGAGGTAAATTTTCTCGCATTTTTTCATTGACCATTAATTATGAAAATAGTGACCGTTAATTAATTAATTAAGTATGTGGTGCAACTGATCTGATGATGATTTGAGTGTCCTCATAGTTCTTCTCGCTCTCTATCGCCTAAAAATCAACCTGTCCTTCTTTCAGGAGGATAAACGAAAGAAAGCCATGCACACTATTCATTATATTTCGAATCTTTTTGTAAGTTTCCACTAGTTGATCAGTTTGAGAGTGCGTTTGCGGACTTTGTTTGCTTTAACCATTTTACAAGAGCCTACTAGCGGTTAATTGATGACTCCTAAAAACAAGGGCGTGTTATTTGAATTTTTTTTTCACCCTGTATATTGGAGAATAATCAGGAGGAGGAGCTATTTAAGGAAAAACTTCAATTTTTTTTTAAAGTGTTCTTAAATTTATTTCAATGCAATTATGTCCCCCTATTATCCAGTTCTTCCAGTGTAAATAGGCTTTGAAGTTCCTCTATTAGTCCATTTGTCTAACCATTGGTTTGTGTGTGTGTGTGTTGAATGGTTTTTGCAATTGCCTCTTAAATAGTCCAGTCTTTCTGGGCTATGTGACTGTAGTCTTGTCGTTGGGTTTGGTATTGTATAGCGTGTGTTGATTATTTAGATAACACTTAACACGGTTTAAGGATTATTTATGTGACAGCACTGTGTTAAAATTAACAAGTTACTACGTTTTGTTTACTCACGCCCGTCATGGTGTTCTTGAAAAATTTCGGTATGTTTTTTAAGTCCCAAAATGTAGTAAATTTGCTGAAAATATTGCGTCAAAAAATATTTTTGAAAGCGCACGTTTTTTTGACGTAGTATAAGACCAACGAAAACTAGCCAAAGATATTTTTTGAAACGTGTATATTGTTGATTTTTCAGAAAATGTCGGAAGAAGTGTACAATGACATGGTATTGTATTAGTTTTATTTTCTATTTGAAATGCATTTGCGTTTGTTCTCGTCTCTTCATGTGCATTTTGTTCGATTAATCCCCCCGTTTAACTCTCACTATTGATTGTGCAGTTTTAGTTCGAGATTGCACGTGATCTTAGTTACTAACCACTTTAACCTGCTGTTTTTGCAGGCATTTTCTAACTAACTTTTCTTCTTTACATCAAATAGCCGCTCAAACGCCAAACATTGTAACTAAGACCACAGCAAATCATCATCACTTCCATCAAGTGACTAAACTGTTCCATTGCATGTGATTGGTCCCGATAAATTAACAAATATCCGTTGAAATTCACAGTTTCAATATCGATGTACGATCATTTTCATAATAACCATCTCATTGTCATTTCTGGCTTGCGTGTGTCCTCATAGGTGTTGATAGTCTCGGGTTTCCGCCAATCGAATAGCGGATTAAACACTTTGGAAGCGAAAAAACGCACTGTTCTAATGAATAAACGCGTCAAGCAAAGCAAAATACATACTGCCCACAGTACTCTTAGAGTACGTCACATAGTTAAACATAGAGGGTGCTGTAAGGTTCTGAGCAGTAGTAGGCAAATGCAAGGTTTTTTTATATGTTCCACTTGTCAGTTGGACAGTGACAGTTGGTAAAGATTTTTGGTCGAAGTTGATAGGAATTTGGCCCGGAGGAGAGAAAGAGTTGTGTTGGCAAACGAAACCACAGGCTCAGCTCTGACGATGTCAGCCATGCGTGCTAGCGAAACATCGACGTCAATCAACCGAAATTTCCTCAAATTACTTTAGACTTACATGACTGGAACCAGTTGCTTGTCACCCAGCGCCATCTAGGCGACCGGTTGGCCGTAACCGAGCAATGAAGTCTATTCAAAACGCGAAACTATAGACAGTTGGAGTAGTTGGGTGCGCGCAAGCCGAGAAGAGCGCGAAAATTGATTATTTGAATAAATCGGATGTTGTTGAATCGGGGTTTTTGACTGAAATTTCACATCAAGCAGCCTTGAGTCATCGAGCTCTTCATTAGTATGCGACCGAGCTCAGATTCATTGTTTTGGTCATTTTTATGCCGGTACGCTTCAGTTCGCCGAAGGCTGATGGCAAGGCCTTCTTTGTTAATTTTTACTTCCTGGCCTGGAAGTTGCAACATTGGCTTCTTGATACAAGACGCTTTTTTGATTCTCTCACTAAATGGATCAGCTTCATTTGAGCGAAACTAGTCCCAAAGGCATTTAGCCGGCGATTAAAATGATGAACCTCGTGCTGTTCTAGACAAAGCCTAGTAATTTCATAATTATGGTGATCAACTCGACAATAGTCAATTAATGGTTGACCTTTTTCTTGTCCATCCGACGTAGATCTTGTTGGAAAACACGTCCATTCGACCGATTCCTTTCTCTTTCTGGTCCACATCCAAAGACGCAACCAGCCAATAATCTGGAGTTGTTGATGTCGACTGGTGAAGAATACTTAATGTGGACATTTGTTTTTAATTTTTTTAGTGCGATGCTTCGGTTAGAGCTTAATCGTGCTCCCAACAGTTTCATATTTTATGTGATCGATAATATTGCATGTAAAACGGCAATTTTTTCAAGTGAAAACTCACGCCACCTCGACTGATCAATAGCCCAGTTTATACGCAGAAGTTATCGCACGGTTTTTTCCCCCGGTCCAGAGTCCTTCGGGACTCGCGCCTAGTGGCAAATTTGGGGCAAATGGTCGAATATCCCAAGGTAAACTTCAGAGTTTGTTGGAAAAAAATAGGAGTTTATTAAAAAATTTATTTAAAAAATAAGACATTTTTCTGGAGCAATTTATTAGGTGCATAAGGATGGCAAATCGCAAGCGATTAGTCCTCATTACAGCTTAGACTCCCATAAATCACGCCCATTGAATTCCCTGTCATTTAGTGAATGTGGTAATTTGCTCCTACGGGCAGCAGCGGCCATACGGAATGTTAAACGAAAAGCGAAATTATTGGTAACTGCATGTTGTGTTGATGTTGGAAGCTGCGCTGTTGTGCGTTTAACTTGTTTACGCAGCGCATAACCGTGTGTGCGTTTGCCTTTTTTCCTGCTGCTGCGCAGGGAGCGCATTCGCCGGAGCCGCGCACGCTCTCCATGGGCGTCTACCCGATCCAGAATGTGGATTCGCGCATCCTCGACCCGCAGGATGTAAGTTTATTGATGTTGTGCCACTATTCACCTAGATTTACCCTCGTAGAGCTTAGTGCATAGATAGCCAATCCAGAGCCAATTCAAGCCCAGCAAGGGATGCGATTGGTTCTGGATTTTTGTACTTTTCTTCACTCATCCAATTTCGTTCTTATTTCAGACGCCCTCCTACCTAAACCTTGCCAAATGGTTCCCGTTTTCCCATCCAATTTTCCATGATAAGGCGTTGCACCAAAGGGCTCGAAAAATGGTATTTTTATGCAGGGTGATTGGAAATCGGCCTCATTCCTCTCGGGGACTTCTTTGGGAGAAAAAAATAGAGGAATGTCGTCACTTTTGAGTCAACCTGTATTTAGAGCACACTGACTACTAAACTCTAATCAGTTTGGTTTTTTTCCAATCGGGTTCCCCAAAAAAGTAGTTTAAATATCTACATTTTAATGCGTATGTACACTCCTTAGGTACATGATTTTTGCCTGTGTCCCATGCATCCGTTTATACATTCCGTACGTCCGCCGCCGGACGAACTGACAGATCTCCAACCAATAGAAACACTTTCGTATCATCGTACCATCGTATAAACGGATGCATGGGACACAGGCTTTATTCGCAATTTATCACTTAGCTGTTTCTTTGCCAGCCGAAAAATTGCGCTTATTTCCTGCGGTTTGGTTTTGCCACCGCGACGTTTTTAAGCACATTTCACACTCGCTTTGCATTTCCTAGGTTAGAACGGTTTAGATAGAAAAGCGCTCGTTTAACTCTATTTAAGAAGGAAATCTGTTTGGCCTTTTGTTTAATTAGAGTACGAAAACTCTGCATGTTTGCATGCGCCAGAGGCGCCCCGTTTCTCTTCTAGGGGTATAAAAACTAGAAATCTACAGGGTTTTCAACATTTCCAACGAATTTATTATAGTCTTCTGGCAGGACACTGCAGAACGTTGTTTTAGGTCCAGTTTGAGACACTGAGTACAAAAAGGTACAGGGCGTAGCAAAAAAACGGCGACTGATTTCCCTAAGTCGTGATCGGTCAAGTTGGCAGCCGGCCGAGCAGGCAAACGCTCCCGATTTATGTACTGGCGAGTTTTTCGGATTATTTTATAAGCGGCGTAATTCAGTGGAGCAGCGCTTTCCGGTTCGGGTGCCAAAAATTCGCCGCACGAAAATAAACAAACGAAAATAACAAACATGGCAAAGCGCGGACACCGCGTGACTTTCGAAATTTTTTCCTAAGCGCTCGAGTTTTAAAAACCTGACCAATCGGCGCGTCCTGAATCGCCTTCGGCTTACGCTCTTTGTTTCTGGGGTTTCCCGAGTTTATCCCCTTTGCGTGGTTTGGCTGTTTTCTGCGCTGTTGCCTGAACTTTTTCCTGTTCTACAGCACGCCGCGGTAGATGATCTAATCAAAGTCTAAAAATAGGGGTTCATTTTTCTCACTGCGCCAGGTGACACCGGGATTTTTTAAAAGTTGACTAGCTCAAGCCCCTCCAGGTGTTTATCCCGTTGTTTTCCTCATTATTTTGTCTTTAAAAATATCCCGGTTTTATGGCACGATAAAGTATTTATATGAGCGTAAATCATTCCAAGTGGCCTGTAAATGTTCGCAGCCATTAGGAATGTTTAGGATTATTGATCAGAAAATGGGCAAATAGGTAGAGGACGGGAAAAAAGAGAATCCGCTCGGTTTGTCCATGTTAATAATTTACCGTTCGCAATGTTTAACGTCCGTTAGCTGCCCGCTTGTGTATGTGATCAAACATGCCGGATGGAAACAATCAAGACAATTTTTATCATTTGATAAGTTCGCCTGCCGCAATAAACACTAATGACCACTTTAATTTAATTTGGAAAAGAAGTCGAGTCAGTAAAGGTGATTTTTTCGCCGATTTTTGGAGCGTTTCGGCGATTTGTTAACCGTCATCAGACGGTATTTTACCTTGAATTTTTTGCAAATTTTGCAGGACGAGACCCAAAGCCACCTTTGTCTGTTTAAACAACGCGTTTATTTCACATTGCGCTAGAATGGATTAAATTCGCTGTTAATTTTGCTGATTGGTTGATTTTTTCGCATTTTTTGTCAGTTTCGGATACAAGTGCAGCCCCTGAAGAAAATCTGAATTAAATGTAAATTTTACAAGCAAAAGCACATTTTCAGGTCATTCTAATCCGGGTTATAAAGCTGGCCAACGGTCGGGAACGTTGTCGATTTTATTAAAAGTTTGTAATTTTCGTTCTTCTTTGCCTAAAAACAATGAGTAAGCTGCCAAACGAAAGATCTTTTATTAAAGTTACAGACGATTAGAAACTAAAGCGAGTGTATAAACAACGCATTATTAACAAGTAAAAAATCCACTAAACCCTAGTGTTCCAGACATCCATAGAATGCGAAGCGGTGTGGAAGCGACTGCGCCATTTGGACCTAAAATCACACAAATTTATCAAAAAACTGAAATATCAGGTTTTCTCATCTACACTTTTCCGCGCTTAAAATGGTAAAATCTAAATTTGAAAAGTTTCTCTAGAAGAGCTACATATAAATGTGTTGTGCAAAAGTTTCTTTATAAAGATTGCTGAATAATCTGTGGTTTTCATAATACAAAATAGAATAAATAGCATTATAGAATAAAAAAATTCGTTAAAATTGCTATTTTCCAACAATCCTCAAAGAAGCACAAGTCTGGAGGCCGTGGTGGCCACCTTATAAAAGACCTGTAGAGTAGGCCTGGGTAACTCAGTGAATTTTCAAGAGTTGGCGCAGTTCCGTTGCTGGGAAAACGGTACTTATACAAATTAAGAATTTTTTAAAAGTTGACATTCCAGTCTCGGGTCTGGTAAAGCTTTAATCCGCTTCAATAAATGGGTTATAACTCATTAACGCAAAAAGTGGCAATAACTCAAAAGCGCAACTCAACACAGTGATATAGGCCTGGGTAACACTGTGTTGAGTTGCGCTATTGAATTGTTGGCGCTCTCTGAGCTAACGAGCTATAACTCATCCGTTAATGAGTTATAAGCCATTTATTAAAGCTTTACTAAACCCGAGATTGGAATTTTCATCTAAAAAAAGGTCATCAACATTATTTCTGAGTAACGTTTTACTACTTTGTTCAAACAACTAAAAAAAGTCATCTAGATTTTCCCTGCAACAGAACTGAGCCCAAAGAAAGTTGACCAGTTTTCTTGTAAAATCGATCTTTGTTTTTAACATAAAATATTCAGTATGCCAGTCTTTTATAATAAAACGTTAGGAAAAACGAGGTTTTTCTGTTTAGAGACAGTGTTTAGAAATATTGACCTAAAAGTGAAGAAACCCTAGTTTCCAACAGTTTTACAAATAAATGATTATACACTTTCGCTATTTCAGTTTTTTTAAAGTTTTCCAAATATTTCTGCAAATCGGTTAAGGGGATAAGTGTTCCTATAAAATTTATCTTATAGTTTTTCACAGAAAATACCTTAAGATTGCCAGTATTTCAAGTAAAACTAAAAAATAATGCGATTTTTGCGTAGAAAGCATTACTTAATAGAAACTTTGTGAAAACTGGAATGACCTGAAAATTTAAAGAAACTTTAGAAATATCCAGAGCGATGAGGGCGGCGAATTTTCCAAATAATATTTTCCAAACTTTTGCTCTCTGGTCGTTTTTTCAAGATTTAACCTTAATATTTTTCGGTAAAAAACTGAATACAATTATTTGGTTTTTGTGTCAAATTCGAAGCTGAAAAGGGTTTTCTAAAGTTCCCTGCAAACCGATGAATGAGGCGAATTTTCTAGCAAACTTAGTTTTACTATTTTTGGCTGAAAAGTCGGAAATTATCAGAAAATAATGGTTTTTTTGGTTAATTTTTCGATTAAAAACTTTTAGGTTTGTGATCAGTTTGGGAGAAAACCTTTATGGTTTTCGGGGCTTTTGGAATTTTTCGCTTAAAACACCTCCAGATCGTCAGTATTTTTAACTGAAGCTCTACAAAATAGAGCGTTTTTGAGTAGAAAGTGAAACAAAAAACATTAAGTTAAAACTAAAAAACCACATTTTTTTCTTATAAACAAGTTGTAAACTTTCGCTTATTCTGTTCGTTTTTTGATAGAAAATTATAAGTGAAACTTTAGAAAATTGAGCATTTAGAAGAAAGAGTAACTCGGTTAAAACGGGAAAATTCTGAAATTTTGAAGACATTCTAAAAATTATCTTAATCAATGCCCCTTAAAATAGACCTTTAAACAAGTAAAAAAAGTCATCAACATGTTCCCTGCGACGGAACTGAGTTACTGCGCCGGTGCGTTGGGTTGGCGCACCAAGCCATTTGCGTAGCACTGCGCCAACTCCTAAAAATTCCCTGAGTTACCCAGGCCTACATTTAAGTGTTATCCATGTAAACGTTTCACAATGTAACAGCCGCAAATCTCAAATTCAAGGCGATAAAAAAATTAATACGACGCCTAGAGAAGTTTTCTCTTCAATAAAGGAACCTTTTGCATAAAACATTTTTCTTTACCTCTTCTAACTGAGAAAATATAGACATTTTGACAAACTTTTGATTTTTCAAAAAAAGCACATGACTATTTATTTCACTTTGAAAGCGTCGACATGTTGTACACCCGGTACTTAAGAACACAGGGAATTTGTATGTTAGTATGTCGCATCAATACAACGTCTCAGCGCCATTTATGATACAGTGATCCAAAGTGTTATCTATGGTGTTGCGCCGTGAGACGCGAGGTGTCAACGCATTGACGCACAGAGCGGCACCAACACAAAAGCGCCACATCACACAGTGTTACCCAAGCCTACCCTGTACATTGCATTCGATTTACAAACATCCGAGTTAGGGCTGATAATAAGCATATTATTTCAGTAAATTGGTGGAAACCATACAAATGGGAAGGGAATTTGAGGAAAATGTCTTATGATGGGTTGTACACTGTGTCCAAAATACGAAGGTAAACCAGAAAAAATTGCGGAATAATAATCAAACTAATAATAAGGCATTTCAAAACATTTGTTATGAATTTTCGTTTCCAGGTAAATTCGTATCAGAGTTTGTAATGCACCATTTTATTAGCCTGAATAATTGATCTTTTAATCTGTTTTCAAACTCTGTCCAAGGTGGGCAATTAAATGGCCAATAAAATGACGCTTTAAACCCTTTGATACGAAATTTCGCGTCCGACTTATTTGGAAACGGCCTATAATTTAATTTGTTTTAACTGTTCAAAAAATCGAGCTCATTCTCCAATCAAGCAACCTAAAGCCTGCTAAGTCGCATTGCCTGCAGCAACATTTACGTGCTTAGCCGCAGTAAAAAACACATTCAATGGATACAAATTTATTGTTGTTTTACGGCTGATAAAGGCCGAAATTAAATGGCAATTTATTGCATTGTTTTGCTTGTTGTTTGACGCCTGTTGCCTGCTAGCATGTGCATGCCGAACTAGCATTGAAAACTTGGATTAAAGTCCACTCAGTTTTCCCCCGGAAAAAATTGCCCGCTAAAGCCCGGTACGGGGTGCAAATGATAAAAATGTGTTCAGTCAACTCAAGGCCCAAAGTACCGGACTTTATACCCGCATAGGAACCAAATTGAAGTCGATAGATTAAGGTTCTCCTTTGTAGCTTCTCACCCTTTGGTCATGGCTGCCGGTGCGGATCACCATGTATCAGCCCATTCTTCTCTACACAACTGAAGAACACGGATGTTCGCTCACCACTTTTTACGTCAGGGTTGAACAGCACGAGCCCACTCTTCTGATGATCAAAACTTGCAACAATGAGGTACGTTTTTCATTTTTCAACGCATGTTTATGGTTTAGGGATTTTTTCGGAATTGTTTAATGAAACTGGGTGAAAATCGCTAAAAGTTAGCGAAAACCGCATTGCGATATCTTTATCCGTGCGCCATTTAAAGCAGAAAATGTTAAACGCGTCATTTTGTTATTGCGGGATATTTGATGCGTTTAGTTTTAGCATTTTTTCTTTCAATCGAGATGGAAATGAAGAAATCGCAATGCGAGTTTCGCTAGAATTAAAGCATATTCAATCGCATAGCGATGGCAAGTGTTTGTCCCGCTGAGGAAAGTTTGCGTTTAAGCTCAAATGGAGAACGGATGAAGATATCGCAATGCGGTTTTACAAAAATGTTGACAATTTCAATCACAGTGATGCGATATCTTCAACTTGCTGCGTTTAACCTTTTCTTCTTTAAATCGAAATCGGATGAAGAAATCGCATTGCGGTTTTTACGAAAATTAAGGGAATTTCCATCGGAAAACGCTGTCAATTCTTTCTCCCGCTATGGAAAGTTTGCGTTTAACATTTCCTTCTGTAAAGCAAGATCGAGTGCAAAAATCGCATTGCGGTTTTTACGAAAATTAAGTCAATTCCCATCGCAAAACGATGTCAATTTTTTCTCCCGCTATGGAAAATTTGCGTTTAACATTTTCTTATTTAAATCGAGATCGGCTAAAGAAATCGCATTGCGGTTTTTACGAAAATTAAGGGAATTTCCATCGGAAAACGCTGTCAATTCTTTCTCCCGCTATGGAAAGTTTGCGTTTAACATTTCCTTCT
>NW_026017213.1:2578339-2583429 GCF_020466585.1 Dendroctonus ponderosae
AAAATTAAGTCAATTCCCATCGCAAAACGATGTCAATTTTTTCTCCCGCTATGGAAAATTTGCGTTTAACATTTTCTTATTTAAATCGAGATCGGATGAAGAAATCGCATTGCGGTTTTTACGAAAATTAAGGGAATTTCCAACGGAAAACGCTGTCAATTCTTTCTCCCGCTATGGAAAGTTTGCGTTTAACATTTCCTTCTTTAAAGCAAGATCGAGTGCAAAAATAGCATCGCGGTTTTTACGAAAATTAAGGGAATTTCCATCGGAAAACGCTGTCAATTCTTTCTCCCGCTATGGAAAGTTTGCGTTTACATTTCCTTCTGTAAAGCAAGATCAAGTGCAAAAATCGCATTGCGGTTTTTACGAAAATTAAGTCAATTCCCATCGCAAAACGATGTCAATTTTTTCTCCTGCTTTGGAAAATTAGCGTTTAACATTTTCTTATTTAAATCGAGATCGGATAAGGAAATCGCATTGCGGTTTTTACGAAAATTAAGGGAATTTCCAACGGAAAACGCTGTCAATTCTTTCTCCCGCTATGGAAAGTTTGCATTTAACATTTCCTTCTTTAAAGCAAGATCGAGTGTAAAAATCGCATTGCGGTTTTTACGAAAATTAAGCCAATTCCCATCGCAAAACGATGTCAATTTTTTCTCCCGCTATGGAAAATTTGCGTTTAACATTTTCTTATTTAAATCGAGATCGAGTGCAAAAATCGCATTGCGGTTTTCACAAAAATTAAGTAAATTCCCATCGCAAAACGAGGTCAATTTTTTCTCCCGCTATGGAAAATTAGCGTTTAACATTTTCTTATTTAAATCGAGATCGGATAAGGAAATCGCATTGCGGTTTTTACGAAAATTAGGGAAATTCCCATCGAAAGACGCTGTCAATTCTTTCTCCCGCAATGGAAAGTTTGCGTTTAACATTTTCTTTACATCGAGACCGGATGGAAAAATCACATTGCGATATTCGCTAGAATTAAAGCATTCGATGGCACCGCGATGGGGTTTGCTTATTTTGCGATGGCAACTTGATACGTATAAGATTGCTATATTGATTAAGTCAAGAGCTGGTGATCAGATCGCAATTCGGTTTTCAAACATAAACAAAAAAGTGACACAAAAATTCTAGTTTCTTCTTGAAATCGAGAACGATGCAATCAATGCGTTTTTAAGAAAAATGTTGAAAATTTCAATCATTGAATTTTTCTTCCACTGGATCCGTTTAACATTTTCTCCTTTAAATCGCAAGATATCGCAAGATGTTTTTTGCAAAAATGTTGGAAATTACAACATCGCAGCGCTGGGATTTGTTTCTTCCACTATAGTAACTTGGTGCGTTTAACATTTTTTTCTTCAAATCATGAACGGATGAAGATATCGCAATGCGATTTTGCATAAATGTTGGCAATTTCAATCACGTATTGATGCGTTGTGTCTCTTCCACTAGAGTAACTTGCTGCGTTTAACCTTTTCGTCTTTAAATCGAGAGATTTCGCAATGCGTTTTTTTTGTAAAAATGTAGTAGTTTAATGCTTACTTTAAGGCACTTCCCATCGAGTTTGCGTTGAACATTCTTTGAACAAACAAATTTCTTGAAATCGAGATTGGATGCAAAAATCGCATTGCGGTTTTTACGAAAATTGAGTCAATTCCGATCGCGAAACGATGTCAATTTTTTGTTTCGCTATGGAAAATTTGGGTTTAACATTTTCCTATTTAAATCGAGATCGGATGAATAAATCGCATTGCGGTGTTCACAAAAATTAGGTCAAGAACTGATGATCAGACCGCAATGCGGTATTTGGATGAAAAAAGTTTCAATCAGTTTCTTCTTGAAATCGGGATCGATGCAATGCGGTTTTTGGAAAAATGTTGAAAATTTCAATCATATAGCGATTGAATTTGTCTTCCACTATGGTAACTGGATGAGTTTAACATTTTCTTCGTTAAATCGACTACGGACAAAATTATCGCGATGCGGTTTCCCAAGAACTAAGGCATACTCAATCGCATACCGATGAAAAATATTTCTCCTATTGAGTTAAAGTTAAGGGATAGATATCGCAACGCGGTATTTGCTAAAATTTAGGCAATCTCAATTTGCCCCAATTTGTTCTCCCGCTATGGAAAATTTGCGTTTAACATTTTCTTATTTAAATAGAGATCGGATGAAAAAATCGCATTGCGGTTTTTACGAAAAATAATTCTATTTCAATGGCAAAACGATGTAAATTTTTTCTCTCGCTATAGAAAGTTCGCGTCTAACATTTTCTTCTTTTAATCGAGATCTGTTAAAGAAGTCGCACTGCGGTATTCACGAAAATTCAGGCAATTCCCATCGTAAAGCGATGTCAGTTCTTATTCCCGTTATGGAAAGCTTGCGATCAAAATCTTCTTTAACTCAAGAACAAGATCCGATCGCAATGCGGTTTTTGCAAAAAAATGTCAATTTGAATCATGAAGCGAGTGCAGTTTGTCTTCCTCTATGGTAGCTTGATGCGTTCAACAGTTTCTCCTTTAAATCGAGAACGGATGAAGAAACCGCAAAGCGGTTTTTGGAAAAATTATGAAAATTTCAATCACATAGCGATCTAATTGGTCTTCCCCGATAGGGACATGATGCGTTTAACATTTTCGTCTATCAATCGAGAGTGGATACATTTATCGCAATACGGTTTTTTTCGTGTTAGGCAAAGCCTCCAAACCGGTCTCAATTGCACTCAAGTCCACGCCTCTTTGCCTTGACCAAACGTTTCCGCTGCGAATATCACAACCGTGTCGTCAGCATAGGACACGATAGATAACGAGGATAAATAATGAAAATTCTAGGGCACACCATCTTCTACATTTGCTTTTATTAATCTCGCATTTCACGTTTAGGTGTTTGGAGCCTACTGTTCATCGCGTTGGTGCGAGCGCAACCAAAAAGACGATCGGGGCAACCGACAGGCCTACTTTGGCACTGGAGAAACGTTCCTTTTCTCCCTCTATCCGGAAAGAGCGAAATACCCCTGGATTGGGGTGGAAGGCGATCGCAATGTGTCGCATGGCGCCGAACTCTTTATGGCGGCCGACAGCAAAATGATCACCATAGGAGGCGGGTGAGTAGCAGCGCCTATTCGAGCCTGGGAGGAGGAGAGAACCCAGGGGGTTGTTAGTAAATAAGTGCGGCACGTTTCAGGGGGTGATTCTGCATGAAAAAACAATGACAGTGTGCGTATGATCGTATTCTCAGTTCATAGTTTGTAGTCATATCGTCAATATCTCGGAAAGAACTCTGCGAGTCATAAGCAAACAGTCATTATTTTACTGAAATTCCTAACAACCTGTATGTAATATAGGGAGGGCCAGGCGATCTGGATGGACGAGAACATTCGCTATGGAAAAACCGATCACTGTGCCACATTCAACAATCCGCCTCTGTGCCCAAGCGGGGACTTTGAGATCCGGGTGTTGGAAGTTTACGGATTTGCCACCGACATGAATTAGCCAACACTTCGAACAACGAACAAAGCGCTTTAGGTAAGGTTCTTCTTTGGCCAGAATGGACGCATCCTCTCCCAGTGCATTCCTTTGACTCAAACCGATTAAAACAAAAAAGAAAGCCGAAGAGACGCGACTGAATGGCATGCGGCAAGTCGGTTAGTCTAGTTTGGGAACAGTATTATGGAATTGGTCTCACTCAAGCAATCAAACAACTGTCGAATTAGATTTACGTTATTTATTTATTTAGGATAAAGGGCTGTTGGTTGCCGCATGCCATTCAAATCAAAAAAATTGACTGTATTTAAAAAACGAACTTTTTAGCTGTTGCCTCCTAAGTGTCATGTGATTTCATTAAATGGTGTCTGGTTGAGGGGCTGCTCGATTGGACGTTTTGGCTAAATGTGCCAATAATCAAACATCTATCTATCTATCGATGTATCAATCCAACGAACATTCTCTCGACCTGTTTTTCTCTCTCCTAAGATTTCCAACTGACAAGTACGAGAATCTAGTCGTATTAGCTTTGTATTGTCTAGTTTTAAACCGTTTTACACTTAAAATTGTGTATATTTCGAAATGTAGTCGATGTAAATATTAGTTACATGTTTAAGGTAAAAGGGCAGTAACAAATCTGGCTTGGCTGCACTGTTCTTTTTTGCAGTGTACAAAAACCATCAATTTGCGTTATTTTACTTAAAAAAAAGTCAAAAAGAAACCTGCTGAGTAAATCTTGTGGGAATGATTCCAGATTCTGTCTAGAAAAATGTCCAGGATACGAAGCTAAACAAGTCCTATATAAAACACATATACGTTTCCTTTTTAAAGTATTCTTTATGCTGTTAAGTTTTAAAAATTTTATTACCCGTATTACCTTAATTTTAAGTGAATGGTTGTGGATGGACTCTGTAAAACTGTAAAATTTTAGTTGGAAATTAAGCCACGCGGGTTTCAAGTCAATCAAAGCCCAAACAAACCCATTAATACTGGTTTATGTTAATCGAGCTTTATTCGCCTGAGAATGTTCTGTAAATGTAAAGACGACATCACCGTAGTGAAAAATATACATACATAAGTAGACTGTTATAGTATTTTTTGTTTATATATGTAACAAAGGCTTCTAGCTGTAATATTTTATTGTTTTTGTTGTTGTACGTAGAATAAAAGTATTATAAACTGAACAGTTGATTCATTCGCACATCTACCTAAAAAATAATTGAGGATTTCAGTGGTGCTTGCATTTGTTGCATCTCGCTGCCAAGCTACAGGGTGTTAATGATGGTTTTCTTAAAAGAACTTAGAACCTGTTGTGAATTAGTGTACGAAATTTAGCCCCATTTGAATAGTGAGTGAGAAATACGGACGAAAATTTCATGAAAAAATCATAACTCCTAAACTGTAGGCAATGGAATTTCGACTTTTTGAACGCTTATAGAAGCTTGTGTGGATCAGGGTATGGAATTTCATTTGACTCGATTCTCTCTTAATTTTTTTAGGAAAACTGTAACTTTCAGTATGTAAAAAAATTGACCCAAAAGTGCATGTCCGTACTTAAATAATCACAACTCCTAAACTGGATTCGTTGGAATTTTAATCTTT
>NW_026017213.1:2584428-2588434 GCF_020466585.1 Dendroctonus ponderosae
TCATTATTGACGACTGTTTGTAAATAATGCAATCGAATTTGCTTAAAACGAAAAAAAAATGAAAAGTGGCTCAATGGAAAAACTTTTTTGATATTGAGTGCGTTTGTTTTGACTTTGTCCATAGTAAAATATACCCTTCAACGTCAATATGGCTAGACCAAGGGATGTTTTTCCCAAACACCAACACTTTTTGACACATATTTGGGGCCTTAGTGCCCCCTCAGGTGTTTACGGAAGTTCTGTCATCAGGCAAGTATTTAAAATCTATTTTTTTGATTGAAAACATTCGTTGTTTTCTAGGAATACTCCATCATTCCGTTTATTAGAAATGTTCAAATGTCTGTACTTAAAACATAAAAACTCCTAAACTATGGAAGTTGGAGTTATGCACTTTTGTACTCTTACAGAAGAAGGTTCAGTTGATAAGTGTACGAAATTTCATTTCATTCCAATCACTCCTTAATTTTGAAAAAAATATGCAACTATCAGCTGCATTTCTGTCAAAATGCGGCTCAAAGTGCATGTCAGCAGGTAAGTACATAAAAAATCAAAGCTCCTAAACTGGAGGTGCTGGAATGATGAACTTTGGTACACTTATAGAAGAAGCTTTTTTTGATAAATGTACAATATTTCGTTTGATTCTGCSCACTCGTTCATTTTCTAGAAAATCTGCAACTTTCAGTTAGTCGGACTTAGGACCTRAGTGSATWTCTTCATTTTCAGTTGYTAAAAAAATTGAAACTCCAAACCGGGAAGCGATTAAATTTCGAACACTTATAAAAAAAACCTTYATTGATGAGTGCTCGAAAAATCGTGTRATTTCCATTCTTCGTTGATTTTATACAAAATTTCCAAATTTGGGTTAGACGGAATTGTAGCATGTTGGTGCACGTGCGTTGATAAAAAATCATAACTCCTAAACAGAAGGCGATAGAATTTTGAATCTTTGAACACTTATGACAGAAGGTTTGAGCAATAGAACTGCGAACTTTTATTTGATTTTGATAACTCGTTTACGTTCAACAAACTTGCAGGGTTTCAGTTGCAGAGCTACAGAAATGTAGCTCAAAAGTGCATGTTCCTAATTAAAAAATCACAGGTTCTATACTGAATTCGAAATAACTTTGAACTTTCCAACACTTAGAGAATAAACCTTTGTTGATAAGTTTGCGAACTTTAATCTGCCTGGTCACCCGTTGATGTTACACAAACTTTGAATATTTCAGTTAGGCGTAAATGTGACCCAACAGTGCATTTCGGCAATTAAAAAATCGCAGATTTCACACCGAGTCTGATATAGATTTGAACTTTTCAACACCCATAGAATAAATCTTTATTGATGCGCGTAGACAATTTCAGTCAATAGTTCTCGTTGATATTTTAGAAACTCCGAAACTTTAAGCAAGCCAGAAATGTGGCCCAAAAAGAGCACGTTTGTACTTGAAAAATACCAGCTTCTGATCTAAATGCGATGGAATTTTGAATTTAAAAAACTTGACGGAAAAAAAATTACTTGATTCCCATAACACATCGACTTTGCATAAACTCTGACTTTGAACCGCTCAGTTAGGTGGAAATGTGGCTCCAAACGTGCATGTCTGTAATTAAAAATGCACAGATTGTACACTGAATCAAATAGAAATTAGAACTTTTGGTAGCTTATAGAAAAAGAGTTTGTTGATTGAAGCGTGCAAAATTTAATTTGGTTCTGATTACCTGTTGATTTTATAGGAACTGAGAAACTTTCAGTAAGTCCGAAATTTGGCTCAAAAAGTGCATATCCGTTCTTAAAAAATCACAGATTCTACACTGGGAGTGCTGGAATTTTACACTTTTGAACTTCAGTGGAAGAATATTTTGTCTACAAGCGCACAGTGTTTTATTTGCTCCGAAAGAGTCGCTTATTTTCTGAAAAATGTGCAACTTTCGCTTCGTCAGAAAAATTCTGATCCAAAAGTGTATCTTTGTACTTTTAATCGCAGCTACTAAACTGTAGACCGATATAAAAGCGACAGAACTTTCATCTTTTGATTAAGCTTTAATAGATAAATGTTTGAAAGTTTACTTGGTTTCGACCACTCGTCCACTTTCTAGAAACGTTGAAGGCGGAAATGCGGCCTCAAAAGTGCATGTCCAGAATAAAAAAATCACTGAATTCGCACTGAGACTGATAGAAATTTGAACTTTAGAAGACGGAGAAAAGAAGCCTTTGTCGATGAATTTACGAAATTTTAATTGATTTCGGCGACTCTTTGATTATCTGGAAGCTTTCAAAATTTCAGACAGTCGGAAATGCAACTCAAAGAGAGCGCGCTCGGTTTTAAAAAATCGGGATTCGTAAACCAGAAGAGGTGAATTTTGGAGCTTTTGCACACTTATGGACGAAGCCCTGGTTGATGAGTGTGCTGAATGCCATTTGATTCCCTTCACTCATTGATTTTTTAGAAAATCAGAAACTTTCAGTTAGTGAGAAGTTTGGCCCAAAGGTGCAAGTACGTGCTTAAAAAATTGCAGCTACTAAACAAAAAATCGAGGCAAATGTTTTTTTTTTACTTTTTTGAAATCTATAAAAGAAGCCCTTTAAGATAAAAATAAATACAAAGTGTCGCTTTGAAACGTGGTCACTTAGTCTGAGATGTGCATGCCCGTAGTTTCAAATTAAAAAGTTTTAAACTGCTCCCGATTTAATTTAGAACGTTTGACCACTTATGGACGAAGACTTTGTAGATAACTGTACAAATATTCAGTTCAATATGGTCTCTGGCTTAGAAAATATTTAATAGAAAAAGTGCAACTTTCAGTTAGCCAGAAATGTGGCATATCTTGCCACATTTCTTATATTTCAAGGTTTGTACACCCTGTATGTATGGTTTTAAGACATTTTTTTTGATTAAAATGGTCTGAAAATAAATATAAAAAATAATTGGCACAAACGTTGCATTTTAGACCTTTTCAAGCAACTAAGCAAGCTTTTTTGAGAAAGCATTCACATTTTGTCATCGTACACGTCTAAAGACGATTTCTGAGCAACTAATCGATGCATCGTGATGGGGGTTTTAACGTTTTATCAGGAAAGCTTCAGACTACATGTTGTAAAAATTTGGTTATATTCAAGCTACTGGTGCCATCAAAATTATTTTTATAAATTTGGAGTGTTTTTCGCGGTTTTTTATTTTTTCATCGTAGACGTCTAAAGACGATTTCTGAGCAATCAGTTGAAATATTGGAATGAGAGTTGCAAGGCTCGATAAAAAGGCTTCAGTTTGCATGTGGAGTAAATTTGGTTCCATTGATGACACTGGTACCATCAAAATGAATTTTTAAACATGGAAGGGTTTCTGCCGGTGTTTTTATTTTTTCATCCTAGATTTTGAAAGACGATTTCCGAGCAATCAGTTGAGATGTTCGAATAAGAGTTACTAGACTCGATTAGAAAGGCTTCAGTGTAAATGTGGTGTAAATTTGGTTACATTCTAGAGACTGGTGCCATCAAAATTAATTTTTAAACTTTGGAGGCTTTTTTCGCGGTTTTTTATTTTTTTATTGTACACGTCTAAAGACGATTTCTGAGCAACCAGTTGAGGTATTGGAATGAGAGTTGCAAGACGCGATAAAAAGGCTTCAGTTTGCATGTTGTGTAAGTTTGGTTCCATTCATGACACTGGTACCGTCAGAATGAATTTTTAAACATGGAAGTGTTTCTGCGGGTTTTTTTATTTTTACATCGTACACGTCTAAAGACGATTTCTGAGCAACCAGTTGAGGTATTGGAATGAGAGTTGCAACACTCGACAAAAAGGATTCAGTTTGCATGTGGAGTAAATTTTGTTCCATTGATGACACTGGTACTATCAAAATTAATTTTTAAACATGGAAGTGGTTCTGCGGGTTGTTTTATTTTTTTATCTTAGATTTCTAAAGACGATTTCCAATCAATCAGTTGAGATATTGGAATGAGAGTTGCAAGACTCGATAAAAAGGCTTCAGTTTGCATGTGGAGTAAATT
>NW_026017213.1:2588484-2595212 GCF_020466585.1 Dendroctonus ponderosae
ATGAATTTTTAAGCTTTGAAGTGTTTTTGCGCGTTTTCTCACTTTTACATCATACACTTCTAAAGACGACTTCTTCGCCAATCAGTGGAGGTATCGGAATGAGGGCCCGTTTTCTCTGTGTTTGTTACATGCGAATACATGTTTGATCCTATCTCAATCTATGTGCTTAACAGGAAAATCTAATCCTAAGTTAAGTAACATCGGAGCATTTCTGTGGAAAAAACCCGATGACTATCTTCACTGTACCTACCAGACAATGCAGCATTCAGTGTTAAAACGCTTAATCTAAGACAGTGGGTCAGGTCAAGAATAAATCACCACAATGGTGGATGAACGTTGCGTAACAGTCAACGTTTCTATGATTGATCGATGTAACCGACGGTCCCTCAGGGCTGAATCTCCACTTTTTGCTTAAATGATTAACAACTGACTCGCTAACCTATTGAGGAACTGATGTGAAATCGCCTAATGAGAATTATGGCCAATAAATGGGTCAACTGAGTTCTTCTGAACGGTTATGCTACTATTGTCCGTTTCCTACTGAAGATAGTGCGTATTTCAGCTAATTACATTAACATTTACATGACGCAACCCACTAAATGAAACAATTTGACCGGATAACATCTAAGTAGTAAGTAGGTGTGTTTAAGACCGCCACTGGCCATTCCCGAGATGAGCGCCGCTACCTGAATAATCCGTTCTTGCATCAAGCGAATTTGCATCCAAACACTGTCTAGATGTGCGTTTTTTCCTTCTTTCTTTCGTTGATGAATCCGATGTGCAATCACGGTGGGGAATGTCTTTCTATAAATACCAAAAGCAATCCGCAGATTCATTAAAGTTGTGCTTTATTGGTACAGAGCAACATCAAAGATGATTCGCCTTGTAAGTACTTTCTTCTTATTATTTTTTGGGTTTTTCCTGCAGCAAATGCATTGAAACTGAGATTTTGAGTGAAGTATTATTTTCATTTAAATGGGACCTTTAGCATCTACCTGATTTCTGCACTTTTGCACCCTTAAACAAGAAGCCTTTGTTGATTGGTGTGCGAAATTTCCGCTAGTTCTGGCAAACCCGCTAATTTTTTAGAACCTTTGAAGCAATCAGTTTTGCGGCAACGTTGCCCAAAAGTGCTTGTCCCTAGTTAAAAACTTGCAGCTTCTAAAGTGAACTCGGTAGAATCGTGAGCTTCTAAGGACTTATAGAAGAGTTCTTTGGTCACAACTGTTTGAAATTCCAGTCGATTTCGATGTCTACTGGACTTATAGAAAATGGCGACATTTTCTAAAAGATAAAAAAATTCAACTTTTGAATGCTTGTAGAAGAAACTTTTGTTTCTAAGCCTGCGAAATTTCAGCTGATTCAGGCGGCGCATGGATTTTCCAGAAATTTTTTCCAGAACATTTTCTTGACTTTCTAGAGACCTTCAGCAATCAGAAATGTGGTCCAAAGGTACACTTCGAAACTTTAAACTTTCAAACACTTACAGATAAAGCCTTGGCTAATGAAAGTGCCAAACCTTAGCTTAGATTACTCGTTGAATTTATAGGAACTAGAAAACTTTTAGCAAGCGAGAAATGAACCCAAAAAGTCCGCCTCCGTACTTAAAAATTCACAGCTTCTGAACGGGAAAGTACGGAATTTGAAGTTTTGGCCCTCTTATAGAATAAGCCTTTGTTCATCAACGTGTAAAATTTCGGTTTATTCCGACAACTTATAAATGTTTTAGAAACTTTCAAACTTTCAGTAATCAGAAAACTTGTGCAGCGGTACACATCTAAACGTAAAAAACCACAGCTCTTAAACAGGAAGTTATACAATTTTCAAGTTTCAAACACTTGGAGATGAAGCTTTGTTTAATAAATGTGCGAAACAACAGCTTATTCAGATTACTCGTTAATTTTCTAGATTTTCTAGAAACTTTTAGCAAGTCAGAAATAAAGCCCTAAAAGTGCGCGTCCGTAATTGAAAAATCGCAGCTTCTGAACTGGACCCGACGGAACTTTACGCCTTTGCACTCTTATAGAGGACGCTTTTTTCATAAACTTTTTTGTCTGATTCCGATCACTCGTTGATTTAAACTGAAAGTCGCTGCAACTTTGAACTTACCAACACTTATAGAAGAATCTAATTTTTTATCTATCTACATTTATAAGTTTTAATATCTTCTTCTACTTTTAACTCATTTTTCCAAGTGATTTTTCACGTTACACAGTTACAACTACCTGCATTTTTCAACTGAAAAATTCATCATCACTTTCACTTTTCGCCTTTTTAATGTGAACAATGCGCGTCTTTGATATCTCACATTATCGGCTGGCACCAATTTCTCTCTAACGTTTTTCGTTATTTCTTCATATCTTCGTGTCTGGTCTTTAGACGAATGTTGTAAATTTAATTAGCTTTTCGCTGTTAAGTAAAATTGGACAACAAAAGTGCTGTGAAAAAATCGCCTTCTGAACGTTTTTTGGTTCCAAATGTTAGACAAGTATAGCAAAAAATCGGTTTTAGGCCCAATAATGCCAGTGTGGAAATTATTGCAAGATTTTGGAGAAATTCAGTAGAAAAATGAACTTTTCTGCTTCGGCTTGCAAAAGTGACCAGAAAATTTGGATCATTTAATCCTTGCGAACTATTCACTTCGGTTCCTTCGTCGTTTCCACAATGAGCTTATTTGCAACATAATTTTCCGTTTTCTTATAGATTGATGAAGAGCATTTTGGTATTACAAACCTAAAACCATTAAGAATTCTCCATGATTTAAGTTCTTCTGAGTAGTTCCTATTATTTTTTGCCAGGATTTTGTGCGGAAAGTAGAGGAAATTTGGGAAAATTCCAATTCAGGAACCTTCTAGTAATTTCCTCCAATGTTAATGTTAAAACCCTGTTCGATTTCGAAAATTTGTACAATTTCCAATTTCCAAAAAGTGAATAATGTGTGAAATTTCATTTGATTCTAATGGCTCTTTGAGTTTCCAGAAAATGTGGTACTTTTTGTTAGTCAAAAATGGGGGGCAAAAGTGCGCGTTTGCCATTAAAAAATTCTCAGTTCCAAAATTGGGGGCTGTCGAATGCGCACTTACAGAACACGCCTTTGTCTATAACCGTGCAAAATTTCATTTGATTCCAATCACTCGTTAATTTTCTAGAAATTTTCAAACTCTCATTAAGTCAGAAATGCGACACAAAAGGTGCACATCTGTACTTAAAAAATCATAACTGCTAAACTGGACGCGATAAAATGCGCAACTTTTAGGCACTTAGAGACAAATCCACTGCTAATACGCATACGAAACTTCAGCTTGTTCTAATGCCCCATTCATTTTCAATAAATTCAAGAAATATGGGCGAAATTTCTCTTTAACATTTTTCATAACTTCTTTTAATGAAATTTGTATACTAAATTAGCTCTTCTTAGCTTATTTGCAATTAACTTTGCACCTCCAGAACTTCTGCACATCCTCGAAAATCCAGCAAAAAAACCTCACGGTTGAGTTGAGGTTGAGAGGAATCAGCTCTTCACAAGGTTGATTAAAACACTTTCACAACGACAGCCGAAAGGTGAATAAGACAATTAGGAAATATGGTGTAGGCACAATCCGCAAAAAAGATTAAAATGGAATTCCTGCAAATATCAGCCAATCAATTAGATGACGAATCATCACGAAGTTGCCATTTTAGCATGCGAATGGCATCGGCTATTTTTATTTTCCCCCTATTCTCAAGGTTTTCATAATTACAGACATTAAAACAATGCCAAAACATCGATATGCGTTACTCGACTATGCACTAAACTAAGCCATTTTTTACTAATCTAAATTAACTCAAAAACTTACAGAAACTTAAAGCTTTTTAATACTTTTTCACGTCGTCAACAAATGCAGATATGGAGGATTTACATCGACCCTTACAAGAAACTAACTGCTACCACAATTGCAAAATTTGGTGAAAATGAAATGGAAAACTCAATAAAACCAGAGGACTGAAAAGCAGATGCCCAAAGAAGGTTCTTGAAGGTTTTTGAGACGGAAGAGAGGTGGAACAATCTGAGGCCTAAAATGCCACAAACGATGAAGAAACTACCTCATTCAGAGGCAGAAAATGACAGAAATTGAGAAGAGTTTATTTCTTCATGGTCTTCATATTCCAGATCGAGTTCCTCCAAGCTTAAACTTTCTGATTTTGATATTTTTTGAGATTGATTGAGATTTTGTCCTTCGTTTCTTCTGGCTTTCTTGGCCTTTTTTTGCACCAATTCCTGAGATTCCTTTTCAGGTCTGTTGCTGTGACTTTAGGGATTTTTTCCTCGGAAACTTCACCATCAGCACGTCCTCATGTGGCTTTATAAGAATTTTGGCAACTTTACTCTTCACTTTTGTGACTGTTTCAGTTCCTTTATTTTTTTCTTTTTCCTCAATTTGCACTGCCGGTGTTTCCGTGTGGGCTTCTTGGTCTGTTTGATCTTTAATCTTTGTCTTCAGTGTTTTTTAAATTTTAATAGCCCACCTTCATCTATTGCCGTAGTTTCCCCTGTCGGCTTTTCTACTTTGGGAATATGTGTTGATATTTTTACTTACTTCCTGCTGCTTAACCTTTTCTTTATTCGCTTCATTGTTAGATAAAATTTTCATGCCGAAGACTGGATTGCATTGCCAATTCCAACTTTAAATACTTCATATTTTTTATTTTTTTATGAAACTTTAAAATTTAGGGAAGCAATAAAGGCTCGAAGGATGAATATACTTCAAAATTGATCGTTCATTGCCTTAAAATGCTTGCCAATTCTCGGGATTTTTTCAGTTTGAAGATGTTAAAAAGCTTGTAATAAGTTTTTCAAAAATTCATCATGCACCTATTTTGAGGATCAGCTGGAAATGCGGGTTTAGGCGCATTTTTGGAGAGAAACCATTGCTCTATTGGCTCTGCAAACGTGAATTTCCTTTGCTTTCTCCGCGATTCTACGGCTTCCTTCAAGTTTCAAGGTTTGAGCACGCTTTCGAATAATTTTTCAACAAATTCCCATTTAAATTGAGGATTCGCTCGAGAGGTGCATTTGACACAGTTAGATAGAGCAAACAAACAAAAAAACTAGATACTGCAAGCGACAGTTACCTGTACATTTTTCTCAATTTTTGCGACTTTTTTGCTCCGTTTGTTGCCTTTCCTGTTTTGTCTTCTCCAGGTTCTTACTTTCTGTCTTCCTTTAACATTGTCAACAAACAAACATATTGTCTTGTTTTTGTCCCTGTTTAAATATTTTGTTTTCAGCTCAACTTTATTTGCTACATCTTTCCCTTCCTGCGTTTTTATTCATCTGAGGGCTTCGTATATTACTTTTCTTCAAAACTCTCGATTTCATGTTTCTTCTTCATTTGATTTCCGTTCTTTCTGATGTATTTTTGTATTTCAAACGCTGGGGCACTTTTCTTCCTCTTGTTTCTTAAGGGCAACAAAAGAGAAATTGATACACTTTTCTTTTCAATTTCCTTGAACTTCAACTGATTTCCTCAGATGTTTTCTGTCTTCGGCTTTTTCGTCTACCTGTTGTGCCTTCCTCCTTCTAATGCAGTTTTTCCTGTCCTTTCCATACACGTTTTGTTCTGATTCATGATCAGTCAGTTTCATTTTCTCAATTGTTATTTATTTCCTACTCATAGTTCTTCTCTAGGTACTTTACTTCCTGGTCGAGTTTTTCATCGGAGAGCGTTCGTTTGTCGTTTTTCTCACGCTCTCCACCTTTCTTGCTCTTTCTTCTCCTGTATATACTTTTTGTCCCGTCTTCTGTCATTTTCTAATTTCTGTTTTCTCGTTCGATTTTATTCTTGAAACGCTTTGCTTCCTGGCATCGTTTACGCTGTATTTTATGATCTTAGTTCGCCTTTGAGACTTTCCTGTCTGGCTTGTTCCATTTGTTTCTTCTCCTTCAAGCTCACTTTTGACTGATTAATTTTTGCTATTAGTTTGCATTTCCTCTTCCAATTTCCTCTAGCCATGTTTCCTTTCCATTCCTTCGTTGATTTTAATGTGTTTTTCCTTCTAATGCCGTTGTCAGTTGAGTACTTTCATTGCGGTTCTTCATTTTCTTTCAGGCTCTGTTCTGCCAGTTTAATTTCCTCAAATATTTTCTATTTCCTCCCTAATGTTGTTCTCCGGTTGTTTTAATTCCGCTTTGCTTTTTCATCTGAATGAGTTTTTTCCGTCGTCTCTTCTAGAATATTTATTTCCTACCGTCGTTTCTCTTCATCTCATTTCTGTTTAATTTTCTCTATTCTCCTTTATTCTCTAGATCTTTTATTTCCATTTCATCTTACTTAATTACTGTCCAGTTTTCACTAGTCACATTTAGTCTTTATATGCTCAACTTCTCTTCCCGGTTTTATCTGTTTTTTTCCTAATTAAGCGCTGTTCTTCCTGTAATTGCTTCTCTATTAGACTTTTCTCTTCTAGCATCTCACTTCGGTTTGCTTCATTTCCTCTATTTTGGTCGATTTCCTGTTGAGTTTTCTCCGCTATTCTACAGCTTCCTTCAAGTTTCAAGGTTTAAGCACGCTTTCGAGTAATTTTTCAACAAATTCCCATTTAAATTGAGGATTCGCTCGAGAGGTATTTGACACTGTTAGATAGAGCAAACTTCGCTCTATTCATACTGCAAGCGACAGTTACCTGTACATTTTTCTCAATTTTTGCGACTTTTTTTAACTGGAAACAACAAAACGAAGTTTGAATGC
>NW_026017213.1:2595312-2600272 GCF_020466585.1 Dendroctonus ponderosae
GCGTAACTTACAGCTTTTGGATCCTGACAGAAGAAGTTTTGGTTGATAAATGTACGAAATTTCGCTAAATTCCATTCTCTCTTTGATTTTTTAGAAAATCTTAAACTTTTAGTTAGCGATAAATTTGGCCCAAAAACGCATGTTTATACTCACAAATTCGCAACTCCATAATTATCCGCGGCAGACTTTAGAACTTTTAGACCCCCACAGAAGAAGTTTTCATTAATAAATGTACAAAATTGCGCTTCATTCCCTTCTCTCTTTGATTATTTAGAAAATCTTAAACTTTCAGTAAGCGACATATTTGGCCTAAAAACGCATGTTTGCAAAAAATCATAACTCCTAAACTGTAGGCAATGGAATTTCGACTTTTTGAACGCTTATAGAAGAAGCTTGTGTGGATCAGGGTACATAATTTCATTTGACTCGATTCTCTCTTAATTTTTTTAGAAAAACTAACTTTCAGTATGTAAAAAAATTGACCCAAAAGTGCATGTCCGTACTTAAATAATCACAACTCCTAAACTGGATTCGTTGGAATTTTAATCTTTCGAATCCGTCTCTACTTGATTTCGATCACTCGTTCATTGTCCAGAAAATCGGCAACTTTCAGTTAGCGAAAAACGTGAACTAAAACGCGTGAGGCACTAAAACGTGCTTACTTTTTTTTTGACCTTTTGAATTCCTAAAGATGTTTTTATTCACAAATGTACGAAATTTCGCTTCATTCCATTCTTTGATGTTTTTTTTTTTGAAAATATGAAACTTTCAGTTAGTCAGAAATCTGGCCTAAAAACGCAACTCCATAAATATCCGCGGCGTAACTTAGAGCTTTTGGATCGTGACAGAAGAAGTTTTTGTTGGTAAATGTATGAAATTTCGCTAAATTCCATTCTCTCTTTGATTTTTTAGAAAATCTTAAACTTTCAGTTAGCGATAAATTTGGCCCAAAAACGCATGTTTATACTCACAAATTCGCAAATCCATAATTATCCGCGGCAGACTTTAGAACTTTTAGACCCCCACAGAAGAAGTTTTTATTAATACATGTACAAAATTGCGCTTCATTCCCTTCTCTCTTTGATTATTTAGAAAATCTTAAACTTTCAGTAAGCGACATATTTGGCCTAAAAACGCATGTTTCTAGTTAAAAAATCGCGAAACTTAGAGCTTTTGGATCCCGACAGAAGTTTTTGTTGATAAATGTACAAAATTTCGCTTGATTCCATTCAGTTCTTGATTTTTCAGAAAATCTGCAACTTTCAATTAGCGAGAAACACGGTTCAAAAGTGCATGTCGCTACTTAACAAATCACAACTTCTAATTTAGAGGCCACTGATTTTTCACCTTTGGATACTTGCAGAAGAAGCTTTTACTGATAAGTGTGCAAATTTTCATTTGATTTCGATAACTGTTTTTCACCCTGCAGCCTCGGCTGTGAGACCATGCACAAATTCATCCTTAAGCCTTCATTCTTATTGTCCAAACCCCTAGAATCCCTCAGTAGAGATTCAACGATAAACTCACCGTTCAGTTAGTCGAGCACTGAACTCAATCGTCCCAATCGTCATCGTTGGAAGTGCTGCTGGTGTCATCATCATCGTCCTCTGAATGGATCAGCTTGCTCCTCTCTAAAAGCGCCTGCTTCAGAGCCCTAAAACCCCCAGAAAACTTCCCAATTTGCCCCGTTGAACAGCCACTAAATCTCACCTGGCTAAATCGATGCCTCCAGTACTATTGGGAGAAGGATCTTGAGCCGGCTTAATTTCCCGTTCATCCACCGGCTTCAGCTGGATTCCTTTGCGAATTGCGCTCAACAAATCGCCGCGAGCGTCGTCAACTGGCGACGACTTTCTTTCCTCCACCGGCTGCAAAATATTCCCATGTAAAAACGTCCAGTAAAGGACTAAAACTCGCACCTTCAGAGTGGCTCCATCGCGAATACTCTGCAGCAAAGCGGCGTTGCCGTCCAAAGCAGGAGGCGATTGAGGCTGGAGACTGCTGACCATCATGGGCGGAGGCGGAGGAACGTTCTCGACCATTGGGGGCGGCGGTGGAGGAGGCGGCGGCGCCGCCCCACCCTTAGCAAACTTCGGCGGCGAAGGCGGCCTGGGTTTTCTTGGAGCGTTATCTAAAACATCCCAGCTGCACTCGCGTCTGGACCAACCAATCAAAACCTACCTTGCCGATTGGGGACTGGAGGGGGTGGCGGCGCGGGCCTGGGATTGGCCGAAGTGGGCCTGGTTGGGCCCCTTGGAGGCACCACTGGCGGATTAGCGTCCGCATCCAGAGCCGATTTGCGATGTTTGCTGATAAAATCATAGATAAACTCCCGAGTGTCTTTATCTTGCAGCTGTTTCTTCGAAACACCTGCCTATCATTAGGAAACAATCGCATAACTAAGGGTGAAAGTGAAAAGGCACTCTTGTCTACCGTGTCAAAGAGGGACTTCAACTGCTCATCTGCAATGTCCACATCGAAGCCCGTATTGGGATTCCAGCCGACATGGGAAATGTGCACGAAGTCCATTGGAGTACCTGCGGAAAAGCAATTGCATTTAGATAGGCCTTTTTGGGGCCACCCTATAGCAGCGACTTACTGATATCGGCCTTAGTGATGTTCCGTTTCCTTTTCTCCAGCCTGAGCTCCTGCTTGACGATAGAATCAAGGGTCTTAGGTGGTAACTTTATCGATGGAGTCTGGTTTACTTGCCTGGCCTTCTTCTCCTCCTTCCTTCTCAGTGCGCTCAGTTTCTGATCGACTGCAGCCTTCAGCTGCAGCGCTTCCTGTTGGTTAGCGAAATTAAAGGCCACAATGCAGTCTTCACCTACAAGCAACAAGCAACCAATTATTATGAGGCGATATTTTAATGCGGATCGGTATTTTTGGAGCGCGTTGAACTGAAAGTGGCAACATTTCTGGAAAACCAACAAGTGAACGGAACCAAATGCAACTTTGAACAATTTATCAACAAACGCTTCTTCCATAAGTACTGGAAAGTTCAAAATTCCCCAGTTTAGGAGCTGTGATTTTTCTTAGCAACGAGATGCACTTTTGGACCACATTTCTGACTAACCCAAAGTGAAATATTCTCTAGGAAATAAACGGCTGATCGGAATCAAATTAAATTTTGTATACTTTCGAATCAAAAAAGCTTCTTCTGCAAGCGTTTGAAACTTCTATGGCTTCCAGTTTAGGATATGTGACTTTTTCAGTACCGATCTGCACATTTGGGC
Source organism: Dendroctonus ponderosae (assembly GCF_020466585.1). Taxonomy (NCBI): domain Eukaryota; kingdom Metazoa; phylum Arthropoda; class Insecta; order Coleoptera; family Curculionidae; genus Dendroctonus; species Dendroctonus ponderosae. The sequence continues at coordinate 2,598,549 of NW_026017213.1, forward strand.
CACATTTTTAACTAACTGAAAGTTGCAGGTTTTGTAAAACCTCAGCGAGTTATTAAAATCAAATAAAATGTCGCATGTTTATTGACCAAGGCTTCTTCTATACGCATTCAAAAGATGGAAATTCGGTCGTGTCCAGTTTAAGGGTTGTGATYTTTTTAGTAGGTWTGAACATGCACTTTKAWAGCACRKTTCCGTCTATCCMKGGATAGACGGAAMYGTGCTWTMAAAGTGCATGTTCAWACCTACTAAAAARATCACAACCCTTAAACTGGACACGACCGAATTTCCATCTTTTGAATGCGTATAGAAGAAGCCTTGGTCAATAAACATGCGACATTTTATTTGATTTTAATAACTCGCTGAGGTTTTACAAAACCTGCAACTTTCAGTTAGTTAAAAATGTGGCAAATGTTGTATAAACTCGGCGAGTAATGGAGATTACATGAAATTTCGCACACTTATCAACACAAGCTGCTTCTATAAGCGATCGAAAGTTCAAAATTCCATCGCCTCCAGTTTAGGAGCTGGGATTTTTCAGATATCGACGTGCACATTTGGGCCACATTTTCAACCACTTAAGTGAATGTTGCAGATTTACTAAAAAAATCAACGACTGATCGGAATGAACTAAAATTTCGCACTTCTATTCCTCAAAGCTTCTTCTATTAGCGTTCAAAAGTTGAAAATTGTATCCTCTCTAGTTTGGGAGCTGTGATGCTCTTCTCAACATTCAAAGTTGCATCCTTGCAAGCATAAATATAGAAAATTCCAGTGATGTGACACTGTTGAGCTTATACAGAGTGTTGCATAATGCACTGCACCCATTAACAATGCGCATTCCTAGAGCAAACAGTTAAGTATTGGGTGTTTTATGCCTATTACAAGGCAAAGTTTCGAAACATTCTGATCCCACTGTGTGTGAGAGGATAATACGTGGACTCACACTGTCCTTGCCCAATGTATGACTTATCAGTACTTTCCATGCGAAAGTTTACCTTCAAACATGTGAAACCAAGCGGTTGACTCAATATACTCCATATTGCTGTACATTTCATGCTCCCAAACCATTTGGTTTTGGCGCAAATTGAACAGGCGAAAAAAGTAGTTTTTCTTGCTGTTGTCCTTCACGTAGCACAACACGCCCGTCTCCTTTTTAATCCATTGCGAATGGTTGGGAGGCGCCGTGAGGAAAAGTTGCACCACTGTGGTGGCGATGGTTTGGCACCGATTGCCCAACAATTTGAACACTTGTAGGTTTTCCTCGGTCGATAGGAGGGCGGAATTTTGATTTTCCACACTGGCAGGCGGCATTTTCATTATTCCGACGTGGTTTCGCCAACTTGGAGCACAGAAACTGGCACAAAACCAAATAAATAAACCCTTACTGATAGCAGTTGTTGTGTCAGACTTTTGACAACTGAGAAGTAAATATTCAAATAACCCTACTTACTGTTTTGAACAGTACCGGACCGGCCCGAGTGCACACCGGACAGGCAACATTTCGAGAAACAACTCCGAGGAGTGCATTTTATGCAAAAAAACATACACGACAAATTAAACTCTGCTTCATTAATCCTAAATTTCATCATGAAATCACTAGTTAGAAGAAATATGTGCCAATATCGGAGAATTGCTCAGGCATTTGCTACTAGCCGAGTAGGGCCCTGGCGATAAACAAACGCCAAACTGGTACCTAACGTACCTAACCTCACATTAATACGGTC
>NW_026017213.1:2600372-2606418 GCF_020466585.1 Dendroctonus ponderosae
AACAATTGAGAAAATGAAACTGACTGATCATGAATCAGAACAAAACGTGTATGGAAAGGACAGGAAAAACTGCATTAGAAGGAGGAAGGCACAACAGGTAGACGAAAAAGCCGAAGACAGAAAACATCTGAGGAAATCAGTTGAAGTTCAAGGAAATTGAAAAGAAAAGTGTATCAATTTCTCTTTTGTTGCCCTTAAGAAACAAGAGGAAGAAAAGTGCCCCAGCGTTTGAAATACAAAAATACATCAGAAAGAACGGAAATCAAATGAAGAAGAAACATGAAATCGAGAGTTTTGAAGAAAAGTAATATACGAAGCCCTCAGATGAATAAAAACGCAGGAAGGGAAAGATGTAGCAAATAAAGTTGAGCTGAAAACAAAATATTTAAACAGGGACAAAAACAAGACAATATGTTTGTTTGTTGACAATGTTAAAGGAAGACAGRAAGTAAGAACCTGGAGAASACAAAACAGGAGCAAAAAAGTCGCAAAAATTGGGAAAAATGTACAGGTAACTGTCGCTTTCAGTATGAATAGAGCGAAGTTTGCTCTATCTAACTGTGTCAAATGCACCTCTCGAGCGAATCCTCAATTTAAATGGGAATTTGTTGAAAAATTATTCGAAAGCGTGCTCAAACCTTGAAACTTGAAGGGAGCCGTAGAATCGCGGAGAAAGCAAAGGAAATTCACGTTTGCAGAGCCAATAGAGCAATGGTTTCTCTCCAAAAATGCGCCTAAACCCGCATTTCCAGCTGATCCTCAAAATAGGTGCATGATGAATTTTTGAAAAACTTATTACAAGCTTTTTAACATCTTCAAACTGAAAAAATCCCGAGAATTGGCAAGCATTTTAAGGCAATGAACGATCAATTTTGAAGTATATTCATCCTTCGAGCCTTTATTGCTTCCCTAAATTTTAAAGTTTCATAAAAAAATAAAAAATATGAAGTATTTAAAGTTGGAATTGGCAATGCAATSCAGTCTTCGGCATGAAAATTTTATCTAACAATGAAGCGAATAAAGAAAAGGTTAAGCAGCAGGAAGTAAGTAAAAATATCAACACATATTCCCAAAGTAGAAAAGCCGACAGGGGAAACTACGGCAATAGATGAAGGTGGGCTATTAAAATTTAAAAAACACTGAAGACAAAGATTAAAGATCAAACAGACCAAGAAGCCCACACGGAAACACCGGCAGTGCAAATTGAGGAAAAAGAAAAAAATAAAGGAACTGAAACAGTCACAAAAGTGAAGAGTAAAGTTGCCAAAATTCTTATAAAGCCACATGAGGACGTGCTGATGGTGAAGTTTCCGAGGAAAAAATCCCTAAAGTCACAGCAACAGACCTGAAAAGGAATCTCAGGAATTGGTGCAAAAAAAGGCCAAGAAAGCCAGAAGAAACGAAGGACAAAATCTCAATCAATCTCAAAAAATATCAAAATCAGAAAGTTTAAGCTTGGAGGAACTCGATCTGGAATATGAAGACCATGAAGAAATAAACTCTTCTCAATTTCTGTCATTTTCTGCCTCTGAATGAGGTAGTTTCTTCATCGTTTGTGGCATTTTAGGCCTCAGATTGTTCCACCTCTCTTCCGTCTCAAAAACCTTCAAGAACCTTCTTTGGGCATCTGCTTTTCAGTCCTCTGGTTTTATTGAGTTTTCCATTTCATTTTCACCAAATTTTGCAATTGTGGTAGCAGTTAGTTTCTTGTAAGGGTCGATGTAAATCCTCCATATCTGCATTTGTTGACGACGTGAAAAAGTATTAAAAAGCTTTAAGTTTCTGTAAGTTTTTGAGTTAATTTAGATTAGTAAAAAATGGCTTAGTTTAGTGCATAGTCGAGTAACGCATATCGATGTTTTGGCATTGTTTTAATGTCTGTAATTATGAAAACCTTGAGAATAGGGGGAAAATAAAAATAGCCGATGCCATTCGCATGCTAAAATGGCAACTTCGTGATGATTCGTCATCTAATTGATTGGCTGATATTTGCAGGAATTCCATTTTAATCTTTTTTGCGGATTGTGCCTACACCATATTTCCTAATTGTCTTATTCACCTTTCGGCTGTCGTTGTGAAAGTGTTTTAATCAACCTTGTGAAGAGCTGATTCCTCTCAACCTCAACTCAACCGTGAGGTTTTTTTGCTGGATTTTCGAGGATGTGCAGAAGTTCTGGAGGTGCAAAGTTAATTGCAAATAAGCTAAGAAGAGCTAATTTAGTATACAAATTTCATTAAAAGAAGTTATGAAAAATGTTAAAGAGAAATTTCGCCCATATTTCTTGAATTTATTGAAAATGAATGGGGCATTAGAACAAGCTGAAGTTTCGTATGCGTATTAGCAGTGGATTTGTCTCTAAGTGCCTAAAAGTTGCGCATTTTATCGCGTCCAGTTTAGCAGTTATGATTTTTTAAGTACAGATGTGCACCTTTTGTGTCGCATTTCTGACTTAATGAGAGTTTGAAAATTTCTAGAAAATTAACGAGTGATTGGAATCAAATGAAATTTTGCACGGTTATAGACAAAGGCGTGTTCTGTAAGTGCGCATTCGACAGCCCCCAATTTTGGAACTGAGAATTTTTTAATGGCAAACGCGCACTTTTGCCCCCCATTTTTGACTAACAAAAAGTACCACATTTTCTGGAAACTCAAAGAGCCATTAGAATCAAATGAAATTTCACACATTATTCACTTTTTGGAAATTGGAAATTGTACAAATTTTCGAAATCGAACAGGGTTTTAACATTAACATTGGAGGAAATTACTAGAAGGTTCCTGAATTGGAATTTTCCCAAATTTCCTCTACTTTCCGCACAAAATCCTGGCAAAAAATAATAGGAACTACTCAGAAGAACTTAAATCATGGAGAATTCTTAATGGTTTTAGGTTTGTAATACCAAAATGCTCTTCATCAATCTATAAGAAAACGGAAAATTATGTTGCAAATAAGCTCATTGTGGAAACGACGAAGGAACCGAAGTGAATAGTTCGCAAGGATTAAATGATCCAAATTTTCTGGTCACTTTTGCAAGCCGAAGCAGAAAAGTTCATTTTTCTACTGAATTTCTCCAAAATCTTGCAATAATTTCCACACTGGCATTATTGGGCCTAAAACCGATTTTTTGCTATACTTGTCTAACATTTGGAACCAAAAAACGTTCAGAAGGCGATTTTTTCACAGCACTTTTGTTGTCCAATTTTACTTAACAGCGAAAAGCTAATTAAATTTACAACATTCGTCTAAAGACCAGACACGAAGATATGAAGAAATAACGAAAAACGTTAGAGAGAAATTGGTGCCAGCCGATAATGTGAGATATCAAAGACGCGCATTGTTCACATTAAAAAGGCGAAAAGTGAAAGTGATGATGAATTTTTCAGTTGAAAAATGCAGGTAGTTGTAACTGTGTAACGTGAAAAATCACTTGGAAAAATGAGTTAAAAGTAGAAGAAGATATTAAAACTTATAAATGTAGATAGATAAAAAATTAGATTCTTCTATAAGTGTTGGTAAGTTCAAAGTTGCAGCGACTTTCAGTTTAAATCAACGAGTGATCGGAATCAGACAAAAAAGTTTATGAAAAAAGCGTCCTCTATAAGAGTGCAAAGGCGTAAAGTTCCGTCGGGTCCAGTTCAGAAGCTGCGATTTTTCAATTACGGACGCGCACTTTTAGGGCTTTATTTCTGACTTGCTAAAAGTTTCTAGAAAATCTAGAAAATTAACGAGTAATCTGAATAAGCTGTTGTTTCGCACATTTATTAAACAAAGCTTCATCTCCAAGTGTTTGAAACTTGAAAATTGTATAACTTCCTGTTTAAGAGCTGTGGTTTTTTACGTTTAGATGTGTACCGCTGCACAAGTTTTCTGATTACTGAAAGTTTGAAAGTTTCTAAAACATTTATAAGTTGTCGGAATAAACCGAAATTTTACACGTTGATGAACAAAGGCTTATTCTATAAGAGGGCCAAAACTTCAAATTCCGTACTTTCCCGTTCAGAAGCTGTGAATTTTTAAGTACGGAGGCGGACTTTTTGGGTTCATTTCTCGCTTGCTAAAAGTTTTCTAGTTCCTATAAATTCAACGAGTAATCTAAGCTAAGGTTTGGCACTTTCATTAGCCAAGGCTTTATCTGTAAGTGTTTGAAAGTTTAAAGTTTCGAAGTGTACCTTTGGACCACATTTCTGATTGCTGAAGGTCTCTAGAAAGTCAAGAAAATGTTCTGGAAAAAATTTCTGGAAAATCCATGCGCCGCCTGAATCAGCTGAAATTTCGCAGGCTTAGAAACAAAAGTTTCTTCTACAAGCATTCAAAAGTTGAATTTTTTTATCTTTTAGAAAATGTCGCCATTTTCTATAAGTCCAGTAGACATCGAAATCGACTGGAATTTCAAACAGTTGTGACCAAAGAACTCTTCTATAAGTCCTTAGAAGCTCACGATTCTACCGAGTTCACTTTAGAAGCTGCAAGTTTTTAACTAGGGACAAGCACTTTTGGGCAACGTTGCCGCAAAACTGATTGCTTCAAAGGTTCTAAAAAATTAGCGGGTTTGCCAGAACTAGCGGAAATTTCGCACACCAATCAACAAAGGCTTCTTGTTTAAGGGTGCAAAAGTGCAGAAATCAGGTAGATGCTAAAGGTCCCATTTAAATGAAAATAATACTTCACTCAAAATCTCAGTTTCAATGCATTTGCTGCAGGAAAAACCCAAAAAATAATAAGAAGAAAGTACTTACAAGGCGAATCATCTTTGATGTTGCTCTGTACCAATAAAGCACAACTTTAATGAATCTGCGGATTGCTTTTGGTATTTATAGAAAGACATTCCCCACCGTGATTGCACATCGGATTCATCAACGAAAGAAAGAAGGAAAAAACGCACATCTAGACAGTGTTTGGATGCAAATTCGCTTGATGCAAGAACGGATTATTCAGGTAGCGGCGCTCATCTCGGGAATGGCCAGTGGCGGTCTTAAACACACCTACTTACTACTTAGATGTTATCCGGTCAAATTGTTTCATTTAGTGGGTTGCGTCATGTAAATGTTAATGTAATTAGCTGAAATACGCACTATCTTCAGTAGGAAACGGACAATAGTAGCATAACCGTTCAGAAGAACTCAGTTGACCCATTTATTGGCCATAATTCTCATTAGGCGATTTCACATCAGTTCCTCAATAGGTTAGCGAGTCAGTTGTTAATCATTTAAGCAAAAAGTGGAGATTCAGCCCTGAGGGACCGTCGGTTACATCGATCAATCATAGAAACGTTGACTGTTACGCAACGTTCATCCACCATTGTGGTGATTTATTCTTGACCTGACCCACTGTCTTAGATTAAGCGTTTTAACACTGAATGCTGCATTGTCTGGTAGGTACAGTGAAGATAGTCATCGGGTTTTTTCCACAGAAATGCTCCGATGTTACTTAACTTAGGATTAGATTTTCCTGTTAAGCACATAGATTGAGATAGGATCAAACATGTATTCGCATGTAACAAACACAGAGAAAACGGGCCCTCATTCCGATACCTCCACTGATTGGCGAAGAAGTCGTCTTTAGAAGTGTATGATGTAAAAGTGAGAAAACGCGCAAAAACACTTCAAAGCTTAAAAATTCATTCTGATGGCACCAGTTTTCTTAATGGAACCAAATTTACACCATATTTAAACTGAAGCCTTTTGAATCGAGTCTAGTAACTGTCATTCCAACATCTCAACTGATTGCTCGGAAATCGTCTTTAGAAATCTAAGATGTAAAAATAAAAAACCCGCAGAAACACTTCCATGTTTAAAAATTAATTTTGATGATACCAGTGTCATGAATGGAACCAAATTTACGCAACAAGCAAATTGAAGCCTTTTTATCAACTCTCATTCCAATATATCAACTGATTGCGCAGAAATCGTCTTTAGGGGTGTAAAATGAAAAAATAACAAACCACGAAAAAAATCTCCAAAGTTTAAAAATTAATTTTGATGGCACCAGTATCTTGAATGGAACCAAATTTACACCACATTTAAACTGACGCCTTTTGAATCGAGTCT
>NW_026017213.1:2606518-2612711 GCF_020466585.1 Dendroctonus ponderosae
TTCCATTGATGACACTGGTACCATCAAAATTAATTTTTAAACATGGAAGTGTTACTGCGGGTTTTTTTACTTTCTCATCTCAGATTTTTAAAGACGATCTCCGAGCATCAGTTGAGATATTCGAATGAGACTTACTAGACTCGATTCAAAAGGCGTCAGTTTAAATGTGGTGTAAATTTGGTTCCCTTCAAGATACTGGTGCCATCATAAATTAATTTTTAAACTTTGGAGATTTTTTTCGTGGTTTGTTATTTTTTCATCGTACACCTCTAAAGACGATTTCTGCGCAATCAGTTGATATATTGGAATGAGAGTTGCAATACTCGATAAAAAGGCTTCAATTTGCTTGTTGCGTAATTTTGGTTCCATTCATGACACTGGTACCATCAAAATTAATTTTTAAACATGGAAGTGTTTCTGCGGGTTCTTTTATTTTTACATCTTAGATTTCTAAAGACGATTTCCGAGCAATCAGTTGAGATGTTCGAATGAGAGTTACTAGACTCGATTCAAAAGGCTTCAGTTTAAATGTGGTGTAAATTTGGTTCCATTAAGAAAACTGGTGCCATCAGGATGAATTTTTAAGCTTTGAAGTGTTTTTGCGCGTTTTCTCACTTTTACATCATACACTTCTAAAGACGACTTCTTCGCCAATCAGTGGAGGTATCGGAATGAGGGCCCGTTTTCTCTGTGTTTGTTACATGCGAATACATGTTTGATCCTATCTCAATCTATGTGCTTAACAGGAAAATCTAATCCTAAGTTAAGTAACATCGGAGCATTTCTGTGGAAAAAACCCGATGACTATCTTCACTGTACCTACCAGACAATGCAGCATTCAGTGTTAAAACGCTTAATCTAAGACAGTGGGTCAGGTCAAGAATAAATCACCACAATGGTGGATGAACGTTGCGTAACAGTCAACGTTTCTATGATTGATCGATGTAACCGACGGTCCCTCAGGGCTGAATCTCCACTTTTTGCTTAAATGATTAACAACTGACTCGCTAACCTATTGAGGAACTGATGTGAAATCGCCTAATGAGAATTATGGCCAATAAATGGGTCAACTGAGTTCTTCTGAACGGTTATGCTACTATTGTCCGTTTCCTACTGAAGATAGTGCGTATTTCAGCTAATTACATTAACATTTACATGACGCAACCCACTAAATGAAACAATTTGACCGGATAACATCTAAGTAGTAAGTAGGTGTGTTTAAGACCGCCACTGGCCATTCCCGAGATGAGCGCCGCTACCTGAATAATCCGTTCTTGCATCAAGCGAATTTGCATCCAAACACTGTCTAGATGTGCGTTTTTTCCTTCTTTCTTTCGTTGATGAATCCGATGTGCAATCACGGTGGGGAATGTCTTTCTATAAATACCAAAAGCAATCCGCAGATTCATTAAAGTTGTGCTTTATTGGTACAGAGCAACATCAAAGATGATTCGCCTTGTAAGTACTTTCTTCTTATTATTTTTTGGGTTTTTCCTGCAGCAAATGCATTGAAACTGAGATTTTGAGTGAAGTATTATTTTCATTTAAATGGGACCTTTAGCATCTACCTGATTTCTGCACTTTTGCACCCTTAAACAAGAAGCCTTTGTTGATTGGTGTGCGAAATTTCCGCTAGTTCTGGCAAACCCGCTAATTTTTTAGAACCTTTGAAGCAATCAGTTTTGCGGCAACGTTGCCCAAAAGTGCTTGTCCCTAGTTAAAAACTTGCAGCTTCTAAAGTGAACTCGGTAGAATCGTGAGCTTCTAAGGACTTATAGAAGAGTTCTTTGGTCACAACTGTTTGAAATTCCAGTCGATTTCGATGTCTACTGGACTTATAGAAAATGGCGACATTTTCTAAAAGATAAAAAAATTCAACTTTTGAATGCTTGTAGAAGAAACTTTTGTTTCTAAGCCTGCGAAATTTCAGCTGATTCAGGCGGCGCATGGATTTTCCAGAAATTTTTTCCAGAACATTTTCTTGACTTTCTAGAGACCTTCAGCAATCAGAAATGTGGTCCAAAGGTACACTTCGAAACTTTAAACTTTCAAACACTTACAGATAAAGCCTTGGCTAATGAAAGTGCCAAACCTTAGCTTAGATTACTCGTTGAATTTATAGGAACTAGAAAACTTTTAGCAAGCGAGAAATGAACCCAAAAAGTCCGCCTCCGTACTTAAAAATTCACAGCTTCTGAACGGGAAAGTACGGAATTTGAAGTTTTGGCCCTCTTATAGAATAAGCCTTTGTTCATCAACGTGTAAAATTTCGGTTTATTCCGACAACTTATAAATGTTTTAGAAACTTTCAAACTTTCAGTAATCAGAAAACTTGTGCAGCGGTACACATCTAAACGTAAAAAACCACAGCTCTTAAACAGGAAGTTATACAATTTTCAAGTTTCAAACACTTGGAGATGAAGCTTTGTTTAATAAATGTGCGAAACAACAGCTTATTCAGATTACTCGTTAATTTTCTAGATTTTCTAGAAACTTTTAGCAAGTCAGAAATAAAGCCCTAAAAGTGCGCGTCCGTAATTGAAAAATCGCAGCTTCTGAACTGGACCCGACGGAACTTTACGCCTTTGCACTCTTATAGAGGACGCTTTTTTCATAAACTTTTTTGTCTGATTCCGATCACTCGTTGATTTAAACTGAAAGTCGCTGCAACTTTGAACTTACCAACACTTATAGAAGAATCTAATTTTTTATCTATCTACATTTATAAGTTTTAATATCTTCTTCTACTTTTAACTCATTTTTCCAAGTGATTTTTCACGTTACACAGTTACAACTACCTGCATTTTTCAACTGAAAAATTCATCATCACTTTCACTTTTCGCCTTTTTAATGTGAACAATGCGCGTCTTTGATATCTCACATTATCGGCTGGCACCAATTTCTCTCTAACGTTTTTCGTTATTTCTTCATATCTTCGTGTCTGGTCTTTAGACGAATGTTGTAAATTTAATTAGCTTTTCGCTGTTAAGTAAAATTGGACAACAAAAGTGCTGTGAAAAAATCGCCTTCTGAACGTTTTTTGGTTCCAAATGTTAGACAAGTATAGCAAAAAATCGGTTTTAGGCCCAATAATGCCAGTGTGGAAATTATTGCAAGATTTTGGAGAAATTCAGTAGAAAAATGAACTTTTCTGCTTCGGCTTGCAAAAGTGACCAGAAAATTTGGATCATTTAATCCTTGCGAACTATTCACTTCGGTTCCTTCGTCGTTTCCACAATGAGCTTATTTGCAACATAATTTTCCGTTTTCTTATAGATTGATGAAGAGCATTTTGGTATTACAAACCTAAAACCATTAAGAATTCTCCATGATTTAAGTTCTTCTGAGTAGTTCCTATTATTTTTTGCCAGGATTTTGTGCGGAAAGTAGAGGAAATTTGGGAAAATTCCAATTCAGGAACCTTCTAGTAATTTCCTCCAATGTTAATGTTAAAACCCTGTTCGATTTCGAAAATTTGTACAATTTCCAATTTCCAAAAAGTGAATAATGTGTGAAATTTCATTTGATTCTAATGGCTCTTTGAGTTTCCAGAAAATGTGGTACTTTTTGTTAGTCAAAAATGGGGGGCAAAAGTGCGCGTTTGCCATTAAAAAATTCTCAGTTCCAAAATTGGGGGCTGTCGAATGCGCACTTACAGAACACGCCTTTGTCTATAACCGTGCAAAATTTCATTTGATTCCAATCACTCGTTAATTTTCTAGAAATTTTCAAACTCTCATTAAGTCAGAAATGCGACACAAAAGGTGCACATCTGTACTTAAAAAATCATAACTGCTAAACTGGACGCGATAAAATGCGCAACTTTTAGGCACTTAGAGACAAATCCACTGCTAATACGCATACGAAACTTCAGCTTGTTCTAATGCCCCATTCATTTTCAATAAATTCAAGAAATATGGGCGAAATTTCTCTTTAACATTTTTCATAACTTCTTTTAATGAAATTTGTATACTAAATTAGCTCTTCTTAGCTTATTTGCAATTAACTTTGCACCTCCAGAACTTCTGCACATCCTCGAAAATCCAGCAAAAAAACCTCACGGTTGAGTTGAGGTTGAGAGGAATCAGCTCTTCACAAGGTTGATTAAAACACTTTCACAACGACAGCCGAAAGGTGAATAAGACAATTAGGAAATATGGTGTAGGCACAATCCGCAAAAAAGATTAAAATGGAATTCCTGCAAATATCAGCCAATCAATTAGATGACGAATCATCACGAAGTTGCCATTTTAGCATGCGAATGGCATCGGCTATTTTTATTTTCCCCCTATTCTCAAGGTTTTCATAATTACAGACATTAAAACAATGCCAAAACATCGATATGCGTTACTCGACTATGCACTAAACTAAGCCATTTTTTACTAATCTAAATTAACTCAAAAACTTACAGAAACTTAAAGCTTTTTAATACTTTTTCACGTCGTCAACAAATGCAGATATGGAGGATTTACATCGACCCTTACAAGAAACTAACTGCTACCACAATTGCAAAATTTGGTGAAAATGAAATGGAAAACTCAATAAAACCAGAGGACTGAAAAGCAGATGCCCAAAGAAGGTTCTTGAAGGTTTTTGAGACGGAAGAGAGGTGGAACAATCTGAGGCCTAAAATGCCACAAACGATGAAGAAACTACCTCATTCAGAGGCAGAAAATGACAGAAATTGAGAAGAGTTTATTTCTTCATGGTCTTCATATTCCAGATCGAGTTCCTCCAAGCTTAAACTTTCTGATTTTGATATTTTTTGAGATTGATTGAGATTTTGTCCTTCGTTTCTTCTGGCTTTCTTGGCCTTTTTTTGCACCAATTCCTGAGATTCCTTTTCAGGTCTGTTGCTGTGACTTTAGGGATTTTTTCCTCGGAAACTTCACCATCAGCACGTCCTCATGTGGCTTTATAAGAATTTTGGCAACTTTACTCTTCACTTTTGTGACTGTTTCAGTTCCTTTATTTTTTTCTTTTTCCTCAATTTGCACTGCCGGTGTTTCCGTGTGGGCTTCTTGGTCTGTTTGATCTTTAATCTTTGTCTTCAGTGTTTTTTAAATTTTAATAGCCCACCTTCATCTATTGCCGTAGTTTCCCCTGTCGGCTTTTCTACTTTGGGAATATGTGTTGATATTTTTACTTACTTCCTGCTGCTTAACCTTTTCTTTATTCGCTTCATTGTTAGATAAAATTTTCATGCCGAAGACTGSATTGCATTGCCAATTCCAACTTTAAATACTTCATATTTTTTATTTTTTTATGAAACTTTAAAATTTAGGGAAGCAATAAAGGCTCGAAGGATGAATATACTTCAAAATTGATCGTTCATTGCCTTAAAATGCTTGCCAATTCTCGGGATTTTTTCAGTTTGAAGATGTTAAAAAGCTTGTAATAAGTTTTTCAAAAATTCATCATGCACCTATTTTGAGGATCAGCTGGAAATGCGGGTTTAGGCGCATTTTTGGAGAGAAACCATTGCTCTATTGGCTCTGCAAACGTGAATTTCCTTTGCTTTCTCCGCGATTCTACGGCTCCCTTCAAGTTTCAAGGTTTGAGCACGCTTTCGAATAATTTTTCAACAAATTCCCATTTAAATTGAGGATTCGCTCGAGAGGTGCATTTGACACAGTTAGATAGAGCAAACTTCGCTCTATTCATACTGAAAGCGACAGTTACCTGTACATTTTTCCCAATTTTTGCGACTTTTTTGCTCCTGTTTTGTSTTCTCCAGGTTCTTACTTYCTGTCTTCCTTTAACATTGTCAACAAACAAACATATTGTCTTGTTTTTGTCCCTGTTTAAATATTTTGTTTTCAGCTCAACTTTATTTGCTACATCTTTCCCTTCCTGCGTTTTTATTCATCTGAGGGCTTCGTATATTACTTTTCTTCAAAACTCTCGATTTCATGTTTCTTCTTCATTTGATTTCCGTTCTTTCTGATGTATTTTTGTATTTCAAACGCTGGGGCACTTTTCTTCCTCTTGTTTCTTAAGGGCAACAAAAGAGAAATTGATACACTTTTCTTTTCAATTTCCTTGAACTTCAACTGATTTCCTCAGATGTTTTCTGTCTTCGGCTTTTTCGTCTACCTGTTGTGCCTTCCTCCTTCTAATGCAGTTTTTCCTGTCCTTTCCATACACGTTTTGTTCTGATTCATGATCAGTCAGTTTCATTTTCTCAATTGTT
>NW_026017213.1:2612811-2615069 GCF_020466585.1 Dendroctonus ponderosae
ATCTCTACACTATTAAGAGTGCAATTTTCAAATGAGTCTCAATTTCCCTCAATTCGTGAGGATTTATTGAAATTTGGCGCTTCTAAATGCGGTTTGGCATCCACCAACTTTCCAGTTTTGGAAGATTTTCTTCAAAAATTCGTCACTCGCAAACTGGAGCAGCTAAAGATCTACTTTTAGCAGCATTCAATAGGCAACAAACTTGACTGTAATGAAACTGTGGTTTCAGAATTTTGGCGCAATTTATGGGATTTTTTAGTTTGGAGAATCACAGGGCAGTTTGGCTTCCAGCGCGGTTTCCAAAGGTTTTTGAAAAATTGAGCACTCAAATTGCCGATTAGTTGAAGCGCCAGCTTTTACATCGTTTGAAGGAGGAAATGTTGCTCTTGTTCTCCTGCAAGCACCGATTTCCCTTCAATCTTCTACTGTTGGGAATCTTAAATATTCTTGTCGTGGAACAACTCGAGCGATTAGCGATTTATAATATAAAAGAGCTGAAAGATTGATATTCCAGCATTTTGGCTGGATTTTATTTATAATCAATCACCATTAGTAAGTTCGGCGTTACCAATTTTTCACCTCTTAAACTTTTGCGCAAACCACAGAAAGAACCCCGCCAAAAAACCGGCATCAAACAAATCTAGTTTACGCAGATAAACCAAGTTTGGGCTTAAAATCACAGTCGATTTATTTTTTGTAGGTTGCTGCTTTCTGCATCTTCGCCACCGCTTTGGGCGCTTCCGTGGGCGGCGATCCCAAACAGGCCCAAATAATCCGATCAGAATCCGACATTTCCCCAGAAGGAAGTTATCAATTTGCGTAAGCAACTCGATCTGTTAACGCTCCGAACTGGTCTAGTTAATACCTTTTTTGTAGGTATGAAACCGACAACGGCATTTCCGCACAAGAACAAGGCAACATTCAACCTCAAGGGCCCGAACAGGCCAGCAAATCGGTAACTGGCCAGTTTCAGTTCCTCACTCCGGAAAATGAGCAAATTCAAATTTCCTACGTGGCCGATGAAAATGGATATCAGCCAACTGGAAACGCTCTTCCGACGCCTCCTCCAATCCCCATCGCCATCCAGCGGGCGCTTGAGTACATCGCTGCCCATCCGCAGCAACCCGAACAGCCTCAGAAGAGGTTCTGAAGCGGAGTTAGATTAGAGCTGAAAATTTGTATATAAATCCGATTAAATAGATAAATGTACGTTGTTTGTGTAAATGTTTGCACTGAGCCACACATATTCCTAGTGTCCAGTCTAGTTGGTCAGAAGAAGCAGCAAAAACAGTACTAAAAGAAAAAACCAACGGAAAGACGCATTCAGCTGAAAAAATGAGAGGAGTGAAACCAAATAGAGAAGCAAACTCAGCAGGAAATCGACCAAAATAGAGGAAATGAAGCAAGCAGAAGTGAGATGCTAGAAGAGAAAGTTAATTAGGAAAAAGACAGATACAACCGGGAAGAGAAGTTGAGCAAATAAAGACTAAATGTGACTAGTGAAAACTAGACAGTAATTAAGTAAGATGAAATGGAAATAAAAGATCTAGAGAATAAAGGAGAATAGAGAAAGTTAAACAGAAATGAGATGAAGAGATACGATGGTAGGAAATAAATAATCTAGAAAAGACGACGGAAAAAACTCATTCAGATGAAAAAGCAAAGCGGAAATAAAACAACCGAAGAACATCATTAGGGAGGAAATAGAAAATAATTGAGGAAATTAAACTGGCAGAACAGCGCCTGAAAGAAAATGAAGAACCGCAATGAAAGTACACAACTGAGAACGGCATTAGAAGGAAAAAACACATTAAAATCAACGAAGGTCTGGAAAGGAAACATGGCTAGAGGAAATTGGAAGAGAAAAGGCAAAATAATAGCAAAAATTAATCAGTCAAAAGTGAGTTTGAAGGAGAAGAAACAAATGGAACAAGCCAGACAGGAAAGTCTCAAAGGCGAACGATGAACATAAAATACAGCGTAAACGATGCCAGGAAGCAAAACGTTTCCAGAACAAAATCTAACGGAGAAAACAGAAATTAGAAAATGACAGAAGACGGAACAAAAAGTATATACAGGAGAAGAAAGAGCACGAAAGGTGGAGAGCGTGAGAAAAACGACAGTCGAACGCTCTCCGATGAAAAACTCGACCAGGAAGTAAAGTACCTAGAGAAGAACTATGAGTAGGAAATAAAAAACAATTGAGAAAATGAAACTGACTGATCATGAATCAGAACAAAACGTGTATGGAAAGGACA
>NW_026017213.1:2615169-2624651 GCF_020466585.1 Dendroctonus ponderosae
AAGGAAAGGTTAGAGGAAATGGATAATGGAAACATTGAAAACGGGAAAACCATGCCGTCCAACCGTCACCTTTGTATCGATTGTGACGAAACGGAATTTTCAGGACGCAAGATCAAAATGGCGTCTCAGCGCTCAGCCATTGAAAGGTTGTCAGTATTTTCCGCAACTCGGGTCAGCTACGGGCTCCGTCCGATTTCAAGGTTATGAAGTCGGGAGTTTTCAACTGAAAAGGAAAAGTTCTGAACGGGTTTTTTTTCTCGGAGTCTTCGTGGTTAAAGTTGGAAGTTTTGAGTGCCATCCTCGAGTATCCACGCAAATTCCGTGCACTGTAAAAGTGGGTTTGGCTGGCCAAACTTCGGGCTCGCTGCCATAAAAGGACGAGCCTCGCATTTTTCGTTTCGTCGGATTTGATGACTTTTTTCCGGTGCAATGGCGCGAAAAATTGGTGATCATTCGGAACAGCCATCGTTTTTCTGCGGAAAACTAACACTGAGATAACATGAACATTTGTGTCCAAATTGTACGTACATTCACCTACTTTTGCTACAAACCCCCCGTAGCCCTAAGCTGAGCCCGCTTTGTTATTATGCAAGAGGAAGAGCGGAAGTTGCGGCCGTTTTCCTCCCTTCTTTATCCACTACTTTATTTCCGCATAGCGACCTTAGCGGGAAAGTTGGATAATTCCCAATGTGGATTCCCAAAATCCCATCCTTGAAAATCCCCTTTGCGCACAACGTTACTGATGTTGTCCATCTCTGATGTGCATCCGACCTATCTTATTAATTTCCCTGTTATGTCCTGGGCATTTTGGACCGAAATACCGTTGGACAATCAGTAAACCTCGAAGCTGAGTATCTGAGAAAAGCACTGGAGTTGCTATCGAATCTTCAGCTTGCAAAGCTCAATTTTTTGCAGGTTTAGCTGACTTCGGAACTCTTAAAATTCTGCAAGTGTTACTGCAAAAAATACACACATTTTACAACTTCTTTAGTTTATAGCGGTTTTTGGGGACGAATTTGAAGCCCTTCGTTCCCAGCCCCAACAGGCCCCCAGAATTCTAAAAAATTCATAATTTCAGTTGCCGGAAATAGCGTTAGGCAAAGGAACGTTTCCATTGAGGGTGCAGCGAGCACCTGCTATAAATAATTCTAGGGCTTCGCCCCTTAAGTGGCCCTTAAAATTTTCCCAGTTTCGATCAAAACCTTTCCTTTCTTTGAAGAATTGAACGCTTTATACAGCTCGGAAAGTTTAACTGGAATCAATTCGAAGGCGGTAGGTGAATCACTTTTTTAAATGCTAGTTCGTTGGTTTCTGAAGATTATTTTGAGTTCGAAACGCGCTAATGTTTTAGGGTTAAAACCCCATAAACCCGATTTCCTTTGGTACTTTCCAACTTTATCCCAGAGGCTCTACATTGGGGTTTCTGGCTGCTCCATGAATCTTGGATTGAGCTTCAACGTTTTGTGGATCTGAAAAAAATCGCATCTTTGGCACCAATGGAAAGAGCGACGCGATATTCGCACTATCGTTAGAAAAGAGTTGGCGCTAAAGATGCAGAAGGTTTCGTAAAAATCTCTCCAAAATCAGGTTTTTGCAAGCTTGGTAAATGTGGGCCTCAAGATTAGTAAATTTCGCTCATACTGAATATTTTCACCCAACAACTGCTCTATTTTCTAAGCATTCCCAAACAACTCGAAGCAAAAGTTTGGAAGTCCCACCATATTTAACAGACATTTCGCTCTAAAGATTTTGCATGTTTGCTAAACTTGGCTCGAAATGCATTTTTCCTAGCTTATAAAATACCGGGCCTAAAATGGATGATTTTTCTCAACTGCGCTGTCTACTGTAAAAATTAATATTTTCCAAACTAGAGCAAACTTCAACTGTAAATTTTCACCAATTTTAGCAGAGATCTAGAGATCTTGAGTGTGAAGATCGTGAGAGTTTGATCTGTATTTCGGATTTTTGAGCCCTAAAGTGAATAACCATCACTCTTTTGCGTTTTTTCCCTTAAAAAAATTCACAACTTCCAAAGTAATTCAAATTGCGTAAATTTGAAAAGATTGCCACGTTTGGAACACACTCGACTCGACATGCTGCAAGTTTGATGAAAATCACCGAAAATTCCGATTTTTGTCAGCTTGCTAAATACCCGTATCAAAATGGATGTTTTTCTCAACTGCTAACTCCCATAAAAAAGAACATTTTTCAAAATAACTACAAGTAGGACCTTGACAATTTTAGAATCTTTTGAACATTCTTGACTCTAAAGATATCCGAAGTTTCATAAAAATCGCTCTTAATTCTGATTTTTGCAATTTAATAACTCTGGGCTCAACATCAATGGCGGTCTCAAAATGGATTTTTTCCGTAACTTTGCTTTCTCCTTTAAAAATTCGCATGTATTTGCAATTTTTATCGTGTTTAGGCGACATTCTCCAAAGATACTTTGGAGCAAAATCTCTTCGAAATTTGTTACAATGAATGCGTTTAAAAATGTTCCGGAACTCCAATTTTTGCCAGCTCGGTAAATCATGAAAAACTACGGAAGCATGAATTTCCACTAAAGCAAGTAGGATTTTTTCTTTATTTCTAGAAGACGATACCAAAGGTTCCAAAAGTTGCATGCACTGCACAAAATCTTGAATTTTCCTAGCTTTTTGAAATCTAAACTCTTTAAAATATCGCATCTTTGAAACTAAACCCGGCAGCGATTTGCAATTTACGCAATCGTTAGAAGACATATGAGTCTAAAAATACGCAAAGTTTAATAAAAATCGCCTTGAATGCTGATTTATTCCAGTCGATTTTATAATAAATCTGTTTACTCAAAGCCGCTCTCTCATTAAAAAAATCGCAAACCTCAAACTAACATCAATAACAATTTGAAATCTTCACCATGTAATATTTACAAGTTACTTGACGTCAAGAATTGAGAAAGATTCATAGAAATCGTCCTGCATCCTGATTTTTTCCGGATTGCAAAATTTTTCAAATGTCTATAGGCATCTGCGCTGGCTCCGTAAAAAATTCGCATCTTTGACACAAAAGCAGCTAGAAATTTTAAATTTTCATCATCTTTACAAAACACTTGACTAGAAAGGTTCCGAAAATTTCATAAAAATCGCCTAAGATTCTGATTTTTACCAGCTTCGTAAATMTGGACTCAAAACTAATAAWTATCATGCTTATAACGAATGTTTCTAWTCAACTGCGCTCCYCAYTAAAAAATTGATTATTTCCAAACTAAGACAAGCATCAATCTGAAAATTTTACGATCTTTAGAAGACACTTGATTAAAATCATTGCGAAAGTTTGCTAAAAATTTGCCAGAATTCTAATTTTTGCCAAGGCTTAAAAATAATAAATCGATCGGTCTCATAATGGAAGTTTTTCCTCAAATTTGCTCTCTGCGTAAAAATACGCATCGTTGAAACAATAGCAGGTATAAATTTTAAATTTTTGTCATCTTTACAAAACACTTGACTAGAAAGGCTCAGAAAGTTTCATAAAAATTGCTTAAAATTCTGATTTTTACCAGCTTCGTAAGTCTGGACTCAAAACTAATAAATATCATGCTCATAACGAATGTTTCTAATCAACTGCGCTCTTCCATTAAAAAAATGGTATGTTCCMAACTAAAACAAGTAGCAATATGAAATTTTTACCWTCTTTAGAAAACACTTAATGAAAATTATTGCSAATGTTCMYTAACRAATTATCCGGAATTCTGATTTTTGCCAGTTTGTTAAATCTGGGATTAAAACTAATAAATCGATCGGTCTCATAGCGGATGYTTCTGGTTAATTGCGCTCTCCCATTAAAAAAATACATTTTCCAAAGTTATGCAAGTAGCAATTTGAAATTTTTYGCAGTTTTAGAAGACACTCAGTCAGAACGATGTCGAAAGTTTCATAAAAACTRTCCAAAATTCTGATTTTTGCCAGGGCTTAAAASTAATAAATCAATCAGTCTCAWAACGGATGTTTTTACTTAACTTCGCACTCTCCTTAAAAAATTCGCAATTTTGAAACCAAAGCRGGTARAAWYTTTACATTTTCATCATCTTTACGAAACACTTGACTRGAAAGGCTSAGAAAGTTTCATAAAAATTGCCTAAAGTTCTGATTTTTACCAGCTTCGTAAATMTGGACTCAAAACTAATAAACTAATAAMATGCTCATAACGAATGTTTCTAATCAACTGCGCTCTCCCATTAAAAAATTGATTATTTCCAAACTAAGAGCAGCASCAATCTGAAAATTTTACCRTSTTTAGAAGACGCTTTACTAAAATGATTGCRAAAGTTTCATAAAAATTGTTGAGAATTCTGATTTTTACCAGCATGGTAAATCTGGGCATAGAGCTAATAAATCGCCGGGACTCATATCGGAAGTTTTTCCACAATTGCGCTCTCTCCTTAAAAAAAATCGCATATTTAAAACCAAAGCAAGTAGAAATTTAAAATTTTCACAATCTAGACGACACTTGATTAGAAAGGTCCTGAAAGTTTCTTAAAAATTGCCTAAAATTCTGATTTATGCCACCTAGCTAAATCTGACCTCACGACATATCGGTCACATAACAGCCGTTATACTCAACTGCAATCTCGTCTTTAAAAAATCATATCTTTGACACCAAACCAGATAGCGATTTGAAATTTTCACTAGCTCTAGAAGATACTGTACCCTATAGATTCCGAAACTTTCATAAAAATCGCCTCAAAAGTTGTGGAGAAAAGGCAATTTGACCACATTTTATTGACGTAGGCTCATTTTCCTTCCAACCGAATACATAACTGAATCGATAATAGAAACATTTATGAGGTCATAGGCAGTAGTAATGGTGGCTTTCATTACGACCAATCGGAACTAAATTGGCGTTTCCTGAACGACAATATTCGTGGCCTTTCGACTGGTAAAACCGACAAATTCAATTATCGAATTGACACGACGAATAATTCTTAACAGACCTTGAATTTATGTAGAAAAATAGCCAAGTAAATTTAAACCTATCTTGATACAATGGAGTTTTACTCAAAAAACCCGCAATGAAATTTCAATGATGATAATGCAAGATTTTTACTAAAAAGCTATAAAAACAATTTTATTTTCGCTCATTTTCCATAGTGCTTCATTAAAAAAAAGTTTTCTTCTGTGCTGCAACTTTCACAGCGCACTTTTCTCCTTACGCTATTGCACATGCAGAGAAAACCTGTAAATCATAAAATAAAAATTGTTTATCTATTTATCAATTTTAACGAAGACTCGAAATAAACGTCGCTTAAATGAAGACAGTTTTTTGTAGCTGAAAATTTCGTTTTAATCTCTCTATTTGATGTTCTTCGAATTTTCACGTCCACTTGTTGAAACATAAAAATTTCTACTGCAACTAATTCGCTTAATTAGTCATTTTCCATATTTTCCTTTTAGCCTGCATTTTCAGAGCAAAAAATTATGAATTAAATATCGGTTTTACTCCACATTTCCTTATGTGAATGCCGTTTAATTGGACAGTTCACCTGGGAATGGAAACTGAACAAACGTACTACGTGCTCGAAGTAGTAATTAAGAACGTTGCGTGTCGCGTTTTGTTCATTCTTTCGGCCCAACTAGGCAAAGTTTCCATAGAGACATTTATGATTTAGCACGAGTTACAAACAGGAAACCTTCATCGGGCAAAGCACCTGAATATAACAATTCTATTTCGTCCCAAAAGCTAAGAAACTAAAAAAAGTATTTTCAATTTTCTTATTAGAATCCTTGTTTTGTCCTGTAAAGTCCAGACTGTTTGCTGGACAGTTAGTGCCTAATTGGGGACGTAAAATCAGCATAAATTTCATTTAGTTCGATTAAAACGAGGCAAATTGGCCACGTGTTTTGCAGGTGGACACCATTTACAAGCACTTTCAGAGCTCATAGTGTCTCGTAAAAATTTAACTTGCAGATCTGATTAGTGTAATGAGCATTGATGGCAAATTGCTTGGGCCTGAATGCCACACTCACTGTTCTTCCCTTACATTTGCATTATATGCAGGGTGATTCACCGTCAAAGTTGCATCAATATTAAATAAAATTCAAATTTTCTCATCAAAGCAAAGCTCAAAAAACCCCAATTTTTGTGCATTCCCATAGCAGAGATTTGTTCTAAATTATACCAGTGGTTGTCTTGAGACCAGTTATCTTCCGGCTATAGATAAAAGCGGTTTTGATTCCATTTTTGTCCATCGAACACCCTGAAATTTAACGCTTAATTTAATAGTAAATTATTTAATAGTGCTTCCAGGACATGGACTTATATGTATTATAAAGGGTGCTCCGTTTGAAAAATGAGCCGTTTCAACTTGTAGGCATCAATTTCAAGACACTCTGTATAATTTAGAGGAATTTTTCGTATATGCGACACAGGGCATTCTTAGAACCAAAATTTTACAATTTCATGAATCAATTGGCGTGTTGTTATAATAAAAACATATGAATTTTAATTAATAATTTGCAAAACCGCTTTAGATTTAAAAATTGTAAAGCGAATCTGTTTTCATTGCTGAAAATATGTTGAGCCGATAGAGTAATTTGAAAAATTCCATCTAGATAGACTCTGGTCGGAATGAAATCCTAAATAAAAGGCATTTTGCTCCGTAAAAGCACAGTAATATCAGAAGTCGCGGCTTATAGGAAGAGCTGGCTGGTATTGATTCAAACTCACATTGCACATGGCCCAGCAAAAAATTCAATTTAAATATAGAGTGGCGAGAAAATGCATTCAGATTGAACCGAAGGTCTGTCTTAAGCTTATCAGGACCATTTGAGAAGTCTGACAACGTAGCGAAAGTTGCAGTAGTAGGTAGTCATCAAGAGAAATATTTCCCAGAAGAGCTTGAAAATAAAAAAATAAAAATTTTTTATGTGTAATTGGTTTTGAAGTTCGTCTATTTAACGGTTTTGAGGGTTTCCCTATGTGAAATTTATTACATTCGCAAATGAATTTTGTCCTGAGGTTTTGTTCTTAACGTTTTAATAACATTGAGTGTGTTGTCTACTTGTTTTATTTGATCTGAAATCCCCTGAATAACCGGAATAAACATGTTTGTAATCAATTTATTTTCATTTTGGTTTAGTCGCGAATTTTAAAATGTTTTAAAACAATTGTCAATTGGTGATTTTTCAATCTGAGAACCTCCTTTGTGTAATGTGTTTCTTTGGTGAAATTAGGTTGATTACACATTTTTTTCTATTAAATAATTTTTTGCCGTGCCTTTTATACCGTTATCGGGTGATTTGAGTTAAAATTTAACTGTCAAATTGTATGAGTAGGTTTTCTATATACTAAAGCTTTTAAATTGTCTAAATTTTTCTTAATGGGCAGAACGGGAAAAATTGTTTTTCATTTCTTTTTCAGCAGCGTTTTTGGTCCCGATGATTATAAATTGAAACTTTTGTTTTAAAATAGTCCACAAATTTATTGCTGGAAAAATGAATTTTAATAATTAACAATTAAAGCTATTTTAGTCAATAATCAAATGTGTTTTATCTGAGTCGTTTCAATTTGTAGCCATCAATTTCAACTCTGTATAATTTAGAGAAAATTCCTGAATGTGAGTGTTAAATAAAGAGTGGCGAGAGAAAATGCACTCAGATTGAACCGAAGGTCTTTCTTAAGCTTATCGGGACCATTTGGGAAGCCTGACAACGTAGCGAAAGTTGCAGGAGAAATCTTTCCTAGAAAAGCTTGCAAAATTTCCAATATGTCCTACGGTCTCGGAAACATCAACTCTTCTAGTAGTTCCAAGGTTTGGCTTCTATCCCTTTAGAGGTTGGAAATTTCAGATTTTTTCTTCACTGATAAGCACTAGAAATAGAACAAAGCGATATTTGGTGGTACTCCCATGGGCCAACAGCCAAATCTCAATTTAATATAAGAAAGCTTCTTGAGAAAGAGTAGAATAAATGATCGAAACGGCGGTTATATTGAAGAAGTGCACAAAATTTTACTCGATTCGACTTGCTATTTGGCTTTTTGGAAAATCATCAACTTTTAGGTAGAGAAAAAATGTTCGTACCAAAAATAGTACGACTCCCAAACTGGCGGCGATAAAATTTTGAACTTTTAGGTTCGTATAGAAGACGCTTTTGTGCAAAGTATGAAACATTCCACCTTACTGGATCCATTATTTACCTTTTGAAAAAATCTACAACTCTCAGCTAGTGAAAAAATGACCCATTATGCAAGCCAGTACCTAAAAAATCGCCACTCCTGAACCGAAGTTGCTAAACTCTTGATCTTTCGGCCATTGATAGAAGAAGCTTTTCGTGTGAGGTATGAAAAATTCCAGTTGATTCAGTTAACTAGTGGATTTTTTGGAAGTTCTGCAACTTTCAATTAGTAAGAAATATGGCCCAAAAGTGCATGTCCGCACTTAAAAATCACAACTCCTAAACCGGACATGGAAAAATGCCGAGCTCTTGGATGTTTATGGAAAACGCTTTTGGTGTGGAGAGGGTAAAAGTTCATTTAATTCGGTTTCCAAATTGCATTTTTTTCAAAATCTGAAAATTTCTGTTAGTGAGAAACGGCACTAAAATACATGTCTGGGCTTAAAAAAGTGGTCCTTCCAAACAGGACCTGGTAGATATTTTATCTTTTTCGTTCGTATAGAAGAAGCCTCGATTGATGAGTCTGCAAAATTGCACTTGACTTCCTTGACTCGTTGATTTTTCAGAAAATCTGCTATTTCACTGAGTCCCGAATACGTTCCAAAAATGCACGTCCCTACATAAGAAACTTCAGTTTCTAAACTCCATCCGCTGGAATTTTTCCCATTCGAACTGATATCGGAAGAAGCTTTGATTGAAATGCGTGCCAAATTTAAAATTATTTTGTACGGCATTTACTTTTTTAGCAAGTTTGCAACTTTAAGTTAGTGAGAAATATGGGCAGCACAAACGAACATGGCATTGTTTAAAAAGTGATAACTTCTTAACGGGAACTCCTTCAATTTTCAACTTTCGGAAGTTTATAGTAGAAGGTTTGCCTGATAAGTTTCCTAAATTTCTCTTGATTACATTCACTAGTTGATTTTTGAGAAAATGTACAAGTTTCAGTTAGTGAACAGTTTTGGGTCACAAAAGTGCATGCCCATACTTCCAATCTGGAGTAGGAAGAAACTTCGAACTCTCAAAATCGAGGGAGCGTGTTTACGCCTAAACAGAGCGAAAGATTCATTTAAACTCCAATAAATCCGGATTTTTGTCGACTGGGTAAATGTTGGTTTATAAATCGCCGTTTTTGTCCAAGCGTAACTCATTGCTTAAAAATTTATAACTTCTAACCTACAAGTCTCAGGAACCTGAAACTTCCACAATCGATGGAATATATCTCAGTCTAAACAGGAGGAAAAATACATTCAAATCTCAAAAAACTGTAATTTTTGCCGACTTGGCAAATATTGGTGCAAAAACTGGATTTTTCGCAAGTTTAACTCA
>NW_026017213.1:2625650-2630377 GCF_020466585.1 Dendroctonus ponderosae
TTTCACAATCGATGGAATATATCTCAGTCTAAACAGGAGGAGAAATACATTTAAATCTCAAAAAACCGTGATTTTTGCCGACTTGGCAAATATTGATGCAAAAACAGGAATTTTTTGCAAGTGTAACTCATCGCTTAAAAATTCATAACTTCTAACCTAGAAGTCACAGGAACCTGAAACTTTCACAATCGATGGAATATACCGCAGTCTAAAGAGGAGGAAAAATACATTCAAATCTCAAAAAATTGTGATTTTTGTCGACTTGGTACCTACTGGTTCAAAAACACGAATTTTTCGCAAGTATAGCTCATTGCTTAAAAATTCATAACTTCTAATCTAGAAGTTACAGGAAGCTGAAACTTTCACAATCGATGGAATATATCTCAGTCTAAACAGGGGGAAAAATATACGAAAATCTCAATAAATCCTGATTTTTGTTGATTTGGCAAATGTGGGTCTTAACCCAAGTGCACTATACTACTACAAATTGAATTTTTTTCAAAATCTGAAACTTTCTGTTAGTGAGAAACGGCACCAAAATACATGTCTGGGCTTAAAAAAGTGGACCTGGTAGATATTTTATCTTTTTCGTGCGTATAGAAGAAGCCTCGATTGATGAGTTGACTTTTCAGAAAATCCGCAATTTCACTGAGTGCCGAATACGGTCCAAAAATGCACGTCCCTACATAAGAAACTTCAGTTTCTAAACTCGATGCGCTGGAATTTTCCCCATTCGAACTGATATGGAAGAAGCTATGATTGAAATGCGTGCCAAATTTAAAATTATTCTGTTTCTCATTTAACTTTTTAGCAAGTATGCAACTTTAAGTTAGTGAGAAGTATGGGCAACACAAACGAACATGGCATTGTTTAAAAAGTGATAACTCCTTAACGGGAACTCCTTCAATTTTCAACTTTCGGAAGTTTATAGTAGAAGGTTTGCCTGATAAGTTTCCTAAATTTCTCTTGATTACATTCACTTGTTGATTTTTGAGAAAATGTCCAAGTTTCAGTTAGTGAACAGTTTTGGGTCACAAAAGTGCATGCCCATACTTGAACAATTAGGGCTCCTAAACTGGAGACGCTTCAATTGTGCGCTTTCGCAACTTTATAGAAGAATCATTGGTTGAAAAAGGTGCTCTTAAGGGCACTCCACTGTCTAAATGTACGCCCCAGCCCTATACAAAGTTCCAGGGACGATTAAAGCTTAAAAATAATTCCGATATTAATCGCTTCCGTTCTCCAGACAAGCGCAAAAAAGCCAACAGTTTCTCTTTTGGTTGTTTCAGTTGACATATTCGTGACAAAAACAAAAAAATAGGAATTTTTCGCAAGTGTAACTCATTGCTGAAAAATTCATAACTTCTAATCTAGAAGCTATAGGAAGCTGAAACTTTCACAATCGATGGAATATATCTCAGTCTAAACAGGGGGAAAAATATACAAAAATCTCATTAAATCCTGATTTTTGTTGATTTGACAAATGTGGGTTTTAACCCAAGTGCACTATATTTCGCCCAATAATTGGTTCTACCACACCAACACACTTCAATCTAGGCAACTTATAACTTTCACTCAAATCGGGTGAAATACTGACTTTAATCGGCTTGATATACTTTGAATTTAAAACTGGTGTTTTTATATCGTGCTTAAAATTTAATAACTTCTAATCTGGAGTAGGAAGGAACTTCGAACTCTCAAAAGTGAGGGAGCGTGTTTACGCCTAAACAGAGCGAAAGATTCATTTAAACTCCAATAAATCCGGATTTTTGTCGACTGGGTAAATGTTGGTCTATAAATCGCCGTTTTTGTCCAAGTGTAACTCATTGCTTAAAAATTTATAACTTCTAACCTACAAGTCTCAGACACCTGAAACTTCCACAATCGATGGAATATATCTCAGTCTAAACAGGATTAAAAATACATTCAAATCTCAAAAGACTGTAATTTTTGCCGACTTGGCAAATATTGGTGCAAAAACTGGATTTTTCGCAAGTTTAACTCACCGCTTAAAAATTCATAACTTGTAATCTAGAAGTCTCAAGAACCTGAAACTTTCACAATCGATGGAATATATCTCAGTCTAAACAGGAGGAAAAATACATTTTAATATAAAAAAATCTTGATTTTTGTCGACTTGGCGAATATTACTTCAAAAACATGAATTTTGCGCAAGTATAACTCATTGCTTAAAAATTTATAACTTCTCATCTACAAGTCTCAGGAACCTGACACTTTCATAATCGATGGAATATTTCTCAGTCTAAACAGGGGGAAAAAAACATTCAAATCGCAAAAAATCGTGATTTTTCGCAAATATTGGTGCAAAAACAAAAATTTTTCGCAAGTACAACTCATCGCTTAAAAATTCGTAACTTCTAACCTAGAAGTTACAGGAACCTGAAACTTTCACAATCGATGGAATATATCTCAGTCTAAACAGGAGGAGAAATACATTTAAATCTCAAAAAACCGTGATTTTTGCCGACTTGGCAAATATTGGTGCAAAAACAGGAATTTTTCGCAAGTGTAACTCATCGCTTAAAAATTCATAACTTCTAACCTAGAAGTTACATGAAGCGGAAACTTTCAGAATCGATGGAATATATCTCAGTCTAAACAGGGGAAAAAATATACGAAAATCTCRWTAAATCCTGATTTTTGTTGATTTGGCAAATGTGGGTCTTAACCCAAGTGCACTATACTACTACAAATTGAATTTTTTTCAAAATCTGAAATTTTCTGTTAGTGAGAAACGGTATTACTAAAATACATGTCTGGGCTTAAAAAAGTGGTCCTTCCAAACAGGACCTGGTAGATATTTTATCTTTTTCGTGCGTATAGAAGAAGCCTCGATTGATGAGTCTGCAAAATTGCACTTGATTTCCTTGACTCGTTGACTTTTCAGAAAATCTGCAATTTCACTGAATGCCGAATACGGTCCAAAAATGCACGTCCCTACATAAGAAACTTCAGTTTCTAAACTCGATGTGCTGGAATTTTCCACATTCGAACTGATATGGAAGAAGCTATGATTGAAATGCGTGCCAAATTTAAAATTGTCCTGTTTCTCATTTAACTTTTCAGCAAGGTTGCAACTTTAAGTTAGTGAGAAATATGGGCAACACGAACGAACAACACATTGTTTAAAAAGTGATAACTCCTTAACGGGAACACCTTCAATTTTCAACTTTCGGATGTTTATAGTAGAAGGCTTGCCTGATAAGTTCCCTAAATTTCTCTTGATTACATTCACTAGTTGATTTTTGAGAAAATGTCCAAGTTTCAGTTAGTGAACAGTTTTGGGTCACAAAAGTGCATGCCCATACTTGAACAATTAGGGCTCCTAAACGGGAGGCGCTTCAATTGTGCGCTTTCGAAACTTT
Organism: Dendroctonus ponderosae; assembly: GCF_020466585.1. Taxonomy (NCBI): domain Eukaryota; kingdom Metazoa; phylum Arthropoda; class Insecta; order Coleoptera; family Curculionidae; genus Dendroctonus; species Dendroctonus ponderosae. The sequence continues at coordinate 2,629,037 of NW_026017213.1, forward strand.
ATAGAATAATTTTTGGTTGAAAAAGGTGCTCTTAAGGGCACTCCACTGTCTAAATGTACGCCCCAGCCCTATTCAAAGTTCCAGGGAAGATTAAAGCTTAAAAATAATTCCGATACTAATCGCTTCCGTTGTCCAGACAAGCGCAAAAAGCTAACAGTTTCTCTTTTGGTTGTTTCAGTTGACATATTCGTGACGGTATGCGCGTGGCTGGTGGCGACGAGTACGCTGAGCTGGCGGAGCTCGGCGGCGGTTTTGCAGCGGGGGCGGCGCCCCGAGGGCGCAGAATCCGCCCCGGAGCCCCGGCCGAAGCGGAGGATGCGCTCGGCTCGCAAGGCAGCCCCCGAAGGCCCCGTTCCGGCCTGTACTACTCGCCACCGGGTACCAGCTACACCATAGTGGAGAGGCCCAGCTCGGCTCTGCACCATCACAGAGAGTACAGGGAGAGAGAGCGGGAGCACCACTACAGCTCTCTGAGCAGCCCCAGAGGTATTCCGGAGGAAGGAAACATCATTTTTCGGGCTCTTAAAGTTGAAACTGATTTTCTCCAGGTACCTACTTGGGCTCCAACCCGAACTTCGCCAACAGCCGCACCCCATCGAATAACAAGAAGCGGCCGATTTCGCCCGAGCAAGTGCTGAGGTTGTTTGGAACCGGGAATCATGCAGCTGGTGCTCAGAAATCCAGCACAGAACGATCCAGACGGTCTCCAGTTAGCAGCCCTCCATCGGCCACTCATAACTATCGGCCTCCGCTCTATTCGCCCTCCATTCATGAGCTGGCCACTCGGACGGTCAATATGGTGCGAGATCCTCAAGATCCTGGCTTTGGCATATGCGTTAAGGGAGGAAAAGAAGCTGGTAAGGTTTCAGCGTAAGCTGCAGCTTTTGGCTTTTCATTTGCAAGCTCATACAAATGTTGATTACGGGCGATTTCACTCACTGGAAAATTTTATTATTCCCAACTAAGAGCCGGCAGCAACTTCAAGCCATTTCAGTGTATAGAACAGACTTGAATCTAAATAATAATAATAATGTTAAATTCTGACTTTTGTCCACTAGGTAAATGTTGGTGCAAAAACCGGCATTTTTGCGCAAGTCCAACGCATTGTTGAAAAAATCATAACTTCTAATCTAGAACCGAAAGGAAGCTGAAGCTCTCACAATCGATCGAATATATCGTAGTCTAAACAGGGGAAGAATACATTTAAATCTAAAAAAATTGGTGCAAAAACAGGAATTTGAAGTGGAAGTCTCAGGAACCTGAAACTTCCACAATCGATGGAATATATCTCAGTCTAAACAGGAGGAAAAATTCATTCAAATCTAAAAAAATCGTGATTTT
>NW_026017213.1:2631376-2633644 GCF_020466585.1 Dendroctonus ponderosae
TTTTCCCAATTTGGCAAATATTGGTGCAAAAACGGGAATTTTTCGCAAGTGTAACTCATTGCTTAAAAATTCATAGCTTCTAATCTAGAAGTCACAGGAACCTGCAACTTTCACAATCGATGGAATATGTCTCAGTCTAAACAAGAGGAAAAATACATCCAAAACTAAAAAAACCGTGATTTTTCCCGATTTGGCAAATATTGGTGCAAAACACGAATTTTTCGCAAGTGTAACTCATCGCCTAAAGATTCATAACTTCTAATCTAGAAGCCACAGGAAYCTGAGACTTTCACAATCCATGGAATATRTATCAGTCTAAACAGGAGAAAAAATACATTCGAGTCTCAAAAAACCGTGATTTTTGTCGACTTGGCAAATATTGGTGCAAAAACAGTAATTTTTTSGCAAGTGTAACTCATTGCTTAAAAATTTATAACTTCTAATCTACAAGTCTCAGTTACCTGAAACYTCCACAATCGATGGAATATATCTCAGTCTAAACAGGAGGAAAAATTCATTCAAAGCTCAAAAAACCGTGATTTTTGTCGACTTGACAAATATTGGTGCAAAAACAGGAATTTTTCGCAACTGTAACTCATCGCTTAAAAATTCATAACTTCTAACCTAGAGGTCACAGGAACCTGAGAATTTCACAATCGATTGAATATACCGCAGTCTAAACAGGAGGAAAAATACATTCAAATCTCAAAAAATCGTGATTTTTGTCGACTTGGCAAATATTGATACATATTGGTTCAAAAACAGGAATTTTTCACAAGTGTAACTCATCGCTTAAAAATTAATAACTTCTAATCTACAAGTCTCAGGAACCTGAAACTTTCATAATCGATGGAATATCTCTCAGTCTGAACAGGAGGAAAAATACATTCAAGTCTCAAAAAGCCTGATTTATGCCGACTTGGCAAATATTGATGTAAAAACAGGCATTTTTTGCAAGTGTAACACATCGCTTAAAAATTCAAAACTCCTAATCTAGAAGTCTCAGGAAGCTGAAACTTTCACAATCGATGGAATATATCTCAGTCTAAACAGGGGGCAAAATATACGAAAATCTCAATAAATCCTGATTTTTGTTGATTTGACAAGTGTGGGTCTTAACCCAAGTGCACTATACTTTGAAAAAAATAGCCCAATAATTTTACGTAAACTCCTAATCTAGAGCTGCAAGAAACTTGAAATTCATCACTTCGATACAACACACTTCAATCTAGACAACTTATAAATTTCACTGAAATCGAGTGAAATACTGACTTTTATCGTCTTGATATACTTTGAATTTAAAACGGGTGTTTTTATATCGTGCTTAAAAATTAATAACTTCCAATCTGGAGTAGGAAGGAACTTCCAACTCTCAAAATCGAGGGAGCGTGTTTAAGCCTAAACAGAGCGAAAGATTCCTTTAAACTCCAATAAATCCGGATTTTTGTCGACTGGGTAAATGTTGGTCTATAAATTTTTGTCCAAGTGTAACTCATTGCTTAAACATTTATAACTTCTAATCTACAAGTCTCAGGAACCTGAAACTTCCACAATCGATGGAATATATCTCAGTCTAAACAGGAGGAAAAATACATTCAAATCTCAAAACATCCTGATTTTTGTCGACTTGGCAAATATTGGTGCAAAAACAGCAATTTTTTGCAAGTGTAACTCATCGCTTAGAAATTCATAACTTCTAATCTAGAAGTTACAGGAAGCTGAAACTTTCACAATCGATGGAATATATCTCAGTCTAAACAGGAGGAAAAGTACATTTAAATCTCAAGAAATCGTGATTTTTGTCGACTTGGCAAATAATGGTACAAAAACAGGAATTTTTCCGCAAGTGTAACTCATTGCTTAAAAATTAATAACTTCTAATCTAGAAGTTACACGAACTTGAAACTTTCACAATCGATGGAATATATCTCGGTCTAAACAGGAAGAAAAATACATTCAAATCTCAAAAAATCGTGATTTTTGTAGACTTGGCAAATATTGGTGCAAAAACAGCAATTTTTGCAAGTATACCTCATTGCTTAAAAATTAATAACTTCTAATCTAGAAGTCACAGGAACCTGAGACTTTCACAATCGATGGAATATATCTCAGTCTAAACAGGAGGGAAAATACATTCAAATCTCAAAAAATCGTGATTTTTGGTTGACTTGGCAAATATTGATGCAAAAACAGGACTTTTTCGCAAGTGTAACTCATTGCTTAAAAATTCATAACTTCTAATCTACAAGTCTCAGGAACCTGAAACTT
>NW_026017213.1:2634534-2645031 GCF_020466585.1 Dendroctonus ponderosae
TTGGCAAATATTGGTGCAAAAAAACAGGAATTTTTCGCAAGGGTAACTCATTGCTGAAAAATTCATAACTTCTAATCTAGAAGCTACAGGAACCTGAAACTTTCACAATCGATGGAATATATCTCAGTCTAAACAGGGGGAAAAATATACGAAAATCTCAATAAATCCTGATTTTTGTTGATTTTACAAATGTGAATGTGAAGTTGAAGAAATTTGGAACTCTTCACTTCGATACAACACACTTCAATCTAGACATCTTATAAATTTCAATCAAATAGGGTGAAATACTGACTTTAATCGGCTTGATATACTTTGAATTTAAACCGGGTGTTTTTATATCTGGCTTAAAAATTAATAACTTCCAATCTAGAGTAAGAAGGAACTTCGAACTCTCAAAATTGAGGTAGCGTGTTTGAGCCTAAACAGAGCGAAAGATTCATTTAAACTCGGGTATCGACTSGTTAAAYGTTGGTTTATAAATCGCYGTTTTTGCCCAAGTGTCTTGAAAAATTCGTAACTATAGAATACACTTTGGCCTAGACATTAGCAAAATGTGGATCAAATCCCGTAAAATCGTGAGTTTTGCCGACTTGGCAAATGTTGACCGAAAAATGAGCATATTCACGCAAGTGCACGTAATTTTGGAAAAATTCGTATCTCCCAATATAAAATGGCCAGCCGCACGAAACTGTCAACTTCTGGAGAGCAGACTTGGTGCTGGACAAACTCCAAACTTCATTCAAATCGCGTTAAAGTCCGATTTTTTAACGACTTAATTTATTCTGGCCAATAAATGGCCGTTTTCATCCAAGTGTTTAAAACATCAATGTTTTGAAATGTGCTAACTCCCACTCTAGAGCTCGCAGCATATTGAAACTTTTACAGTCTGTAGAACACGCTCAGTCTAAACCACGGCAAATTGCAATCAAATGGTGCAAAATTCTGATTTTTTGTGAGCTTGGTAAATGTTGGCATTAAGGAGAGCTTTTTCACACTAGCGCGACTCAATGCTTAAAAATACATAACTTCTAATCAGATGGCCGCAACAAGTTAAAACTCTCCAAATATAAAGCCGAAACCTGCATCGAAACAACGAAAAACACTCATTCAAATCTCATAAAATCCTTATTTTTTTCTGCATGGTAAATGTTGGGGTATAAATGTTCACTTAAGTGCACTGTATTTAAATAAAAATCGCAATTGCCAATCTAGAGCCGACCCGCAACTTAAGGCCCCTAAAGTCTATAGAGCACACCTCTATCGACACATCCCGAAAATGTCACTGAAATCACGTTAAATTCGAATTTTTCGCCAACTTGGTAAATGTGGGTTTAAGTCGGGCGATTTCACACAAATGCCGCTCACTGCTTAAACATCTATAACTTCTAATCTGGAGTTGAGAGCAAATTGAGACTCACACATTGTATAAGCTTTGCCTGAATCTATCGAACGCGAAATATTCGTTGAAAAAGTCCCAATTTTTGTCTATATGGTAAATATTGCTCTATAAATGGGCGTTTTCACCCAAATGTACCCGATTTTTGAAAAACTACCTACTTTCAATATAGAGCCGGCAGCAACTGGAAACTCCTAAAGTCTATAGAACACACTTCCGTCTAGACAACCCGCAAGATTGCTTCAAATCACGTAAAATTCTGTTTTTTGCCAACTTGGTAAATGTTGATAAAACACAAGTTTCCACACACGGGCACTCAATGCTCAAAAATGCATAACTTCTAATCTAGATAAGCCATCAACTTGAAACTCACACAATCCATTTAGTATATTTGAATCTTATCAGACCGAAAAATTCTTTGAAATCCCTCTAAAGCCTGATTTTTGTTTTTATGGTTAATATTGGTCTACAAATGGGAGTTTTTCCTCAAGAGCACTATACTTTTGCAAAATTTGTAAACTGTACTTGTTCACTCCTAATCTGAAGCTCGAGGCAACTTGAATCTCTATGAGACGATAGAAAAACTTTGAGTCTTGAAAAAATAGGAAACTTTCTTCAAATCGCCTTCAGCTCGATTATTAAAAAGATATTTACTTTTTGGAAGAAGTTAAAAAGTAAGCAATTTTCCAGTTTTGCTCTGTCTCTCATGAGCAAATTGCCAGCGGAAAAATAAAAATAACTGCCAAAACGGCTCTTGGTATTGGCGAACGTTTCTGCAATAACCCAAAAAATCGCCCATTCTTGCCCACCCTGTATATAGCAGTGCCGGTAAAATCTCTCCCAGATTTGCCTCTGTGCTAGAGGAATTACGCCTCTTTTCAATCACTCTGTATAGTATAGAACCTCTACAAACTCCACTTGGATATTAATTCTTTATTTGACAGGACTAACGCGAGGAATCACGTCCTATTGACGTGTTTGGTCCATAAAAAGTCACTTGTGTGAAAATGACGTGATAATCACGTAACCAAATGTTTCCTCATTGTTTCAGGTGTGGGAGTGTACATTTCGAGAGTGGAAGAGGGCAGCGTGGCCGGAAGGGCGGGGCTGAGACCTGGTGACTCGATTCTGGAGGTCAACGGGACTCCGTTTATAGGGATTTCGCATGAGGAAGCCCTCAAGGTAATAAAAAATGTAAGCACGCATTTTTTACATATCCTTTCAATTAATCAGTTTCAACCTAAATTTAGTAGTCAATTTGCAGTTGTGAACGGTTAATCTTTAGCCCAGTGCTAAATGGATGTCAGACAATGAAAAAGCCAGCAAAATTAATCAATGTCCGGTCGGAGAGTCAGGCGCTGCATGAAGAGATTTTAATTGCGAATCCTAATTGAATTCTAAAATATGGGAGTGATTCTTTCGGCGGCCGAACGCTCTTTTGCTTCATCCATAAATCATATGGCACAAGGGTGAAATCCCAATTCGGGCGCGTGATTTGCAATTTTCCTCCTCTATCGGCGCATTATCGGACAATATCCATTAAACATTTCCTCGATCTACTCCAACAATCTTGTAGTGTTTACCATCAGCGAAAACGGAGAAAAAGTCAAACAAAACCGCATTCTCCGCTGGAATTAACCCCGATAATTCCTCTCAGTCTCCACTCACACACGGAAATCTTTTCCACACTTTCCAGGTAAATACAAGCGCTCTTCTGATGTAATTCTTTCCGGGAAACCGTTGCCAAAGAAGCCGGATACTCGGATATGGTCGAGTGTAGCGACAAATAAACCCTAGAGGAAAGCCTGTTTCGGCCCTTTGAAGGGCAAGCGATGTTAATTCCTTTGTCGATTGATGCAAGGAGGCGAACTGCTTGTGTAGAAAAGCGTTGGTTTGGCAAAATTCAAAAGTTCCTGCTGTGAAACAAGCTTGCAATCGATTATACACACACACCTGTTAAATGAGCTTTGCTTACCTGCAAACTACGATACAAAGCATTATTATTGACTTGCAACGGAGATTTGCCGCAGTGTTGATAAGAATCGTGCAAACAATTGCCCGCTTCCACTACACCTGGCTGTCGGGATTTATTGCCTTAACAAAGAACTGCTGGTGGAAAGCCTGAAGGAGTGGATAAGGAAGGAGTATTTCTTGGTCTCTGGTTAATTCATGTATGAATCCCGTTGATAGGGTGACACGCCTTTGGGCGGTTTTCCTCTTTCTTCTTTCTGTGCTCTTTTCCGATGTCTTCCACGATTGTTCTTTCGTTGGATTTCTTATGTCCTCATGTTTTACATGTTCCATTCCTGCTCTTCTCCAAAAATCCACTTCAACTGCTACTAAATTGTACTCGAGTTTTCGGTGGCCTCTAAAAAAAATTCTGAAAACTTTCTTCTTCTGAGTTTTTCTTGATTTAAAGCCACGGACTTTCTCTTTCCAGCAATGTTATGGGCCGGGTTGAGAAATTTTTTGGTTTTCCTTGGCGAATTTTTGAAAATTCCGTGTTGCCCAACGGCCAATCGCCTCGACCTTCGTAACTCAAAAAATCCTGAAAACTCCCACAAATTTCCTAGTAAAGTGAGGTTTTCCTCATTTAGAGCCACGGATGTTATTTTTCAATTGGTGTTGTGCGCACGTATTTGGAATTTTTGGCTTTTCCTTGACAAATTAAAAAAAAAATCGTGTTTTCCAACGGCCAATCGCTTCGCCTTAATAACTGTAAAAATCCTGAAAACTCCCACAAATTTCCTATTAAAGTGAGTTTTTCCTCACTAAAAGCAGCGGATTTCGTTCTCTAGTGATGCTCCGGGCTGGATTCAGGGATTTTTTTTTTCCTTGACAAAATTTTTAAAAACTCGTGTTTTCATCCTTGGTAACTGAAAAAATTGTGGAAACTTCCTCAACGCAAAGCCACGGACTTTCTAGTTTCAGTTATATCATGGGCCGGATTCAGAAAGGTTTGATTTTTTCTTGGGGAATTTTTGAAAATTCGTGTTGTCCATGGAATAATCGGTTCGATTTGGTATGTGGAAAAATCCTGAAATCTCTTATAAATATCCTATTAAAGTGAGGTTTTCCACACTTAAAGCAGCCTATTTTTTCTTTCGAGTGATATTTTGATTCGAATTGTGGGATGTTTTGGTTTTTTGTTAACAAATTTTCAAAAATAAGTGTTTTACAACGGCTAGTCGACTCTCCTTGGTAACTGAAAAAATTGTGAAAACTTCCAGAAATTGCCTATAAAAGTGAGTTTTTTCTCACGCAAAGCCGCGGACTTTTTAGTTCCAGTTATATCATGGGCCGGATTCAGAAAGGTTTGATTTTTTCTCGGGAAATTTTTGTCTCTCCAGTTCTGTTATGGGCCGGATTGAGAAATTTACGACTTTTTCTTGGCAAATTTTTGAAAATTCCGTGTTGCGCAACGACCAATCGCTTTGATTTGGTAGCTGAAAAAGTCCTGGAAACTCCCAGAAATTTCCCAGAAAAGTGAGGTTTCCCTCATGAAGACCTACAGATTTTATCTTTCAAGTGGTGTTATGCGCACGCTTGTAGAATTTTGGGCTTTTTCTTGTCAAATTTTTGAAAATTCCGTGTTAGCCGCCAATCGCTTCGCCTAAATAACTGAAAAAAGCTTGGAAACTACCACAAATTTTCTATTAAAGTGAGGTTTTCCTCACTTAAGCAGCAGATTTTCGCTTTCGAGTGATGTTCTGGGTTGGATTCAGGGACTTTTGGTCTTCCCTTGACGAAATTTTGAAAAACTCGGGTTTCCCATCGGTTAGTCGACTCGCCTTAGGAACTGAAAAAATCGTGAAAACTTCCTTGAAAATTGACTATAAAAGTGAGTTTTTCCTCACTTAAAGCCACGGACTTTCACTTTCCACTTATATTATTTGCCGGATTGAAAATTTTTTGGTTTTTCCTTGACTAATTTTTTTAAATCCCTTGTTGTCCAACGACCATTCGCTTTGATTTAGTATCTGAAAACTCCCCGAAATTTCTTCAAAAAATTAGGTTTTCCTCATTTAGAGCTCCGGATTCTATCTTTCAAGTGACCTTCAGCGCGCGCTTGTGGGATTTTTGGCTTTTTATTGTCAAATTTTTAAAAAATTCGAGTTTTTCAACGGCCAATGGCTTCCGCTTAATAACTGAAAAAATCCTGGAAACTCCTACAAATTTCTTATTAAAGTGAGTTTTTCTTCACTTAAAGCAGTGAATTTTCTCTTTCGAGCGATGTTCTGGGCTGAATTCAGGAATTTGCGGTTTTTCCTTGACGAAATTTTGAAAAACTCGTGTTTTCCATCGGCCAGTCAACTCGCCTAAGTAACTGAAAAAATTCTGAAAACTCCCAGATAATTTCTATTAAGGTTTGGGGGTTTGGTTTATGGATATCCCTAACCTCTAAAGAAGTAGAGGCAAATCGAAAAGTCGCAATTTCAAATTGAAAAAGTTCGAAAGGGTCTAGCTCTGAAACCATTGAAAATATCGAAAAAATCAATAGAACATTTTCGATAGGGCGTCGCAAGGCCCATCTTTGTCTCCATGACTTGTCAGAAATCTCTAACCTCTAAAGAGATAGAAGCAAAATTTTTGTAATTCTGGAATTTCTTGCTGTATATCTTAAAAACAAAGAGAACCATCTGATCATGATAATCATTAGGACCGTTTCCATAGAGCGCCTCAAGTGCTACCGTTTGCTTAAATCATATTTTGAGTGATTTCTAACCTTAAAAAGTTGCGACAAAAATACCAACTTTAAAGCCTCCGTCGAAGTTAGAGTGCTTCTAGCTGTAAAACGGTTGAAAATTTCCAAATAATCATGAGAATCTTTTCGATAGAGCAGCTCAATGACTATCTCTGTTTCTCTAAGTTTTATTGGAAACCTTTAACCTTTAAAGGCTTGGGACTATTTGATCTCACGCTTGCCAAGCGCCCCAACCCGATTTTCAGTTGCATCGGGGTGTTTTGAACAATGAGTTTCCGAAAACTGGCCAAGATAGGAAGACGCTTGCAACTGCATTAGAAAAGAGAAAAATCGCTCTTAATCCCCTTAAAATCTCAGTATGCGCAAAAAATTGAGGAATTATTGGCAGGTGTTTGAACGTACACTTGCCATGGGCCCTAACTAGATTTTCAGGTGCGTAGGGTTGTTTCTAAAAAAGTATTTCCCTTAAACCAGGCAAAATTGAAAGGCGCCTGCACGCCTACTGAAAAACCAGTACTTCACTTTAAATGAGCTGGGAAAGGCATTTTTCGCGATAAATCTGGGAAATATTGGCAATTGTTTGAAGCAAACTTCCCAAGGCTTCTTAAACTTGGTCACGGAATTTTTAGGGATGCAAAACCTAGCAGGACAAAATTTTCTGCTAAGGTTTTTCCTCTGTTCCGACCTTTTCCAGTTTTAAGGCACCGGATTCTCGTCTTTCACCCTTTTTTGTATTTTTACATCCATTGTACGCCATGTACCCAGATGCCACAACAAGGATGTTGGTTTAGACTTCCCCCGGTGTTTGGTTAATTCAACACGTAAATCGCTTCGCGTTGCGAAAAATCCTACCGACTGCGCCAAAAATTTTTTTTGCACTTTCGAATAGATTGCCGACGCGACGATGAGCCAGCTGCGTATCTAGTGGATGTTTTATTGCAGATGTTGAAATCCTGCCGGAAATTGAGCATGACGGTTCGAACACCGAACCTGCCAGGAACCGGTTCGATGGCATGCAGTGGCGCCCCGTGGCAAATGCGCCAAACTTGCTCGTGGATGGACAGGCATGGAAGGCCGGTTTCGCCTCCTCTGGAATACTCCAAAGGGCGTTTGGGGCATGCACGAACCACTAGCAAAGATCGAAGCATTCGCCGGGTAAGTCCAGATGGTTCCTCTCCGATGCTAATCAATAGAACTTCCTGCGCTCCATTAGTTTCCTGCCACTCATAGTTCATCCTTTCACGTTTCTTGCTGGAAATTGTTGCGTTGTTTCGAGCTTTTGGGCCGTGGTCGCGTAGAGTTTCTTCGTAACGTTTCAGAGAAGACTATGCTTTCGAGCTTTGGTTCCGCCAATTTTTTTTCACTTTTCTAATTGTTGAACTAAGCATTTTTTTCCATACAGGTGGACCTTTGCATCGAATCCGGGGAGAGTTTGGGCCTGATGATCCGAGGAGGTGTTGAGTACAATCTAGGCATTTTCGTCACAGGAGTAGACAAAGACTCTGTGGCTGATAGAGGCGGCTTAATGGTAAGTGGGTTAGGAAAGTCTGCAAATTGCGAATGCAGTTTAGCAGGCAACAAACGTGAAAACCACGTGAAAAGAACGTGAAACTGTACCTTAAAGTTTCAATTTGGGAGCGTTAAAGTGGACTGGTCCACAAACGCATTGTTTCACTTTATAATCACACTTCACAACATCTGACTGACAAGACTGTTTTGATCCTGTGTTGCCGCTTAAGATTTCGATAAATTTTCCCAAGAATTTTTTTCCCTTTCTCTTATCTATTTCAAAATAAAGGAAATTCAGTGCGCAACCTTTAAATGATTTACCATAGCTGAAATCAAGTTTTCACTGTTTTTCTGTGTTTTTGAGATCAATGTATCACTTTTGACCAAATGAACTCCCCAATTTACAGGTCGTCCCAAAACAGGTGTGAATTCTTCTGGATGCAAAAACATACTTTCTCAACTAAAATCTCTTGTTAAAGGACTTTTAAAAAATGTGTATAAATTGAGATTTTTTCATTATGATCCGGGTTAAACATGTAAATTGCAATTTATTTGGGCCAGAAAAAGTGTTGTTTTTCGTAAGAAATACTCCACTCGACAAAATGTTCATTTTTCACTAAAATCGTCTCAAGAGGCCAAATGCTGCATGAAAATTACGAGTGATTAAATGCTTTTTGAGGAAAGTGACAATTTTGACCAAAAAATTACCTTTAACTCCGCACTGGCGAGAATAAAAGCCTTTTTATTGAAAATCGAACACAAGAAAACCAAAAGTGATACACTTGCAATAAGTTTGTAGTTTTTACTATGGAAAATATGACATTTTCAGTTTAAACGCCGAAAAATTGGAGCCTCAGCCAGAAAACTTGAACAAATAAATGCCAGGAAACAAACCACTGAGCAAGACTTTGCCGGTTGCTTGATTCAAAGTCATCCCAGGCGCATTTTGATGGCATATTCGGCTTTTTGGGACAAATTTTGCATAAAATAAGTTTCATATCGGCGATAGTTTCACCCAAAAAAATGTATATTCTAAGCTGAAAAAACGTTTTTGTTACAAAAATTACCCGTCGACATTTTCCAATATGAAGTTAGAACTGAAGTGTTTTAAAGAGTTTTCAAGAAAATTCATAATTTTAACTCAAACAATGCCCGAAATGGAAAAGTTTTGAATTAAGAAACTGAAACTAAAACCGTCGCCATAATTTTCGATTTTAAACTTACATGTTTTTAGGGCAAGGGACTTGCTTGATCCTAGTTGAGCTTAAAGAAATAAATGCCGGAAAACGAAGTTTTCACTGTTTTTCTGTTTTTGAGCTCAATGTATCACTTTTGACCAAATGAACTCCCCAATTTACAGGTTGTCCCAAAAAAGGTGTGAATTCTTCTGGATGCAAAAACACTTCTCTCTCAACTAAAATCTCTTGTTAAAGGACTTTTAAAAAATGTGTTTAAATTGAGATTTTTTCAATATGATCCGAGTTAAACATGGAAATTTCAATTTATTTTATTTATTCGACAGTCACTCTTCACATTCAAGTGATGTTTTTCAATAAAAAATAATTAACCTTAACGACGTTTCGAGAACACGATTTTTATGAAGTTTCAGCTTCAAGGGCCAGAGTCACCATAAAATTAGTCCGATATCAATGGGTGAATTTTCAACAAAATCTTTCTACATTTGGCGACTAAAATCGTTTATTTTTTGTGAAAAAATTCACATGATTTTCAACAAAAATCGTCTGAAAAAGCCAAAGTTTACCCGAAAATTCCAATCCACTATCTAAAAAGTTTTAGAAAAGATTAACTATTTTGAACAAAAGCGTTTTGATTGAAAGCACAAATTCAGGAAAACTGAAAGTGATACTTTTGCCAAGAGGTTTTATTTTTGCTTCCAAAAATTCACATTTTCCGCGTAGCGCATTTTCAAGTGGTTTAAAGAAGACAAAAACTGATATTCAAACTCCAATTATTTAATGAAATTGAAAATGTCAGAAAACCACAATCGACGCAAATCGCTCACTTCACATCATCATTCCAGGTAGATTCTGATTACATTTTCGGAATTTTAAGTAAAATTCACCATCAAATGCGTTCCATATCGATGGTGGTTTTCCTCCAAAAAAGTCTATTCTAAGCTTAAAAAAATGTTTTATTTTGCAAAAATTATGCGTCGACATTCAAAACGCCAAATTTCAAATCAGAACTGAACATTTTTAATTAATTTCAAGAAAGTGAAGAATATTGGCTCCACAAGGGTCTGGAACAAAACCGCTTTGAATGAAAAAATTATCGTGTCGCCTTGATTTTTCAGATTTGCTTTCCAAAATGCACATTTTCTGAAGTGATGTGATGTAAATCAAACTTTAAAGTTGAAAATGAAAGAAATAAAGGCCAGAGAGGACGGCGTTTAGAGGACAATTTGCAAGTTCATCGCTTCAAAGGCTTAAAAAAAAAAGTGTATTTTAAACTGAAAAAATGTTTTTGCTGCAAGAACTACCTTTCGACATTGGACTGATTTTCAGCCCAAATCTAAAAGTGTCCCAGAAAGCCAAATATGAAAACACAACTGAAAAGTTTGAAAGGGTTTTCAAGAAAATTGAGAATTTTGACTCAAAAAATGCCCGAAACGAAAAAGTTTTGAATTAAAAAACTGAAACTAACACTGTCGCAATAATTTTCGATTTTAAAATTACATGTTTTTAGGGCCAGGGAATTGCTTGATCCTAGTTGGACTTAAAGAAATAAATGCCGGAAAACGAGTTTTGGAGAGCAATTTGCAAGTGAATCGCTTCAAAATCATCTCAGGCGAATATTGATTCCAGTTACGGCTTTTTGAGCCAAATTTTGCATAAAATTAGCCGCATGTCGATTGGTGGTTTTCCAA
>NW_026017213.1:2646030-2647032 GCF_020466585.1 Dendroctonus ponderosae
AAAATCATCTCAAAAAGCGAAATATTGCAACAGAGTTACGCCTGATTAGAAGATTTCTGAGAAAATTGACATTTGACTAAAGAAAAGCAAAAGAGATACTGTTGCATTCAGTTTCAATTTTTGCGTTGGAAAATGTAAATCTATTTTTAACAAAAAACTGAAAACTTAATGCCAGAAAACGACGATAGGGGCAAGATTTCCCTTGATTGATTATCTTAAACAAATTTTTCGAGGGAACTTGAGAGATTCCTTTAACACCCTGTATATGTACTCCAAAACATACCCACATTTTCCTAAATCAGGGAGATATTTTGAATCAATTACGTGACTTTGACGGTTCAGGCGGACGAAAATATCACATGCACAAATTAGACGTGAAAATCACGTGACTTGCGCAGCTGGGCCTCCTGAACCAGAAATCCATTAGAAGAACATCAAACATTTGCAGCCATTAAATTGCCATAAAACGAGTGCACACTACTGTATGTTGACTTGCCTTTTAATGCCAGCAGATAAAGCCAGATAAAAATAGAGTTCATGAAACGTTCAATCAAGAAAGCCCATATTAATAGCTCAATATACAGCAAGGTCATGCCGAACGCCGTTCCGGTGATGTGGCTTCCATATTGATTACTTTGCTTTTGTTTTGTTCGTTTTACTGCAATGAATATTTCCAGCTTTTTATCGAACATGTGAATTAACTGAGAAAGTTGCCATCGATCCATGAATGGTTGGCCGCCGACACCTACATGATTGTAGCCAGTGTGGGACACAGTCGATGTCCAAAGTTGGTTTAAATGAAGACGCAAGCAGTAGTTCCCCGACAGAACCCTATGAACAACTAAAACAAACAATTACTAACATGGAACATTTAACTTAAAATTGCTCTACGTCAACATCAACAATAAATATAATATAATCAACAATAAACAACTAATATACAACTATCAGACTATGAAGGCTTTCACGGCCGGTTAAATCACATTTAGGAATGTTTTCCGG
>NW_026017213.1:2648031-2650076 GCF_020466585.1 Dendroctonus ponderosae
CCGCGTTTAAACTGAAAATTTCATATTTTTATTTCTTTATTTCTTATTGCAAGTGTAACACTTTTGGTTTTCTTCTGTTCGATTTTCAATAAAAAGGCTTTTATTCTCCCCAGTATGGAATTTGAGGTAATTTTTTGGTCAAAATTGTCACTTTTCTCAAAAAGCATTTAATCACTCGTAATTCTCATGCAACATTTGGCCTCTTGAGACGACTTTAGTGAAAAACGAGTATTTTGTCGAGTGGAGTATTTCATACGAAAAACAACACTTTTTCGGGCCCAAACTAGTGATTTTTTTGGAAAACCACTAATCGACATGAGGCTGATTTTATACAAAATTTGGCTCAAAAAGCCGAAACTGGAATCAAAATTCGCCTGAGATGATTTTGAAGCGATTCACTTGCAAATTGTTCTCCAAACCTGGTTTTCTGGCATTTATTTCTTTATGCTCAACTAGGATCAAGCAAGTCCCTTGCTCTAAAAACATGTAATTTTAAAATCGAAAATGATTGCGACAGTTTTAGTTTCAGTTTTTTAATTCAAAACTGTTTCGTTTCGGGCATTTTTTGAGTTAAAATTTTCACTTTTCTTGAAAACTCTTTCAAACTTTTCAGTTGTGTTTCCATATTTGGCTTTCTGGGACACTTTTAGATTTGGGCTGAAAATCAGTCCATGTCGAAAGGTTTTGCAGTAAAAACATTTTTTCAGTCTGAAATACACTTTTTTAAGCCTTTGAAGCGATGAACTTGCAAATTGTCCTCTAAACGCCGTCCTCTCTGGCCTTTATTTCTTTAATTTCCAACTTTCAAGTTTGATTTAGATCACATCAACTTCAGAAAATGTGCATTTTGGAAAGCAAATCTCAAAAATCAATGCGACACGATAATTTTTTCATTCAAAGCGTTTCTGTTCCAGACCCTTGTGGAGCCAATATTCTTTCACTTTCTTGTGTTGGTTAAAAAATTGATTAAAAATGTACAGTTCTGATTTGAAATTTCGCGTTTTGAATGTCGACGCATAATTTTTGCAAAAGAAAACATTTTTTTAAGCTTAGAATAGACTTTTTTGGAGGAAAACCATTATCGATATGGAGCGCATTTGATGGTGAATTTTAGTTAAAATTCCGAAAATGAAATCAGAATCTACCTGGAATGATGATGTGAAGTAAGCGATTTGCGTCGATTGTGGTTTTCTGACATTTTTAGTTTCCTTAAGTAATTGGAGTTCGAATATCAGTTTTTGTCCTCTTTAAACCACTTGAAAATGCGCTACGCGAAAAATGTGAATTTTTGGAAGCAAAAATAAAAACTCTTGGCAAAAGTATCACTTTCAGTTTTCCTGAATTTTGTTCAAAATAGTTAATCTTTCCTAAAACTTTTTAGATAGTGGACTGGAATTTTCGGGAAAACTTTGGCTTTTTCAGACGATTTTTGTTGAAAATCATGTGAATTTTTTGACAAAAAATAAACGGTTTTAGTCGCCGAATGTAGAAAGATTTTGTTGAAAATTCACCCATTGATATCGGACTAATTTTATGGTGACTCTGGCCCTTGAAGCTGAAACTTGAACATAAAAATCGTGTTCTCGAAACGTCGTTAAGGTTATTTATTTTTTATTGAAAAACGTCACTTGAAAGTGAAGAGTGATTGTCGAATAAATAAAATAAATTGCAACTATTTTTTCCATGTTTAACCCGGATTATATTGAAAAAATCTCAATTTATACAAATTTTTTAAAAGTCCGTTAACAAAAGATTTTGCGTGCATCGTGCTCAAAAGCGATGAGGCCTTTGATAATGTCCACCGCTGTTGTGGACGAAACGTCAGGAAGAAATTCCCATAGACCACGGCTTCAAAGCCCGGAAAACATTCCTAAATGTGATTTAACCGGCCGTTAAAGCCTTCAGAGTCTGATAAAATGCCTCTACGGGGAGGATACATCAAGACGTAAGAAGAAGGCGCAGCTCCTGCGTTCACTGGCTTTCTTGCTACGATGCCGTGAAACGAAGATCATTCCAACCTTCTTGAAGATGAAGAGATGCTTCAG
>NW_026017213.1:2651075-2652799 GCF_020466585.1 Dendroctonus ponderosae
TACTAATTGGAATTTTCTCTTACAGCTTGAGCCTAAGTGTGTCGCAGGATACCCTCTAGGTGATAGTTCTTGATTACTTTTTGATAAATAATTAGTTCTTATTGCGAAATGGGAGCACTATTTATCAATCTGTAATAAAAGACGTGAAGAAATTCTGTCTTTTTTAAAGACAAAAATTTTTGAGGCGAAATACCCAAAAAGAAGTTTKTAAAAAATGAATCCGCCTCAACAATATARAACTTATCTCCATTTCTCATCTCTTCCTGGGTTCCCCGCAATCATTTTGCTAGTCGCTCGCTTCAAAGAGATCCCAGGCGAATTCTGACTGCAGATTCGGCTTTTTGGGGCAAATTCAGCATAAAACGAGCCCAATGTCGATGAGGCAATTCTCCAAAAAAAAATCACCCCCTCCCCCCAAGAAAAATAATTTTGCAAGAAGCACCCATCGACCAGAGACTCGTCTTCTGCTWAAACCGCCCCAAAAATCCAAAAAATCAGACCAAAAAACTTCGCAATTGGTCTTCAAAACCATGAATGAATGATCATCCATCGACTAATTTTTCTCMGATGTATCGGGCTTTTCACTGATAAAACTGCAGCATCAAAGCCAGTTAATGCATCATTAAATTTTAACATGGCACTAGTTAGCAGCCATTAAAAGCGCCATTCTAGTCGTTATTTTCCCTAATTTTCGCTGGTTGGGAATTTATGACGCCCCATTGTAATCTGGGGATAGAAATGCGATTTTAGCGTCCCTATAATGGCTCGGAAGCACACTTTTCTATGAATTTATCCGGATTATTTTTGTTTCCCGCAGTATACCCTCATGACCGAATTAAGGGAGATCGTAGCCATTGAGGATCGACAGAAATTCGACGAATTAGTTTATCGGCGAAATGAGGAAATGCCTAGAAGCCGCGATCCACGAGAGCACGACTATCGACATTCCAGAGTAAGTGTTGAATCGGTCAAAGCCAAAGGCTAAATCTCAAAAAAACACAGCTTTTTATACAGTCATGCTCTCAGCCCAGCTCAATAGAAGCGACAGCTTGTTCTGCAAAAGATCTAATGGGTTTGCTTTGGCACAAGCAAAAGCCGATTATAAAATTGTAGAAATTTCTTTGCCAAAGTCCAACAAGTGAATTCGATTAGGGAACATGTGCCAGGGAATTTTAATGGGATTTTCTTCCAGAGGAAAGGAGCGGTGCCGATTCCCGATTCCAACCACACAGTGTATTCCGGATGTCACGAGGTAAGTGACTTTTCGGCAGGAACATTTGGCGTCATTCCTTTTAAGTTACTGGGAAAGTTCAGTTTATTTATGGAAAAAATTGGCTCTTGAAGATGTCCTTAACTGACGAACTGCCGGTTATTGGCTGTGGCACGAACAAAACTGATGAGGGCTAATCGGTCCGAAACCGGTGCAAGGACTATTTTCCGCTTCTTTAAGCTTTAGCAAAATTTCCATTTCCGATTCTATAATTTTCTGCACGAAAAATCACAACGGCAACCACGCATCCAAGCGTATATCTGTTGACAAACCTGTCAGCGTCACTCCGAAATTGCAGTCAGTTTTTAAATTGTGCTCTTCAAAACTTGAAAAGTATAACAATGTGAAACATACAAAAATTAAATTCTTCTATATGAAAAATGCGTGATTCTGAGAAATTCTTTTGAGAAAGTGCGAGGAAGTGGCTTCAAGGGCTAAGGAACCAACTGAGAAA
>NW_026017213.1:2653798-2675753 GCF_020466585.1 Dendroctonus ponderosae
GAAAGTTCAGTTTATTTATAAAAAACATTGGCCCTTGAAGATGTCCTTAACTAACGAACTGCCGGTTATTGGCTGTGGCACGAGCAAAACTGATGAGGGCTAATCGGTCCGAAACCGGTGTAAATACTATTTTCCGCTTCTTTAAGCTTTAGCAAAATTTCCATTTCCGATTCTGTCATTTTCTGCACGAGAAATCACAACGGCAACCACGCATCCAAGCGTATATCTGTTGACAAACCTGTCAGCGTCACTCCGAATTTGCGGTCAGTTTTTAAATTGTGCTCTTCAAAACTTGAAAAGTATAACAATGTGAAACAAACAAAAATTCAATTATTCTGCATGAAAAATGCGTGATTCTGAGAAATTATTTTGAGAAAGTGCGAGGAAGTGGCTTCAAGGGCTAAGGAACCAACTGCGAAAGCGCTTAGAACAAAAAAATGAGCACGAAATGCTGTTTAAAAACAAGAAAAAAGGGCGCCTAGAAGAGGAAAATTATCAAGACAAAGGGTATCAACAACAAGAGAAAATGCGCTTAAAATAGAAACAGCAACAAGAAAGAAGGTATTAAGGAAAAATAAAAAACGCTTGAGTAGAACATTTGGCGTCATTATTTTTAAGTTACTGGCAATGTTAAGTTTATTTATGAAAAACATTGACTCTTGAAGGTGTCCTGAACTGACGAAACCTGCTGAACTCCGGATTATTGGCTGTGTCACGAGCATAACTGATGAAGACTATTTGGTCCGAAACCGGTGTAAGGACTATTTTCCCCTTCTTTAAGCTTTAACAAAGTTTCGCTTTTGACAAATCCCAATTCTATCATTTTCTGCACGAAAAGTCACTACGGCAACCACGCATCCCAGCGTATATCTGTTGACAAGCCTGTCAGCGTCACCCCGAATTTGTGGTTAGTTTTTAAATTGTGCTCTTCAAAACTTGAAAAGTATAACAATGTGAAACAAACAAAAATTCAATTATTCTGCGTGAAAAATGCGTGATTCTGACAAATTTTTTTGAGAAAGTGGCTTCAAGGGAATGGCTATGAAACCAACTGAGAAAGCGCTTAGAAGACAAAGAGCAAGACAACACGTGCCAGGAACAAGAAAAAAGCACGTTAAAAAAGATGAATAGAAACCAAAGTTTTGAAAGCAAGATAGATGGAATCAAGAAGATAAAACGCGCTTCGAAGAGAAAGGACAAGAAGGAAAAACGGTATCGAACACGGGAGGCAATGGGCTTAGAACTGAAAAATAAACGAAAAAGAAGGTTTTATGAACAAGAAAGCAGATATAAAGAGCAAGAGGAAAAGCGCTTACAAGAGAAAAATTAACAAGAAACAAGATCTCAACGACAAGGGAAAAGGCGTATAAACGAGAAAGAACAACGAGACGAAACGTATGAAAACCAAAAGAAAGTTAAATACAATCGAAGATTTCAAAAATAAGAAAGAAGGTATGAACAATTGAAAACGCAATTTGAAGCGAAAGAGTAAGAAGGAATAGACATCGAACAAGGAGAACAAAAAAGCTTCAAGGACTATAGGGAAGAAATTCTAAGTTAATTCTAAATTCCATTTTATATCTAATTCGAGAAATTGGCAGAAACAAAAACAAGAGAATTGGAGTTTTGAAAGAAAAAATGAGAAGAAAGGAAGTATCAACAACAAGAGAAAACAGACTTAGAAGAGAAAGTTGAATAAAAATAAGATGTCAAGAACGAGAACTAAAGTTTCAGGAACAGAAGGAATGGAGAAACAAGGAAAAAAATTGAGAACTGAGTCGACAAAATAAAAGACGCTTAGAAGAAAATAACAACAATACAAAACGTATATAGAAGAAAATATGGAGCACTGAGAAATAAAGATGAACATAAACGAAGGTTTGAAAAACAAGAAAGAAGGTATCAACCACAACAGAAAACGTGCTTAGATGCGAAAGAGCAAGAAGGAAAAAGACATAAAAACCGGAGAGAATGCGCTTAGAAGTGAACGGTGAATGAAAAAAGTTGTCAATAACTAAACACAAGAAATCGTGAACAAGAAGGGAAAAGCGAACAACAAAAACAAAAAAAGACGATATTAATAGCCGGATAAAAGATGTCTGGAAGAGGTGGAAGGCACGGAAAACTGGTAGAAAATCTAACTACCAAACAACGGCAGTTAGAGACCAGAATAACGCAGAAAGTGGAAAGTTCGAACATAAAAGGCGTTTTGAAAAAGAAGAAAGCAAGTATCAACAACAAGACAGAGCAACAAGAAACAGGGTATCAAGAAGAGCAGAAAAGGCGCTGAGAAAAGGACGATGAACGAGAAAGACGATGCAAGAACAAGCAATAAAGTGCGAAGAACAGAAAAATAAGGCGCTCAGACGAAAATTATGAACAAAAATTAAGCTGTATGCTGAAGGAAAGGCGCTTTGGAGAGAAGGATGAACAAAAAAATGTTTGAAGAGCTAGAGAGAAGAAATCATGAACAAGAGAAAAGGCACTTGGACCAGAAAAAATAACACTAAAGAGGGTAGCAAGAACAAAAGAAAAGGCGTTTTGAAAGGGAAAATTACACGAAAAGAGGTATCAACCACAAGAGAAAATGCGCTGGGAAAAGAAAAAAACCAGAAAAAAGTATCAATGTCAGGAGCAAAAGGGTCAAAGATGAATAAAATGAAGGTTTAAAGAACAAAAAAATTGGGAATAAATGAAAAGGGATAAATAAAAAGAATCAAGGTATAAACAACAAGTGAACAGGCTCTTAGAGGAGAAATAACAACAATAGAAAAAGCGCTTAGACGAGGCAAAAGAAACTAGAAAAAAGTATCAATGTCAGGAGAAAAAGGGTGAAAGATGAATAAAATGAAGGTTTAAAGAACAAAAAAATTGGGAATAAATGAAAAGGGATAAATAAAAAGAATCAAGGTATAAACAACAAGTGAACAGGCTTTTAGAGGAGAAATAACAACAATAGAAAAGCGCTTAGACGAGGCAAAATATCAAGAACGAAAGTTTCAAAGGCAAAAAAAGAGGATATCAAAAACAAGAGAAAAAATGTTTGGAAGAGATAAAAGGCGCGGAAAACTGGTAAAAAATCTGGAGATTTAGGTAGAAATTGCGAACCAGAAAGTTCTGGAACTGGAGAAAAAAATCTGAAGCCGTCCGAACATAATTCTAGTTCGGACGAGAGGTTTAGCTCTACCGAGCAAAAGTCCTTAGACACCATAGAGGACTTAAGAAGAGGCAGAATGACATAGATAAGCAACTCAGAGAGACAAATTGAAATTTATATATACACAATGAAAACTGATGTTGCGAAGTGAGGTTATGAAGCGAAATTGAGCAGACCAATGGTTAATTGGCCCTGTTGTAAATTGTGAAACGTTCAGGAGTAAAATCCTATTTTTTATATTTCTATCGTAGTTTTTTTAACGTCAAACCCCCCACAAACACCTTGATAGGAATGACGCCCCTTTTATAACACTCTGTATGAGATTTTTTCGACGGCAGATTTTCTGATAGACATATGTGGTGCTTGATGCTGTTTGTACAATTTTCGAACCCTTAACAGTATCCGAAGGAGATTCGAATAGTTTTTAGTGAACCTGAGTAGAATTAGCTGCTAGTCTGATCTGGTAATGGTTAAGTTTAGTCTATGTAAGAGCAGGAATTGGGAGCGAATTTCAAGTGTTTGATGAGGTAAAAGAGCGAATCCCTTTTAGGACTACGGCCTGCCCACTGGCATTTATCCAGAAGAAGGCTATCGCTCGCCTAGTGAAGATTCTGGACTGGGAATGGGCTTTCCAGATAAGCAAATCTCCAGGTGAGGATCCAGACATCCAGTGTACAAATGCGAAGTGTGTCTAAAAGTCCATTTTTTTTGGTGGATGCCTGTTGTTTTAGACACACCTCGTTTTGATCAAGATCCACAGCCTTAACTTTTCCCTTTTCTGGTATTCTAGAATGCTTCCTTCGGGTAATTCGGGCAAAACTGCGGCCGAAGTAAGCGAGGACTACCAGCAGGTGAATACCATTTGACTATTTCGTACTCTTTTACTTCTGTCTTCTTGTAATAATTGTACTATTTCAGTAGGGCTTGTAAAAAACGCAAAATATTTTCCTCCGGAGATTGAACGCAGTTTAAGCGATATTTTGCGTTTTAGTAGAGCACTGGCACCATCATATTTCTATCATGAACTTTCTTGCACCATCCCCTGTAGCGTTTGCACGAAAACTAGACCTTCAATGTTCGGTCACTTTGGCCCATTTACATAGCAAAGTTACTATCGAATCAGCCGCATAAAATCGCTATTTGCATTTGGTTTAGAAGACTAAAACCGGTCCATTTTGCTATTTATCTAGCGATCATGAGCAGAGACGCGCAGCTAAGGGCGAGGCTTTTGTGTATTTCAAGTTTCTTATCAACAGAAAATTGAGCCCACTGTGCAGGACAGCTTGAGCAAATAATTTCGTCGTCTTTATGTGCTCAAATAAGGTCTTTATGTCCTTTGAAGGGTCTACTGGTTAACATTTCTGTTTGGCCCGTAAAATATAACGATTTTTTGGGGATTTTTAATGATTGATGATGAAAAAAATTGTTTCTCTAAATTGGGACCTGCTAGTGCTGGGGCTTTTGACGTCATTAAATAGAGCGCACTTTGCTCTATTTAACCTGAAAGTTTACTGGCGATTGGGGGTTTTAGTGTTATGTGACAGTTATTTGAAAATTTACCGGTGCACAAAATTTCAAAAATGTATTTTTGCACAACTCGTTTTTTGTAGCTGCTGACTTTTTCATGTTTTCAATAAAGCAAACTCATCTGTATGTATTTATTCTTCGTATTATGGATAATTGTATCGTGACTTGCGCTTTTGAGAATGTATGACAATTTTTTGAAAATTTGTTGTCGACGGAAATTTTCAAAAATTAATTTTTCCCAACTAATATTCTATAGCTGGCGACTTTTTCAATTAATCGAACTTTTCTTTATACATTCAGACAGTTGTGTCATGGTGAGTCTGTAAATTTATGACGATTTTTTGAAAATTTAGTTGTCGACTGGCCTTTCTCACTCAACACCTTGGGCAAACTGATTTTCAAAAATTTGTTTTTTCCAACTGGTTTGTTCAGGGGGTTAATCTTCCACTCGTATAGAAGAGTAGGTTCTGCTTGATGTCTTCTGAGGGTTTCTATGGGTGAATTTGGTACATTTATCACGATTTTTTAATGTAGTTGCCAGCTAGCCAACATTCTCGAGCAATATAGTTGGCAAACAACAATTTTCAAAACGTAATTTTTCTAAACCCATCTGGTCTGGCTTCCGACGTTTTTATGCTTTTAATAGAGCGGACTTTATTCTAAATACTAAGATAATTTTAAAGTCATCGCTAGTTTTGTGCATTTATAACAATTTTTTGAAAATATAGAGTCTTTTTCATGCAACACCGTTCGCAGGCTAATTTTTTACAAATTTATTTCTGGCAAGTTGTGTACTTTATTACAATATTCTTAAGACTTTTTTCTATGTAATCTGAAAAACTACCAGCGTTTGATAATGGTTTTGACAATTTTTGATATTTTTTAAACATGAAGCTGCCAACTCGTTCCTAGACACCTTTTGCAAGCTAATTTCAAAAACATCCTTTGTCTCAAGGAAGTTTTTTTAGCCGGTGAAGTTTGCCACAATCCAAAAGACCGCAATTTGTTCTTTCTATTCTAAGAGTTTCAGAGCCATAGCTGGATTTAGCAATTTTTAACAATTTTTTTTACCTGCCAACTCGTCTTTCTTAATAACCACATATTTCAAACCAATTTTTACTATGTTTTTCTGTTCTTTAAGCCATTTGCTTTTTAATCCACTAAATAGAACGAACTTTTTTTATGTACTGTGAGCTGTATACCGATAGGAGGTTTTGGTCATTTTTAACGAATTTTTTGAAATATGGTTGCCAACTCAAACAACACAGTTTTCGATGGTAATTTAGAAACATTCATTTACCAAAAATTATTTTTTCTAGCTAGTGTTTTTTTACCTAATTCAAAATACCATGGGTGGTTTTGGGCATTTATGGCAATTTTTTGAAAATGTAATTTTCGCATATTACATACAGTTTGCAGACTAAATTTGAAAATTTAATTTATCTTTAGCACTTTCTTTTAGCGAGTGGATTGTTACCTAATTCGATCCAACATACACTGATTTACATGCGCTGAGGATTTCATAAGGATGAGAGATTTTGGGATTTTATGAGGAATTTTTGAAAATTATTTCCTAACTCAGCATGCTCAAGGACCACAGATTTCGGGCTAATTTTGATGAATTAATTTGTCTTTACTGGGGTTTTTAGTTATTAGCTGTTGGAAAGTTCAAAAGAGCACACATTTTTGTATGTATTCGGAAAACTTCATAGAAATGGACGGTTTTCGAATCTATTGATAAACTGTGGTTGCCAACACGTTTTTTTCAATCCGCACAGTTTGCAAGCTAATTTTGAAAATTTTTTTTCGCTTCAAGCAATTTTCTTTATCTACTGGGTTTTCCATAATTAAAAACAGAACAGTTTGCTCGCAAAATCCCGAAACTTTCATAGTAAAGCGCAGTTCCGGGAATTTATGACGAATATTTTAAAATGCAATTTTCAACTCCTCAGTCTTTCTCAACTAACACACATTGCAGACTAAGTTCAAAAATTGATATTTCTGTCCTGACATTTTCTAGCTAGTAACTTTTTAGTGCTTTCAAAAGACCATCTATGCCTTAATATATTCCGATAGTTTCATCGATTTCTGTCTTTTTTTTTTGGAGATGTTTAGGGAATTTTTGAAAATGGAGTGCCGACTCGCCTTTCTTGACTTTATTGCTTGAATACAGTGTACAACCTAAATTGAAAAAGTAATTTTCTCTCATGTGGTCTCCTATAGTGAGTCGGTTCTTAAACTATTCAATAAAGTATACATTGCTCTATCGATGCGGATACGTTTATCCCAACAACTTATTTTGCGAATTAATGACGATTTTTTGAAATTGGAGTTACCTCCTCGTTTTTTTTCAAGTAAGACAGTTTTAAAACTTAAAGTTCTCTGTATTGGTCTCCTTTAGGCAAATGTATCATTATGCCACTCAATTAACTGGACTTTTTCTAATAGATTCTAAACGTTTCATCGCTAAACGTCGTTATGTGAACTTACTACGAATTTTTGAAAATGGAGTTGCACAACAAACACAACCTTTTCAGACTTGAAAAATTTCGCTCACCCGGTATCTTCTTGCTGTAGACTTTTTAGTGCATTAAAAAACCATCTTTGTCTTGATACATTCCGACGGTTTCATGGCATTTTGGGCTTTAGAAGATTTTTGGCAAATTTTTCAAAAAGAAATTGCAACTCGTCTGTGTTACTTCACAACCTAAATTGTAAAAATTATTTTCTCTCACATGGTGGTCTCTACTGCGTGGATTTTTAATCCGTCCAATAAAGCGTTATTTTCTCTACATACCCGGAAGGTTTCACCCCAACAGCTGGTGCTGGAAATTTATCACGAATTTTTGAAAATGGAGTTGCCCACTGGTCTTTTACAAGTGAAACAGTTTGCAGGTTAATGTTTTTCAAAAATGAATTTTGCTCACCTGGAATTCTCGAGCTAGTGACTTTTTAGTGCATTCAAAAAACCATCACTTTCTTAATAGAATCTCTTGGTTTCAAAGCATTACATGCATTTGGAGACTATTGGCGATTTTTTTTAAATCGATTGACCAATTCGTGTTTTTCAAACTATGTTGCAAATTATTTTTTCTAAAAAAATCCTTCTGCTGCCGAGCCTATTTTACTCTGCTGGATAGAGCATGCAAGAGCACATTTTACGGGTGAAATAATAATGACGAATATTTGGCAGTTTTTACGCAAAAATCGAAAAATTCATCGCAATTTTATCAAAATTAGCGCATCATCGCAAACATGGCACCAGTTTTTTGCAGATATCGCAACAACCGTTTCAGCTATAAATTTGGTGTTTTTACCATCGGGTAGAGAATTAAAAACACCAAGTACAACATAAAACACCAGTTTAGAAATATTGATAATTTTTAAAGTGCTGCATGTTTCACAGCGGAAGATGCCAATAAGATCAACACCTTTTTGGCTGGCGCTTCAAAGGCCTTGAGGATGATCCGATATCAAAGAAACGTAGAAAAAAAGTCCTTAGAGAACCACAAATTTTTCATTCTTTTTAAATTTCATAATTTTTCTCCTCAGGAGTTCGTTGGCGGTGAAGAAGAGCAAGCGGTGGGCAGTAGAAGACATTCAAGTCCCGGAGAATCTCGATCGGGGTCCACTACTAAGCTCCATCAAGAGGATTACACTGATTCGGTAAGCCAATTTTAACACTTATTTGTACCAAAACTTCCATTGCATTTAGAAGGAAACTGGCCCCTTTTTTCATATAATCAATGCTGTGTTTATTAGTTTATTAGCCCGTAGATGCTAGTGTAGCAAATGTAATCAATGTTGAATGAACGGAACTTCGTTCGAGAATCTCCATAAGATTTGTTGCTTCGCCTGCTGGATATAGGAAAAAGTTCAAGAGTTTTAGGGGTTCGGACTTTAAGAATAAATTTATTAAAGCCCATGTGTCTTCACAATGCCGCTGAGCTGTAGTCGAGTGAACACAGTGGCCGAAATAAAAAACAAAACTAGCTAAAAATATGTATAACCAAAAAAAACTTATCTATAGCTTATGCAATGAGTAGGTAATAAAAAATCCGGTAGAAAGTTTCTTAATCCTACTTGCACTTACTTAATGGTCAAAGGCAATCCTCTGGAGCATAGAGCTTAAATATACCAAAGTTCTTGCAAAAAACTGTTCCATCATCTCAAGTTATATGACAAGGATTTTTTTATGTGGAAAAATCCCTTTTATTTAGAATTCTCGGACAACAAAAAACTCTTCATTTGTATGTCAAATTATACTTAACCGAAACAATTTTTTTTATACCGTGGGTGATTCAAAGTTGGCGCCACTGGGAGAGAGTGGAACAAAATATTTTGGTGCAGATATTTGTTGGCAACGCTGCGAGAGTGACACCGTAGGGATTTGGGGTTAGTTTTTAAAGTGTCTTCTTCAAACCTTTAAAAGTGTAACAATGTCGAATATGCATCAAGTTCACCTTCCTTATGGAAAACTTTTAATTGATTCAATTTTCTATGAAAAGCGAGAACAATTTGAAGATTGAATTCCTCTGAACTGATCAGTATTGCTTCTACAGTCGTCAAACAAATTAAAGGATCGCAAGTTTGAGGCGCGTTCAAATACATAGTTGCCAAACTTCTGATTGAGTTTTTTGCAAATATCTCCGATTCAGACAACAGCTGCCGGAACGGGACACCAAATTTGAATCACCCTGTTTAATTCCATCCAATCCCATGCTTGATCGAAACTAAATTCCATTAAAGATTATCGCATTAAAAATACAATATCACAGTTATTTACAAAGCTATTTACATTTTTACCTTAACTAAGTAAACCGTGTTAACATAACTGATTGTCGAGCGACAAAAGTCTGTTACACAACCGTATTATTAATTACAATGCCTTTTATCGTCGGGTTCTCGATAAATCGCTGAAAATCGCTCGATAAGTTTTACGGTCTGAGTCAAATTGGGAATATTGGACGCGAACCAGAGTGTGAAATCGGTGCCAAATAATGGACGCATGAAACATCGCCAATTGTCCAGCGATAATCCATTTCATTCGAATCCGATCGTGAAATTATCCACATTAACTGTAGTTGATTTTGGCCAGTAAAATGCAAAGTTGAAGGCATTTTTGCGATTTAACTGAAAAAATTGGGCTTTTACGTGGTTAGTTGTCCCCATTAACTCCCGAAGCAGATCCTGGAGGAAACTACCTTTCTAGACTAAAACTTAAGGCTTTGATGCTTAACAGCTTGGTGTTTAGAGTTTTTCGCGAAAGGCCCTCCGAAGCTCCTCAGTGGCTTTTGCCAAATTGGAAGATGCCTGATGAATGGAGGTTCGCATCTTCAAATCCTGGGTGTCCTCGTAAAAATAGTCCTTCGGAGGTTCGGTTGGAGGGTAGACGTAAAATCGGCCACTGCTGCCGAATTTCGGCCTGGGGATGCGCACCCTCTTAACATCTTCAAGCCAGGTTTCCATTGCTTTTAGCTGGAAAAATTGCATAATAATAATTAAGCAGATTTCTCCCACAATTAGCCCTAGTTAAGACAGCATGTTGTCTATCGACTGGTTATGTCTTAAAAAATCAAGTAAAAATCCTCAATTTTGCTCTTGCACTCAATAGCGAACGCGACAATTTAAGCATCAGTTTTTGCCATCCAAATCCATGCAAATTCCTGCTCGCTTGAAATTTTCGACTCAATAATTTCGTACACTTCAGTGAAAACAGAACCCGTTTCTTTAAAACTGAAGAAATAAATACGCGCTTAATACAAAGAACTTATGTAACTTTGGCGCTATAAAGAGATGGTTAATGAGGTTGTTAAACCTCATAATGTCGCCGGTTGATTAGGAATGAATCGCGTTTTTATGTGCCTTGTGAACAGACCAACCTTGATCCTGAAGAAGCGCAAACAATCTTCATCTTCTACATCATCATGTGTTAGACAAATGGCGGTTATTCAACGTGGCTTTTCATCAAGAAGTGTTTCGATCATTCAGCAAGTTCAAGCGTCAGTGGCACAACAGTTGAAACATTTTATATTACTATACAGGGTGAAGCAGGAGCAATTGGAACTATTTTAAGGATATAACGGTGAAACAATAATAAGCAAAAGACGGCTAAAATATTCTGTGGTATAATCAGGTGTTTAGCGCATTGAACATTGCATTCTCTTGCTATTCTGTATAGAACTTCTTTGCTCGATCCAAACTCGTGCACGCGATTTTTTGCATTTTGCTGAACACTCGCGTTTCATAAGCTTCAAGCTTCAGATCCGGTCTGCAAGTCTCACGAAAATCACCCTTAATACTGATTTTTGCCGGCTTTGTAAGCATCAGTCTCAAAATAGGTGCATTCACTCAACTGAGCTTGCACATAGAAATATTCGTAACTTCCAAACCAGGACGCACAAGAATTTTAAATTCTCCCCATCCTGAGAAGATCAGTGATTCTACTGATGTAAAAAGTTTGATAAAAATCGCCCAAAATCTCCATTTTTGCTAGTTCAGTTAACATCGGTCTCAAAATGAATGTTTTTACTCAACTGTGTTATTTCCTAAAAAAATCAAATCTTCCTAACTGAACCCAGCAGTCCTATGAAACTCTCACCATATTTAGCAGATTGTTTAAACTAGAGATGCAAAAGTTTCTTGAAAATCACCCAACTTCCTGACTGTCGTTTGCCGGCTTTGTAAATATCGGCCTCAAAATAGATGGATTGACTCAACTGCGCCCTAATAAGTAAAAATTCGTAACTTCCAAAATAAAGCAAGTAGGAATTTCAAACTCTCATCGTGTTTAGAGGACACGTCACTCTAAAGACAGACAAAATTTCATAAAAATTGGAAAGAATTCTGATTTTTCTTCGAGCTTGGCGAGCTTAAACTCGCCGTAAAAATTTGTGTGTTTTTCTCCAACTGAACTCTCTGGTTACAAAATTCACATCTTCCAAATTAAAAGACGTAGCAATAAGAAACTTTGACTATCTTTAAGCGGAATTTAGCTCTATAGATTCTGAGCGTTTCGTAGTAATCGCCCAAAATCCTGATTTATTCCAGCTTTGTAAACGCCGGTCTTAAAATGGAGATTTCGCTCAATTTCGCTTTTTCCTTTAAAAATGGTATCTTCCAATTTAACTCAAGGAGCATTTTCCACGTGCCCTCTATCATTAGAAGACACTTCCTTCCATATGTTCTGGCATTTTCATAAAAATGTGGTATAATCYTTATTTTTGCCAGCTCAGTAAATACCAGTCTGAAAGTGGATGTTTTCACTCAACTGCGCTCTTTCCGTTAAAAATTCTTCATATCTTCCAAATTAAAGCAAGAAGCACTTTGAAATTTTCACCTTCTATAGAAGATATTTCCCGCGGTAGATCTGTAAAGTTGCATAAAAATCTTTGATATACCCGATTTTTACCAGCTCAGTAAATACCGGTCTGAAAATGGATGCTTGCACTCAATCGCGCTCCCTCTTTAAAAATTCATATCTTCCACATTGACACAAGAAGCACTTTGCAATTTTCATCACGGATAGAAGATACTTGTCGCGGTAGATTTAGAAAGTTTTATAAAAATCTTCGATAATACGGATTTTTACCAGCTCAGTAAATACAGGTGTTAAAATGGATGCTTGCAGTCAACTGCGCTCCTTCTTTAAAMATTCGTATCTTCCAAAGGGATGCAAGAAGCACTTTGAAATTTTCAGCACGTATAGAAGATACTTGTTGCCGTAGAACTAGAAAGTTTCATAAAAATCTTCTATAATCCCGATTTTTACCAGCTCAATAAATACCGGTCGGAAAATGGATGCTTGCACTCAACCGCGCTCCCTCTTTAAAAGCTCGTATCTTCCAAATTGAAGCAAGGAGCATTTTGAAGTTTTCACCTTCTATAGACAATACTTCCGGCGGTAGATTTTTAAAGTTACGTAAAAATCTTCGATAATGCCGATTTTTACCAGCTCAATAAATACCGATAGGAAAATGAATGCTTGCACTCAGCCGCGCTCCCTCTTTAAAAATTCGTATCTTCCAAATTCATGCAAGAAGCACTTTGAAAGTTTCACCATCTATAGAAGATACTTCCCGCGGTAGATTTGTAAAGTTGCATAAAAATCTTTGATAATTCCGATTTTTACCAGCTCAATAAATACCGGTCGGAAAATGGATGCTTGMACTCAACCGCGCTCYCTCTTTAAAAAYTCGTATCTTCSAARTTGATGCAAGAAGCACTTTGAAATTTTCACCATCGATAGATGCAATAGATTTAGAATGTTTCATAAAAACATTCAATAATCCCGATTTTTACCAGGTCAGTAAATACCGGTCGGAAAATGGATGCTTGCACTCAGCCGCGCTCCCTCTTTAAAAATTCGTATCAGCAAGAAGCACATTGAAATTTTTACTATCTATAGAAGATAGCTCCSGCGGTAGATWYGKAAAGTTKCATAAAAATCTTCSRKAATCCCRATTTTTACCAGCTCARTAAATACCKGTCKGAAAATGRATGCTTGCAMTCAACCGCGCTCCCTCTTTAAAAAATCGTATCTTYGAAATTGATGCAAGAAACACTTTGCAATTTTCACCATCTATAGAAGATACTTGCCGCAATAGATTTAGAAAGTTTCGTAAAAATYGTCGATCGAACCTGCATTCCTGGGGCAYATTTTCCGCGGCCAATATGGAATTCTACAGAAAATKTTGCAGGAAAAAATCACAATGAGACTACAATTACAGTAGCGAAGACTCTGGGAGCAAGACRAAGAAACTGCTTAAAATGCTRCTTAAATTCAAAATKGTGMATCTGCAACAGCTAATAACAGTTTAATGGCAATCACAGTCCACTTTCGTTTATTTCAAAGAGCACTCGAACGAAAAAATCCGCTCTGTTAAGACTAATTGACACTCAAAAGTTACATTTTCTTAATTGCCGCTCGTTTTCGGTCCCCGTCAACGATCATATTGTGTTTAAAATAAAATACAGTTACTTATTGCACTTTCTAAATACATTATATCTCGTGAAAGCGGGCTTTGTTGCAATAGTTTCTCAGAAGTGAATATACATAACGATTTCTCTCAATGTGTACTTGGCAAAATCGCGCTTACTGAATTTGTTGTTGTCGATTTACTGAAAAAAACAATTGCCCGAATTAAGCCAAGTTCAACTGGAATTACAATAAAACAATTCCGGATCACACAGCCTTGTAATTATGCCATTGCAAGTGTTTATATCTGTATGCACTTTCATTATATAACAAATGTACATAGGAAACCGCTGGTACTGTTAAGTAACGCATTTTTTTCTGTTTATCATTTATATATTTATTTATTCATTATTATGTGTGGTGAATTATGTATTTGCTAGTCGGTTTCAAGCGGCAGCCATCAGATAATTGTTGGTGTTAGATAATAATTAAATCGGTTTGCGGTAATTAAACATTTATACAGGGACCGCTAGAAATAGCTGCATTATTTAACATTTTCCTCCATATTGGGTGACTTTTTTAAGAAACATTGCTATAAATGTTAACAAAGTGAACTGTCTGAGTTGTTCTAACGGTAAAATGACCAATTAGCTGTCGGCTGCGATATATGTTTGTTAACTAAACGGTAAACTTTAATTTCGGTGTGAATTTTCGTCTTCATCAGCATTTCCAGTCGTTCGCGTTCGGGGGAACTGACAAACAATTTAGATGCAAATGATCGGAAAAGAGAAACGCGAATTCGAGTTTCAATTCAAACCGATATTAGGCAACAAAACCCGAGTGTTTTGACGAATTTGCGTTGCTTCTAAATGGTGGAAGCCAAGCCTGTTTTTAGTTCAATTGCCGTGGATCTTGATGTAAAGCAATTAACAGCATTAGACAGAGGATTTTCGAACTCATTTTTATAATAAAAGATTATTTATCTCAGTTGTCTGTTCTGTTAAAATCACACTTTTAGGAGCGCACGTTTCAAGTCCCCCAAGGCTAATCACTTCGACCAATACAGTTTTTCATCAGCTGCGATCCTGTTTAAAAAAATTGCATCTGCCAAACGAACGTAACTAGCCATTTGAAATTATTGTGGTAGCAAACATTTGACTTTACAGATGCAATAGACACTTAAATCTACAAATTTTTCTACAAAAGCAGAAAGTTTCGTAAAAACTGTCGGGTACACTGGTTTTTGCCCGCTTTGTAAACCCCGGTCTCAAAACGTTCGATTTCACTCAACTTCAACCTCTCGTGAAAAAAATTATATCTTCTACATTAAGGAAACTAGCGAATTGAAATATTCACCATTTTTAGAAGAGATCTTCTCCGGATGCAAAGATCCTGATCGACGAGAAATAGTTGATTAAAATCGCCCAACATCTTGATATTTTTTCCAGCTTTGTAAATCTCGGCCCGAAAATGGATGTTTTTGTTGAAGAATGCTGATTTTCCAAAATAACGCTAGCAGCACTTTGAAATGTCGACTATCTTTAGAAGATGCATTGGTCTCCAGAGGGTGAAAGTTTAATAAAAATCACGATTCTGTTTTTGCGGCTGTATAATTTTCGGTCACAAAATAGATGTTGTTACTCAACTGGGCTCTAACTTTGAAATTTCGCCTCTTCCAAACTCAAGCAACTAGTCATTTGAAATTCTCATCATCTTTAAAGCAGACCCGATTCTAAAGAACCAGGCAGTTTTGTAAAAATCGGCCAAAAGACTGATTTTTCCCAGCTTTGTAAATCCCGATCTCAAAATGTATTTTTTTCCTCAACTGCGCTCGCGACTTAAAAAAATGCCCGTTCCCAACTAACGGAAGTAGCAATTGGAAATTATCCCCTTCGTTAGAAGATACGATCTGAAGATGACAAAAGGCGATTTCTCTGAAACAAATCGCCCAGAATCCTGAGTTTTCCCGGCCAGATATGCGGGTTTACAAATTTGTCTTCACTCAAATGCGCTCTGCGCTCGCGAAACTCGCACATTGCAAACTGATGCAAGTAGCAAGTTCACATTCTCATCATCTTTAGCAGACACACGAGTCTATGCATGGGAAAAAATTGGGAAAAAGCACCCAAAATTCACATTTTTTGCGCACTTTGCAACCCCGGTCTCAAATCTGGTCTTTTTGATGAAATGCGCTTTCTCCCCTAAAAATGCACATCTTCCAAATTAACGCAAATATCACCTGGAAATTCTCACGATATTTCACAAACACTTGACTCTAGAAATCGAGAAAGTTTCATAGAAATCGCCCAAAATCTAGATTTTTTGTAAATGCCGCACTAAGAATATCCGCTAATAGAAGTTGTCACTCAACTGCACTTTAAACATCGGTATCTCCCAATCAAACGCAAACAGGGCCCTCCTTAGAAGACAGTTGGCTCTAAAGATGGTGCAAGCTTAAGAAAAATCGCCCAAAATTTAGTTTTTATCCGCGTTGCAAAAGCCGGAGTTAATTCATGTTTAAACCCAACTGAGATCTCAGCTTTGAAAAATCCCTTCTACCTATTAAAATGAACTGGCAACGTGAAACTCTTGCCGTCTTTAGCCAACACTTCACTATATCTGTGCAGAAAATTTCGTGAAAATCCCGAATATTTTTCAAATGTTTACCAGCTTTGTAAAGGCCGGTATCAAAATGGATGCTATTACTAAACTGCGTTCCTGCTTTAAAAAATTCGCATATTCCAAACTTTCGCAAATAGACAGTTTAAATTGTAGCCAGTTTTAGCAGACACGGGGTTCTATGAACAGGAAAAATTTCGTAAAAATTGTCCAAAAAGTCTGATTTTGTTCGCTTAGCAAAAGCCGGCCTGAAAATTGGTGTTTTTGTCCAAATTCGCCCAATCTTTTAAAAATTCCCATCTCCCAACAGAATGCAAATAGCACATTGAAACTCGCAAGATCTTTGACAAGCACTTGATTCTAGCAATGCCGAAAGTTTCATGAAAATCGTCCAAAATCTTGATTTTTGCCAGCTGTGTGCCAGACTATAAAACTGGTAATAGAGATTTTTCCTCAACTGCGCTGCCTTCTTCAAAAAATCGCATCTTTCAAACTAATATACTTCAGTAGCCATTCTAAATTTTCAGCATCTCTAAAAGGGGCCTGGCGCTGCCGAGTCGGAAATTTTCAATGAAAAATGCCTCAAAAACACTGGCAACGACTTATTCGCAAAAGTTCACACTGAAGCAAAAAGTCATTGGAGCTCGGATAGAAGTAACAGTTTGCAACTAAATAAACGAGTAAACGCACTGTCGATGCTTGAGACTTCAGCTTAAAGTTGGCATACTTTGGTCCCCAACCAATTTTTTTGAGTAAAACCCCCAACCCCTGCAATGTTCGCATAAGCAGCCAACATTACTTCACTTGCACTTTTTCTGGCAATTCTGTCTTCATTGCCCTATTGGAGACTTTGTTTAAGGCTGCAAGTAACAAAACTCTAGACAACTTTGCTTCCAACTTCCGCATACTTCTCTGGCCATTAATCTCTTAAAGCGGAAACGAAACTTGCAGATTTGGTGCGATTTAACTTTAGTTCTAATTGCAGAAACCCATCGGGTGAATGTATTGCGCGTTCAATCTTACCTCACACAATAAACCGGAAAAAAGAGCAGTTTTCACTTGTTCCGCACTGGTACCCGCTCGTACTGTTCTTGGGAAGCGAGATCTTTGCTGGTACTGCGACGACTGACTTTCTTGACCTGATTGTGCTTTGTTTTGTTTCACGCTGCCTTTGATCTTGCAGGTGAGTACCAACTTGATGTCGTGATCTCACGGCACCCATTGATGAAACCGACCCAGGTGGTACTTAGCGCTAGATTAGACCGAGGGCTTCTTAGGTTTTTGTTTAGTTGTTAGGCCGTTGTTTCTTAGCTAGTTGAAACTTGCAGGTTACCAGCAGAAGTTTATAGTGTAGATCCAAAACAGATAAGTTTTCGTTTGGACGACTTTGCTCGGTGGAATCAAGGAGAAAACTGCACGTCCACTTCTTCAAAATTATTTGCCACGACGGTCTAAAAACCTCTAAGTTCGGCAGTTTTCAGCGAAAATCAAGGGACGAAAGAAGCAAAAAGGAGCAAAAAATGTAAAGAAAAGTAAGGGAAGTGGCAGGAATGAAAGGAAAATTACGACAACCACGTTGCTTGCAAGTGATCAGAACAAAAGATTTTTTTGAACAAGACCTAAAGGCTTTTTTGGTGCGACCCTGTTCCGAATGAGCATTTAACCTGTTTCAAGTATAACAAATTTAGTTTAGTTAATTAAGCTTCACCAGACTACTAGGGGTAAAGCCTGAGGTCCCCTTGTACCCAAACGTTTCACCGGATCTCTTAAAAAATCGCTCCTTCCAAACTAAAGAAAGTAGCAATTTAAAAATGTTGCCATCTTTAAATGGCACTCAAGAAGCTTTAGAAAAAACTAGCTCATAATCATGGCTTTTCCCAACTTAGAAAATATCGGTGTCAAAATGAATGCATTCCCTCAACTGCGCTCTATGTTTGAAAAATGTGTAGTTTTAAACCTAGCGCAAGCAGAATTTTGGAATTTTCACCGTTGTTGAAAGACACTTTCCTTTATAGTGTCTGATATTCTCATAAAAAGTTCGACAATACTGATTTTTTTCCGGCTTAGTAAATACTAGACGTTTTCATCCAACTGCGCTCTCTCCTCTGAAAAGGCATATCTTCCCAACTGAAGCAAATAGCAATTTGAAATTTTGTCCATCCTGAGAACACCCGTGGCTCTACCGATTCTGAAAGTTTGATCGAAATATCCGGAAAATTAATTTTTTCACTGCTTTGGAAATATCACCGTCTGAAACTCGTGTCTACGAAATTCTTCCTTGCTTCTAAGTTAACGTAAGAAGTACTTTGAAATTTTCGCGGTCTTTAGAAGACACCTTCGGCTGCAGATTCTGGAAGTTTTATGAAAATCTTCAAGAATCCTGATTTTTGCCAGCTTGGTAAATACCGGTCTCAAAATTGGTATGTTGACTCAATGTTGCTCTCTCTTTTAAGAGTTTGCATCTTAAATATTTATCTTTCTTATTCTATATATTTATCTTTATCTATCTAAACTAACACGAGTAGCATTTTTTAATTTTCATGGTCGTAAGCAGATCCGCCCCCCTATCGATGCTGAAAGTTTCGCAAAAATCGTCAATAATCCTGATTTTTGAAAGCATAATAAATAGCGACTTAAATTTTTGTTTTCACTCAAATGCGCTCTCTTGGTAAACATCCGCATCTTTCAAAGCAAAGAAAGCAAGAATTTCAAACTCGAACGAGCTTTAGCAAACACTTCACTCTATAAATGCCGAAAGTGTCATAAAAATATTCGATAATCGAGATTTTTGCCAGCTTAGTAAATATCGCTGTCAAAATGAATTCCTTCTCTCAACTGCGCTCTATGCTTTCAAAATGTATATTTTGCAACCTAACAGAAGGAAACTTTTGACATTTCTACGCTCTGAAGAAGGCGCATTTTTCTATAAGTGGTGAAAGTTTCATAAAAATCGTCCTTAATCCTGATTTTTGCAAGCTTAGTAAATACCGGCATTAAAATGCATTTTTCACTCAACTGCGCTCTCTCGTTTAAAACTTAGTATCTTCCAAACGAGTAAAAACAACATTTTAAAATTTTTGTCATCCTTAGAAGATACGCGTCTCTACAGATTCCTAAAGCTTCATAAATATAGCCGATAAATCTGATTTTTGACTGCATTGTAAATGTTGGTCTCAAAATGGCTGTTTTCAGGCAACTACGCTCTCTTCTTTAAAAAATCGTGGTTACCAAAGTAAGACAAGTAATAACTTGAAAGTTCCAACATCTTTAGATGGCACTTGAGCCTATCAGTGCCGAACATTTAGTAAAAATAGCTGATAAAGCTGATTTTTGCCAGCTCAGGAAATATCGGTGTCAAAATGAAGGCCTTCTCTCAACTGCGCTCTATGCTTTAAAAATGTGTATTTTTTAACCTCGTAGAAGGAGAATTTCGAAATTTTTACGGTCTTAAAAAGACAGCTTCCTCTAATAGTGGTGAAAGTTTTATAAAAATCTTCGATAATCTTGTTTTTTGTCAGCTTAGTAAATACCAGCATTAAAATGGATTTTTCACTCAACTGCGCTCGCTCGTTTAAAACTTCGTTTCTTCCAAACGAGCAAAAACAGCATTTTAAAAGTTTTGTCATCCTTAGAAGATACGCGGCTCTACATATTCCTAAAGCTTCATAAAAATAGCCGATAAATCTGATTTTTGACTGCTTCGTAAATGTTGGCCTTAAAATGGATGCTTTCAGGCAACTACACTCCCTTCTTTAGAAAATCGAGGCTACCAAAGTAAGACAAGTACTAACTTGAAATTTCCCACATCTGTAGAGGGCACTTGAGCCTATCAGTGCAGAACATTTAGTAAAAATCGCTACTAAAACTGATTTTTGCCAGCTTAGTAAATATCGGTATCAAAATGAATGCCTTCACTCAACTGCGCTCTATGCTTTAAAAATGTGTATTTTTCAACCTAACAGAAGGAGCCTTTTGAAATTTTTACGGTCTTAAGAACACACCTTCCTCTATAAGTGGTGAAAGTTTCATAAAAATTTTCGATAATCCTTATTTTTGCCAGCTTAGTAAATACCGGCATTAAAATTGATTTTTCACTCACTGCGCTCTCTCGTTTAAAACTTCGTATCTTCCAAACGGGCAAAAACAGCATTTTGAAATTTTTGTCATCCTTAGAAGATACGCGGCTCTACAGATTCCTAGAGCTTCATAAAAATCGCCGATAAATCTGATTTTTGACAGCTTTGTAAATGGTGTAGCTTGGTTTTGCTTACTTACATATTCGACGATTCACAGTCAATTAACCAATTAGAACTATCTAAAAAGTCCAATAAAAACACAAATATCGTTCCAAATCACTGAGATAACCTCAAAACGTCAAAGCCACAGTACGCCTGTGGCTTCAATGGGCGTCGTCCACATGAATGGGTCTCATTCGGACCAATAGGAACAGGGATGTCCCGAGGAATGCGCTACTATGCCGTAAAAATTCTTGACACGGTTGTCAATGGCAATGAACCGGATTTCCAATGAGAGGGGGGTTAGAAATTAAAGGGAGATGGACTGATGAACTTTGAATGGTGTTTGAATGTCATTTGAAGGTCGTCGCTCTGTATATACCGGGGGTTTTTCAATAAATGTGCAATGGTTGACTGGGCGATTTCTCAGGTATTTTTAAGATCCTTAAGATCGGCAACGCCGTACTTATCCACTGGGTGTTGAATGATTCGTTTCCATTGCAGTAATTTCTAAATAATTTTTGAAATAATGTCGATATGTTGACGAAGATGGGTATTTGGGGGGTTTTAGACCTACATTTGTTTATCTACATATGTTTCTCTCTTTAGAAGAGTCATTACTTTTTTGTGGATGTTCTTACATCATATTTTCTGCATAAACCTCAATTCCGATATCATGTCTGCGTAAAAAACAATTATTATCAAATGTTTTCGAGCAAGTGACAAAAATCGACTAAGTAGATGTGACGATTGGGAAGAAAACAGTAATAAAAGGACAAGAGAAAAGGCGATATTTCAAGAAAAAGTCATTAAATACAGTTAAAAATGCACAAGGAGTATAAAAAATCGTTGCCTACGTTCGAAAGGTAACAATTGTGCATTTAAATGATGTAAAATCAAAGAGGAGGAAAGACATCGCATTTTTAAAGAATTCCGGAATTTGTCTTCGACAGAAAACATCTAAATGTTTCAAGAAAAACGACGGCAACCGAAACGAAAAAGTTGTTAATTTTGGATGCAGGAATAGAGATTTAGAGTTTGTAGAACAATGTTCTGCACGTCTATGAATGCCCTCAATGCATGTTACTCTTTGGATTCATATTGAAACTGATCCTAATGTAACGAAACAAAATGAAGCTGAAAAATCTGACAAATTTACGATTCAAATGAAACCTTCGCAAAGAAACAATCGATCAGAGACTGGCATCGAACGAAAAAATCTGATAGTCATAAACGCACAAGCAGAGCATGTTTCTTATGGAAAAACTGTCAGGAAAACAGCAAAACCATACGAGGTTCAATATCAACAAAATATTTTTTAGAGAGATTTAAGCATAATTCTGGTTGGTTCAATCCGCCCTGGGAGTAAAATAGGCTGACCGATTATGAACAATTTAAAACGTGATCTATTACCTAGAAAAAAATATATTGAATGTAACTAATGTTATAAATAAACCTATAAGTTAAATGGTAAATAAATACTCCTCGTATTATTTTTGC
>NW_026017213.1:2675853-2676968 GCF_020466585.1 Dendroctonus ponderosae
TTACCTAACAGCGTTTCAGAGTGAAAGTGTTGGGCAACTTATAAACTGGCCCTATTACCCGTCAATATTACCAATGAAATAATATATTTTTCGATGGGTTTTTTAAATTTAATTGGCAGATTTTGCTGTAAAGTTCATGTGTACAGCCTTAACTACTATGATTGGAAAAATGAGAAAAAATACTTTGAAGTGCGATTTTATTCGACTTTTTAG
This sequence comes from Dendroctonus ponderosae, assembly GCF_020466585.1. Taxonomy (NCBI): domain Eukaryota; kingdom Metazoa; phylum Arthropoda; class Insecta; order Coleoptera; family Curculionidae; genus Dendroctonus; species Dendroctonus ponderosae. Next base: position 2,676,067 of record NW_026017213.1, read on the forward strand.
GCTGAAGCTTTTTAAATTTGGCGTCAAATTTTAGAACTAGGAGACGGTTCAGTGCGAAAGTTACTGTGTTTCAAGCTGTAAAAAATCAGTTTGAAGTGCGATTTTATTACATTTTCTTACTGTTCAGACTAACGCTTTTTCTGATTGCTATGAAAATTTCTCAATGAAAGATCGTTGAGTTCCGAAGTTACGATTTTTTAAAAGAACACCTGCAGATGGATTTGTCTACTTATAAAGCCAATTTTTCACGCTCTGTGCAATAGGGTTGAACCCGGATTTTACGATATTTTTCAGAATTTTCAGATTGACGCGTTTTCCACTCACTGTAAAAGTTTCGTATTGAAATGTGCTTCAAGTCGGAATTTACGATTTTTGAAAGAAAATTCTGCGAATCGTCCTGGAGAGTGACCACTAACAAAGCCATATTTCTTCCACTCTGTGCAATAAGGTTGAACCGGGATTTTACGGTTTTTTCCAGAATTTTCAGATTGACGCGTTTTCCACTCACTGTAAAAGTTTCGCGTTGAAATATGCTTCAAGTCAAAATTTATAATTTTTTAAAGAAAATAGTGCAAATTGTCCTGGAGAGTGTCCACTAACAAAACTATATTTCTCCCGCTCTGTGCAATAAGATTGAACTGGGATTTTATGATATTTTTCAGAATTTTCAGACTGACGCGTTTTCTACTTACTGTAAAACTTTCAAGTTGAAATGTGCTTCAAGTCGAAATTTATAATTTTTTAAAGAAAATTCAGCAAATTGTCTTGGAGAGTGTCCAATAACAAAGCCATATTTCTCCCGCTCTCTGCAATAAGGTTGAACCGGAATTTCACGATATTTTTCAGAATTTTCAGATTGACGCGTTTTCCACTCACTGTAAAAGTTTCGCGTTGAAATGTGC
>NW_026017213.1:2677068-2678278 GCF_020466585.1 Dendroctonus ponderosae
GAGCGTTTTCAAATTCTATACGTTTGGACGTTTCCAGAACATTTTTTCTCTCTTAGTAGTTAACCAGATTTCTAACCTGAAAGGGGATAAAACCGAAGTTTGATGATTTCTCGTGCACTTCTTGTACATTTTCGTTTATATCTGAAAATGAGTCAAATTTTTTTCGACAGAGCGTCTGAAGTGCTGCCTTTGTTCTTGATCAGAAATTTTAACCTTTAAAAAAGCAGAAGCAAAATTAGGAAAACTGTTTATATCTCGGAAACGATCGAAAATATCTGAGCCGTTTTAGGACCGAACTATTTTTAAAATGCGCTTCTAACTGCGTATTTGGAATTCGAATTTTTTGCCCAATTTCTTGCCTATAAAGCGATTGACGCCTATATTGTCGAATTCTAATACTTTTGCATTTATATGAGGAAAATGAGTCAATCTACCTCGGTACGACGCCCGAGCCGATTCCCACCCCGGCGATGACCTGGCATTTGAACCCACTTTTTCAGGGATTGTATTCCGAAATGAAACCTTCACAATGGGAAATAATCCGTCAAACTCCACAGTGCCACACGCCCAGCATTAAAGACGCCAAAAAGACCATGACCAATGACAAATTGATTACAAAGTGAAAAATGATACGTCGAAAATGGTTGAATGGACGGCGATGAGTCGGCGAAATTCTGCTTAATGTAAACGTAACCATTTTTTAACTCTGCCCGGAGCCAGTTTCATAGGAACAAGGCACTTCAAATTTGGAAAATCCAGTTGAGTTGAGGACTTGCGTCTGCAGACGTAACACTTTTGAAGATCGACAAAAACATCATCGTGTTTTCAAACCCGTTTCCTTTGGGATTTCGGCCCAAAATTTTCGGGTTTAGTGTCGGTTTGAAAGTGCTGTTTGTTCCTAAGACTGCTTCCTCATCTCAGGCAGTTTCATATTTTTTCTTGTTGAAATGGTTGGCTACGAACGCAAACGAATCCAGCGATGCTCCATCAGCGAATGTTCGCTAAACTCATAGCCATTTTCACCGACGACAGCGACTTTGAAGATTCGGTGCTCTGAATGAAGAAGCAGCTGAAGACATTGATGAAGAATCACCGCATTGAACAAGCAGAAAATGTACCCGATGTTTTAGTTACTACTTAGTTAACTTTACGAGACTATTGTTATGAAAAGTACATTCATCACTAAATAACACATTTTCGAAAAACTTTT
>NW_026017213.1:2678378-2679995 GCF_020466585.1 Dendroctonus ponderosae
TCAATAGCGCAACTCAACACAGTGTTCCCCAGGCCTACTCCACCGATTTGTTTCTTAAGCACAGTTCCACTCGAATCCCTTCAACTTAGTTAACTTTTTAGGTTAGAATGCGGCGATTTAAACCGGTTGTGTTGGTTACAATTATCGACTCGAAAACGATCAGGAAACTATTTTAATAACCCCCTGACCTGAATAAATCACTTCCAAGACGGAGAATTATCGAGCGCGTCATTCGCACAATGCTTAAGCCTTTGTTGATGTTATTGACATTAAGGCCAACAATGTCAGCCGCCCGGTCACCCCTTCTCCATTGTGCAATTCGCATTGACGTATCCAAACAGCAATTAAATGACGTAAGAATTAAAGGGGGAGACAACACGTGACTTCCGATGTGCATTCGCCTGGAAACCGACAAACACCGACCCGTGTCGCTGTCATTTGAAGTGTTGATTTCATTAAGTGACAGTGGCTGATTGGGCGGCGCAGATTCGGTTTGCAGACGATGCAACGTTGATTGCTGCCCGTTCCGCGGCAACCAATTATAGAGCTGGACCGGGCATAAATAATACAAAGGCCGGCGCGTTTTACAATAAAATCCAAAATCCAATAACATTAAGTTTGGTTTACGCGGTATATAACGGCATCGGAGGAACACAGAGACACCGAACGCATAAAATACCAGATAAACTACCATCAAATGGTGATATTGGTCGAGGGGGACTGGAATGGAAGCTGTGCCGCAGGACCGAACTGGCCTCTAAACAGCATCTTTAACAGTTCTCGAATGTCCCTCATGGACAAAAATTCACCGAACATTTTCACAATCCGCAATAAATCAGACGATTTATCGATCGCAGCTCACAATAACTGGCCCAATTTATTAGCAACTAAATCGCAGAAAAGTGCGTAAATAGTTTGGTGTGCTTTTCATAGCCATAATTGATCTTTCTCGCTTCGGACCTGGACGACGACAAACTACTAATATCACTAAAGCTAAAGGCGTGCCGATCTAACGTTTACGGTATTGTTTATGGGGGCCCGCATCGCGGGGCTCCTCCGTTCAGCCCCCCGGGGCAGTCGAAAAACCGAAAAGCCGGCAAAGGATCCTCTTCGGGGTCTCGTGGGGCTTTTTATCGACGCATTTGGCGCTTAACTCGAACTATTTCGACGATTTATCGCCGCTTTGGACCTAATATTTCTAATTGAGGATGGTTTTCCCTCGGACGAAACGTGCAGCTGTGTGAAATCATCAAACTTGAACAGGTGAAGCATCTTCGTCACGAGAGTGAGAGTCGCTCTGAGAATGTACAACAAAGGCGCTTTATGCTTTAGCAAGATTAAATTCTAATGGAAAGTTTCACATGGACACATTGAAGGACCACACGGACCATGAGCATCAAAACCTTGATAGTCTTTTTAAAATATTGTATATACTTTCCTGACTGTGTTTCAATTCCAAATCAAAATTCATTCCTGGGTTTCAGTCATTTATATATATGTAATACCATTTATATTTATATGTATATATATTGATAATATATACTGTAATTTTCAAAATAGACTGTTTGAATTGTGATAACACATACATAGGTCAAACAGGACAATATCTAAAGAAAA
>NW_026017213.1:2680095-2684324 GCF_020466585.1 Dendroctonus ponderosae
GAGGAAATTCTGTCTTTTTTAAAGACAAAAATTTTTGAGGCAAAATACCCAAAAAGAAGTTTGTAAAAAAATGAATCCGCCTCAACAATATAGAAGTTATCTAAAAATTAACCAGAAATTCATCAATAACCTGTATCGTCCTCGTCATCAAGTATGTATGTCCACTACCTGTTTAGTCGGGTTGATGTAGTCGAGTGTTTAACCTGCACACTAGATAGAGCTAATGGAAGTAACCACACTAACACAGCATGCCGCTTTAAACATACACTGAATGGTTGCACGGCTATGATTTGTTTAGAGTGTTTAGTGCCTGCTGCCCCTGCACGCCAATGGATTGTAGATTTTTTGTACAGTACTTTGTCTACGTTTTGAGGGGATACAGAGTAGCGCGCCCTAGATTTTTCAGTTGAAGATTCAGAAGAATTCTACTGGTCGTTGCTGAAAAGTTTCAATCCTTGCCTCTGATACTGATTAAAGTCTTGAAAGTTTGAAAGAGCCCCTGGGGGGCTCCGCGACATTTTTACGACTCTGAAGGCGATCAAAAAGAAATGAAATAGAAACCGTGTTCCGTTGCCGTTTTTAGGTTGGCAAAGTGTTCCATTATCGGATCCATGTTCTAAGGGTCCGCCTGAGAGCAAAGTGCTGCTCAAAGTATCAATATTTGAGTTTAAAAAGAAGTTGGACCTTGGAATCAATTCAAATTTCAGCTATTTATTCTTTGATTAGTCTTTTATAAGCCGTCGACATTTTAGAGTTGCAACTTTTATACTTTGAGAGTTGTGGATTTTTACGACAACCGATACATGCGTCGGACTCTTTTTTAAACTTAGCAGAAAGTGTAGACATTTTAAAGAAGTTCTAGCAAAATGAGTGCGCCAACTTGAGCGAAAATTTCAACATTTCTCCACTTCGATTTTCTAATAATATCCAAAATTGTGGTCTTTATTTGAGTTCGCCAGCTGCAAAATTTTAGGAGTGAAGCAYGTTTTGAAAATTTCTAGAAAAYCACATATGGCTCMRAATCGATTACAGTTTTGCACATTTATAAACYAGAGMGTTTGTAAATKTTGCGAGTAAGTTGCTCTATAWATGYAGAAAATTTCYGATCGGTATCTGCGGAGGTTTGTGAGTTCTGGATTTTTGGAGACTTTGGTGCRTAATTTGGAAATATTTTCAAATAGMAGATYARTWGTWYGCYTWCTWSAACGTCWAATAKTTTGCACSTAAGSTTTGAYTTATATWWTGTWAATAATTTMAGTACTKYAAACCTTCAGGTTTGTGAAATCTGTACTTTTARAGTCAGGGGMGCACGATTCATCCATGTTTTMAAAAATCAGATATTTAAACATTTCTAGAAAATCAACTAGAACTCCAAATTGATTKGAAYTTTGTCCATGTCTTACATGAATCGTMTGCTACCAACGTGYAAAATTGTATGTCTGCAGCTGTTGACGCTTGCCAGTTATATAATTTTGAGTAAAGCCTGATTGRGACATATTTAACACAAACGTAATTATTTARAWTTTTTTTTARTTCGTTAAGGGTTCAAAGTGATTGAGATTGTAAACGTTTATTTACCACAARCTGCTCTATAAATGTRTRAAATCTCAATTTTTTGTCTGCTTGATTGTGTGAGWTMGAGTGTTTYAAAACAGCGGTTCAGGATATAAAAATCAAATATTTTCAAATTTTCTCGAAACTCAATAGSGGCTTCTAAKGGATTGAAAGTCTATTGCTTTCTCACCAAAGCCTTTATCTACAAAATGGGCAAATTTAAATTCCGTGTCTTTAGAGGGTTGACAAATTGGCATTTTTAGAAACCGTGGTGCTGGATTTAATCATGTTTTAAAATTGAAAATATTCCGAAAATATCCAGAGTATCAATTGAGGCACCGAAGTAATTTAAACTGTGCACATTTTTCCACCGAGATCCACTCTCTAAAAGTGCAAAATTTGAGGTCTGCAACTGTTGACTGGTATGAGGTGGGAATGACTAGATAGAGTGGTTGATGAGTGGAACCAGGATTAAAATATTAGAACAATGAACATTTTTAGAGACTCAGTGAGACCTCGATTTGCTTCAAATTATCTACATTTTGAAGCTCAGTTTTGCTTGATCAATCTTGAAAATTTCAACTTTGCATCTGCTCCTGCAAATTGAAGTTAAGAGTTTTTAGCAACAGTTTGCATGATTGTGACCCGTTTTTACATAGCAAACAGTTCTAGAAATCCTAGCTACTGTAGCTAGCAAATATTTGAACATTTAACGTCTTTACACGGCACTTGTTTCTAAAGATGTTAAAACTCTCATACCAATCCTTCTGAACTCTGAGTTTTGACAGCTTAGTGAATAGTCTCAAAACGGATGATTTCACTCTTATGCSCTYTTTTTGCAAAAAATYCGCATCTTTTAGTTTAGGGCCAGTAGCAATCTGAAATTCTTAGCATCTTTAAAAGATATTTGACGATGAAGTTGCTGGAAGTCTTCTTAAATCGCCTTAAATCTTGAGTTTTGCCAGCTTAGTAAATATTAGTCTCAAAATGGAGTTTTCTGTCGATTGCGCTGTCTCATTTAAAAATTGTCCGCTACCAAACTGTACCAAGAAGAAGTTCGAAATTTTCACCGTTTTTAGAACACACATGATGATTCATTGGCAGACGATTGAAACAAACATTGATTGTTGCTTGCAGTTTTTCTATATTAACTAATACAATGATTGGCCCCCCTTAAGGGGCAAACCCTGCACATTTAACGCCAGCAAAAGCATCTAAAAGCGCCTAAAACCCAATGAAAAAAGCATAAGTAATCCTTTAATTCTATTAAAACCGTAACAGGATCTTCTAACTGCATCCATCCTAATATACAGGGTGTTACAAATCTAGGGTGCCTTACTCTGTGTGGTCCGTTGTTATTGCTGTTGAAACGCAAGAAAACGTGGATTTTTTGTCGGAAAAACTTGTCTTTAACAGCAATAATGGCTTAAGGGACGCAATCGCTTAACAGCTGATTTTTTGCCAGTTAATCGTATACTTCGGTCACTGTTTAACCATCGTGGCTACATTCCAGAGAACTACCGGAAGGCTCCCAGCAGGCAGTGAAAGTGTTGTGCCGTCCTGGAACAGTTTTATAAGTATGTGCCGTCTTTCATTTCCATTTCCTATTATTTAACCATTAGTATGTAAGTCTGTGTGTGCAAGACTGCGAATCCAGGCCAGGGCTGGACATGTTCAAGCTCCAGCCTTGGGTCTGGATGCTAATCATCCAGGCTTTGATCCTTTTTGCAAACTTTTTGCCCATGCGATTGATTTAATGGGGGTTTTTTCTGTAAATTTAGGTGTTTACCATGATTCATCCTCAGACGACTCATCACTAGATCCCAACCACCTAAAAAGCGATGATCATGGCCTACGTTCATCATGTTTAGTAATCTCCACACTAGTGACGACTCTAGTGCTCAGATGGCTCACTAGTGTGCCGTAAAACGCACAGTATTTAGTTCGTTTTATAAACGAAAGCCACTTCGACTGAGAGACTCAAACTGCACTGAACAGGGTGTGGATCGTGATAACGTTACGTTTTTCCCGATGTGATGGTGTTTTTTTTGGAAGACTTTCTTAATCCTCTAGAGATTAGTTTAAGTATTTAAGCAGCTTCAATTGGAACGAATGAGTGTGTGAGGTTTGGAACCAGGCAGCAACAATCTCATTGCAATCGCATGCTATACGTAATGTTCTACTGCCTCCCAGTATTTATACTTTTCTTATCTCTAATACGAGAAACCAAAAATGGTTGTGGCTTTTTAATGCTACGACAATGCGAAGGACCAAAAGTACTATTACGATGGCTAGATCTAGGTACTCATTATTGATTGCCAGCTACTCTTAAGCGTAGGATATTTTGTACAGAAACAATTAGTAATATATTAATTTTATAGTATTTTTCTTTTAATTTCCTTCAGGTGTTTGAGGCCAAACTGGTCAATTATACAGGGTGGTCCTAGATTAATTAAATCTCGGCCATTCTTGAGGGAGCTCAATTTAGTGGACGATTGCTTGCAGTCCTGTTACATTTCCAGCACTCATTTTAGCATTTTCTCAACGTTTTTCCCTAATTTTTCTAAAGTCCAGGATGCAGCTAAAAGGAAACAGCAATTTTCCCAAACTGACCTGTTTGCGTTGTTTAAATTCTTGTTGCTGCATGATAAAAACGATAATTTTACCTGCTTAAG
>NW_026017213.1:2684733-2684875 GCF_020466585.1 Dendroctonus ponderosae
CCAAATCAGCCCAGGTAACAATTTACCTATAGCGCTACTCGAAGTACTAAACCTTCGGCTAAAACGTCCAAAAAGTTTACCAGAATTTCCGATTTACCTGATTTTTCTCGAATTTCTGTACACTAAGCTGCGATTGTACTTA
>NW_026017213.1:2685339-2685449 GCF_020466585.1 Dendroctonus ponderosae
TGGCAAGTTTTCCGGAATTTCTGCGGATTTCTGTACTACGATTGTGCTTGCAAATTGATTTTGTAACAGACGCTTTGCAAACGGATTTTTGAAAATGTATGTTTCTTTCG
>NW_026017213.1:2685625-2686043 GCF_020466585.1 Dendroctonus ponderosae
CTAATAAACCAGACAAGACGAAAAACTGGGCCTTGACACACTGAAAATAGTCACATTTCTTGTCTTATTGCCAAAAACTTTACTTTAATGTCTGGTTTTTCTCATTTTTCACAAACATCTACTCAATGAAAACCTACGTAGTCATTGAATGGATTTCAAGTTCAAAATTGTAGTCCTCCAAAGCCAGGCCAAGTAAAAAATACGTGTTACGCCACTGGCAAGACTATACTGTGTTTTATGAGTGCTGATCTTTTCATTAAAATTGATGCTTTTTTTTGAGGCTTCTGATGAATCTTTTTAGGTATAGGTGTCTACTTAATTTAGTGTCTGAGCAAATTGTCTTGCAAAAATGTATGTCTCACAAACCAGCTCAGATAGAAAAGCGCATGTTGCCCCAGTGAAAAGACTAAAACTTGCT
>NW_026017213.1:2686455-2687775 GCF_020466585.1 Dendroctonus ponderosae
CCGATTTTTTACGAAATTTTACACGCTGGGGTGTGATTGGATTAGCAAACAAAAATTGATTTCGCGCAAACCAGACTGAGTAGATAGATTATTTCTACGCCAGAAAGGGTAAAGTTTCTTTTATATCCGCCGGTAATTCTAGTGACTACTTTTGCTAGTTTTTGGGGAATTATTTCACACTCAGCTGCGATCGTATACATGAATAGAATTGTTTTGCAAAACTATTAAATAAAATTTTTGCTTTAGACTTTTTTATAGTTATTTTACATGTTTTTGAGGACTTCTATTGTTTTTTCGTAGTGCATACTTTTATTTTTCCCTTCTTTAACGAGAAACTCTGGTCCAGAGTGCGCCAAACTTCTGAACACTATTGGATTTCCATTATCTTTTTTTACTTTTCCCGTATTAAAAAGGGCTAAATATATTTTTTATTAAATTCCAAATAAAAACATCGTTTATTTATTTTGAAGACTTTAAATTTTGTTAATATGGGTTTACTAATTGCGTCGCTATATTTGCTGATTTTTGACGAATTTTCCAACAGCGTAGTAATAATTGCAAACAATTAACACAAAATCAATTTATTGACATTCTATACAGTCCACATAAAGAAATTCCAGTATGGAAAAGTCTAGCATTTTATCATCTTGGAGCCTCGGAGCCGAACAAACCCACCTTGGAACACCTCATGATCGGAAGCCTCATTCATGTGATAGGTGAGGAGTTTTTCTGCAGAAAGAGGATGCCACACCCCAAAAGTGCATGCTTCGTTCTGCTCTGGGTCGTAGTAATGGCACCTTTTAGTCACCCTGGAGGAAGGAACGTACTCGACCACGTCCACTAAGTTGCAATGAGGCAAAAGTAGGCGAATTCCTATATGAGGAATTAGTCAAAAATCCAGTCGGTTGATTGGTACCTACCTAAAAAGCCTGAGGAAGGAGGATTTTTCCTCAACCGAAGCCGAGTGTTCCTCTGCAAAAAGTCCCAAACGTCCCAGATGGTCAATGGGTTGATCATGTAGATGCGAGGTTTCGCTTCCTGTTTTCTATACTGGATGAAGTTGGGGAAGAGATCGTGCTCAGGGCTTTGAATCCATTCATCCAAAGAGGCCGAGTAGTTGCTTGGGTCCCACACCACGAGACTGACGTTCTTGTAGAGGGAGGACTTGAGAAAGCCAAACTCCTCCTTAGTGACCACTTGGGAGTTTAGAAGACGCACTGTGGTTTTCGCACCAACATCTTCAGCGAATGTACGTGTTGGGGCTCGATTGAAGCGCAAAACTACATCGTGGGAATCTGGAAAGTAACCAGAAGGTTCATT
>NW_026017213.1:2687875-2689313 GCF_020466585.1 Dendroctonus ponderosae
AAAAACGTTATTATGACTATTGGGATATTTCCAGCCATTTCCGAGTTATGGCGCTTTCTAACTGCATTGATGTTTTCAAATGTCGCCTTTTTTGCTTCTAAGTTTTTACTGGTTGGGAATTTTGCATAAAACCTCTTTAGTGAAAATGCGACTTTTGAGAAGCTCTTTCGAAAAGGTCATTACCATTAAACCGGCAATTTCAAGAATTTTTGAGATAATGCCATTTAAACGTCGACGGTTCTTTAAGGTTTGAGGTGTTTGCCTCTAACATTTTACAGGTTAGAAATTTCTAATTTACCCTTGTTATTGAATTGAAATTTTTGAGCTGCTCTATCAAAACGTTCCTTACGACTGTCGGGATATTTTCATCCCTTTCTGAGATACGCTTTTTTAAACATCAACGGCACCTTTTTGCCTCTAGCTTTGCACAGGTTAAGAATCGCTGAACAAACCTAATGAGAAAGTTATTTAGAAAGAAAGTTAATGTAAACTTCAACGTTGTCTTCAAATATCAAATTTTTGCCTCTCACTTTAAAGTGATTAGAAGTTTCTGATCGAACCCAATTGAGAAAACAACAGTTTCTTTGGTTAAACCTAATCCAAAGTTTTGACTGTTGAACTTTCGCAATCTTCAGTTTTTCAATTTTTTGCTTACAGCGGTTTAAAGGTTTGATCTTTTGATTTTCTTACCGCCCTTAATTGACAAAATACAGTTTCTGAGTCGCTCTATCGAACAGTTCTTTATAGTTTTTCAGAATTCTGGAGCGTTTCTGAGACTTTGGTAATCTTTAGATTTTCGCATTTTTGCTTGCAACGTTTTAAAGCTTAGACTTTTCTGATCGAACCCAATTGCGAAAGACTGTTTCTGAGACTCTCTAGCGAAAGGGTGATTACGGCTGAAACAAGCCTTGGAAATCTTAAAACTTTCACATTTTTTGCTTACTACGCTTCACGGGTTGGAATTTTCTGATCGTACCTAATTGAGATCGACAGTTTCTGAGACGCTCTACCGAAAAGGTCCTGATGGGTAAGCAGGAATTTTGAACCGCTTTTGAGATACGGACTCTTAAAACTCGGGAATCTTTACATTTTCACAGTTTTGCTCCCTACTTTCTAGATGTTAGCATTTTATGATCAAACCTAACTGAGAAAAAATGGGAGAGTTTCAGGGGCGTCCAATCGAAAAGTTTTGAAATCGAATCGAAGTCGTCCAATCGAAAAAGAGTTTTGGGGGTTCTGAAAGGGGCAAAGCTCTACATTTACGCCCGCTCTATTAATCATGTTCTTGAGCTAGTTAGTTAGTTATAACCGTTTCCGCGATATAATTTGAATTTTTTTTGGGGCAAAGCCCTACTCGCATGCCATCTATTCTCAAGCTCCTCAAGATCATGTGGGCGTGGATTTTTGCCTCAAATTCCAACCCGATGTGGTCACTGAA
>NW_026017213.1:2689413-2690853 GCF_020466585.1 Dendroctonus ponderosae
TTCAGTGACCACATCGGGTTGGAATTTGAGGCAAAAATCCACGCCCACATGATCTTGAGGAGCTTGAGAATAGATGGCATGCGAGTAGGGCTTTGTCCCAAAAAAATTTCAAATTATATCGCGGAAACGGTTATAACTAACTAACTAGCTCAAGAACATGATTAATAGAGCGGGCGTAAATGTAGAGCTTTGTCCCTTTCAGAACCCCCAAAACTGTTTTCCGATTGGACGATTTCGATTCGATTTCAAAACTTTTCGATTGGACGCCCCTGAAACTCTCCCATTTTTTCTCAGTTAGGTTTGATCATAAAATGCTAACCTCTAGAAAGTAGGGAGCAAAACTGTGAAAATGTAAAGAGTCCCGAGTTTTAAGAGTCCGTATCTCAAAAGCGGTTCAAAATTCCTGCTTACCCATCAGGACCTTTTCGTTAGAGCGTCTCAGAAACTGTCGATCTCAATTGGGTACGATCAAAAAATTCCAACCCGTAAAGCGTAGTAAGCAAAAAATGTGAAAGTTTTAAGATTTCCAAAGCTTAAAACCCGTTTCGCAAAAACGGGTTGAAATTTTGTTTCAGCCGTAATCACCTTTTCGCTAGAGAGTCTCAGAAACAGTCTTTCGCAATTGGGTTCGATCAGAACAGTCTAAGTTTTAAAACGTTGCAATCAAAAATGCAAAAATCTAAAGATTTCCAAAATCTCAGAAACGCTCCAGAATTCTGAAAAACTATAAAGAACTGTTCGATAGAGCGACTCAGAAACTGTATTTTGTCAATTAAGGGCGGTCAAAAAATCAAAAGATCAAACCTTTAAACCGCTGAAAGCAAAAAATTGAAAAACTGAAGATTGCGAAAGTTCAACAGTCAAAACTTTGGATTAGGTTTAACCAAAGAAACTGTTGTTTTCTCAATTGGGTTCGATCAGAAACTTCTAATCACTTTAAAGTGAGAGGCAAAAATTTGATATTTGAAGACAACGTTGAAGTTTACATGAACTTTCTTTCTAAATAACTTTCTTATTAAGTTTGATCAGCAATTCTTAACCTGTGCAAAGCTAGAGGCAAAAAGGTGCCGTTGTTGTTTAAAAAAGCGTATCTCAGAAAGGGATGAAAATATCCCGATAGTCGTAAGGAAAGTTTTGATAGAGCAGCTCAAAAACTTCTAACCTGTAGAATGTTAGAGGCAAACACCTCAAACCTTAAAGAACCGTCGACGTTTAAATGGCATTATCTCAAAAATTCTTGAAATTGCCGGTTTAATGGTAATGACCTTTTCGAAAGAGCTTCTCAAAAGTCGCATTTTCACTAAAGAGGTTTTATGCAAAATTCCCAACCAGTAAAAACTTAGAAGCAAAAAAGGCGACATTTGAAAACATCAATGCAGTTAGAAAGCGCCATAACTCGGAAATGGCTGGAAATATCCCAATAGTCATAATAACGTTTTT
>NW_026017213.1:2690953-2692602 GCF_020466585.1 Dendroctonus ponderosae
TAGAATATAATAATATCGAACAAAAACGGAAATAATACAGAGCGACTTAGAAACCCACTTTAGAGAAACAATCATGTTACATAAATAGGACGTAAAATACTCCTTAATACACCATTTGCCGTTCTTTGAACGTCGGTTTATCAACGTTTGCAATCGATTTTTGCAAAATTAGACCAGAAACAACATAGAAAACGCCACGACTGCCGTAGTACCTAAAAAAACGTCCATGGGACATTGAAATCAGACGCAATTTGCCACTAGGATGCTTAACGCAAAAAAAGATGTTTGCAGCTGCTTGCAACGTTCATTTAACGTTCTTCGATCGGCAAATGAACACTTCACTTATGAAATTAGGCGTTTTTCGATCAAGTATGATTCTGGAACATCATTTGCATCTTCAAAGTTCCTTGCCATTCGTTGCACTGTTAAACAACGTGCGTGGGACGCAAAGGAAAATTAAATCCGGAAATTCATTTCAAATGCAATTTGATCAAAAGTAACGTCCAGACAATGTCTTTTGCACGTCAAGCAAACCCATTGAATAGATTTTAAGGGCGGAAAGTTTCCATCGTGGTGAAAAATGCCCAACTAATCGCACCGACTGAAAAACGTGGAAATTGCCAGGCTTTTGCCAGGCTCAAGCAGTTGAAGCCGCTTCCCAAATGTTTGGGGCGGATGTCGACGAGTTTAATCTACTTTCCATAGTTGGAGCGACTTTAAAAGCGGAATTAATTCGAAATTGGCGAAAGTTTCCGAGGTAAAGAGGGCGCATTTCCTTAGATGCATTAAACAATTTGTGTGGCTTCGCTGAAATTCGTCCGGCAGCTGTAGGGCGAAGGCTTTGCTAATAATCACTGAAACTTTTCCTTTTTGCAGGAAAAAATCCACCGGAAGGAGTTAAGCTTGGCCAGCTGCAGGTGAGGATGTGGGTGTATCATTAAACCTGCCAAAGGCTCCAGATCGTGCAGCTCAACCATGTTTTGGCAGAAAACGATGCAACCAAAGCAAAGCCTTCCGCACATACCATTTACATAACAGCCCGCCTGTTTATTGCAATAAAGCTCGCCTCAACCTCGCAATAAATTCCGGTTAGAGCTTGCGATACTTTAAAGTTTAGAGCGGAGATTTGGCACTTTGATGTGGCCACGTCGGTCCGCAAAACGCATTATTCAGGACCTGGAAAGTTCGGCCGGATGTCGATATTTCGAAATAATCCAACTTTTGATTTATTGCGGACGAAACTCTTTCATAGGAGGTCATTCAGCGAATAACAGCGCTCTTAAATGAGCAGCTCTATTCGTCTGCAGTATAGCGTGGCCATCTGCCGGCAGGAGGCTCAAAGCCAACAATCCGATAACATTCGCCAGCTCTTTATTGAGCTGAACCATGTGGGCAAACGGGACAGTTTTCCTGCAGGCTCGGAGGATCGATTTGAGAGCAGATTGAGGCTCCATCTGTGCACAGAATCTGATCCTGTTGTATACAACTCAATAGCCAAAGAGTCTTTAGATGAACATTTGAAGGTCTTTGATGCCCCTACTAGGTTTTATCTTTAATTTTTCATTCGGCAGCTAGTTACTGTTGTGTTTAGAGATACTTTGCTTAAACTTAAACTTTAAGATCATTTTCCCTGGAACCGAGAAACAAAA
>NW_026017213.1:2692702-2696524 GCF_020466585.1 Dendroctonus ponderosae
AAGCAAAACTGTCATAAGATCATTAGAGAATCGTCAAGTCAAGCTGAAAATGGCAAGGTGGAAGACACAAAGACATCGACAAACCTGATTGGACTCGGAGTGAAGTCAGGACGGTCAGCTGAATAAAACCAGGTTGTTATATCAATCAAATTCGATTTATAAAACTTGTTTACATAACATCTGAAAATTCTCTATGAAAAACTGTACATTGCTAAATTACATATTTTACATACTTTGATTTTTTACTCTTTAAGCGCCATTTAAGTCTCTAAAAGGGATGATCAGTCTTATAGCAAAAATATGTACACAATTTCCTAATTATAAAACCTAACTAACAAAACTAGCTTTGGAATGAACTTATCTTAGGATTTAAATACATTTGTGCAGCTGTAACATGCGAGGATATCAGAGATCAAACAATTGAAAAAGTCTTTGTTTAGATGAATGTTTAAGGGGTGCAACCTGATGAAATTGCGCGAAACTAGAACAGGTTCCAGTGGGTGTTACAAGCAAGCACGCGTTCTCTTCGTCCTTTTAAAGTTCACTCTTTTGGGTGGTTTTTTTGCTCGTTTTGTATGCTGCGCCTGCTTGTGACACAGTTAAAGCAACGACATTATCAAGTAAGAAAAGTGGGAGTCAAATGAAACAAATCTTTGTAATGTACACACACACACACACCAAAGATTGTTTCACGAAATTTTACAACCTTACTCTAAATTCCCAAACTTTTCGATTGCACCTTATATATGACTAGTTTCCTGAAAAAATTTGCCCGTCTTAACTAGTGGGCGGCTTTGCTAATGTGCATGCTAAAGCCCACCACGTTCTCGCAGTTTTCGCCACACATATTACATGTGAAGGGATTGTTGAAGCCATGGTGGCCCATATGGATTCTATATATGAACTCCCCCGGTTTTCCTTTGAAGTCAATGTTGCAATGATGGCAAGTGAACACCAGCTCTTTCAATTCTGGCATCAACTCTGGCATCACTTCGCTCTCCGTTTTCACTTCGCTCACACTGGTGTCCACTACTTCAACATTGGAAAAGGCCATCGACATCTCCTCATCATCATCGTCACCTTGTGAGGACTTTGAAGATCTGCTACTGCTCAGATCCAGTACTCCRTCAGGTCCCATTTCACCATCATCATACTTGTTGCTATTTGGTTGTTGGAAATCTGCTTGCGCATTTTGMGCRACGTGTTGGTTGAACAGTTTTAGCATGATATTCTGCGCCATCAGCATCTCCTGGGTATGGTAGAACTCTTGTGGCGAAAAAGTTGGGCCCAGCGGACCCTGTCCTAAAAGAGCACCGAACTGAGGCATAACTTGCGAATGCAACGCCAAGTTGGTAAGCACTGCATGTTGCGTCTTGGGGGTCTGAATGGGGAGCTTGGCGTTCGTTTTCTTCTGTTTGGGCCCTCGTCGCGTCCCATAAACATCAATCGGATACGGATTGGGAGTCCCATCAGCATTAAGAACTACTCCCTGAGTGTGTTTGGTTTTCTGCAGGTGCATTTTAAGCGTATGGAGGTATTTGGTGGCATACGGGCAGTCTCCACATCGATACGGATAGTTGTTCGAATGCGATTTCAAGTGGGAATTCAACATTGATTTGTTAACGCACGCATAGTCGCAAAGTTTGCACTTAAAAGGTTTCGATCCAGAATGGTATGATAAGACGTGGAATTCGAAGTGGTGTTTTAGATGGGTGGCAAATGGGCATGTTTCGCACAACAGTAACTTATTTTTATCTATGTGAATCCTGATATGGGTCCAATGGTCCTCTTTCGTGTACGATTTTACGCCGCACCTCTTACAACAGTAGCTCTTCAGTTTCCCATGTGAATTCAGCTGCGGCTGCTTGATGCTGTCGATGCCATTGGTGTTGGTCGGAACTGTTGAACTCATTGCTGTGGAATAAGAGGGGCTCGTTCTATCTTCTGATGTGGAATAAGGGCTTTGCTCATTCTCTCGTGTGGAATCCGGGCTTTGCACGTTCTCTTGTGTGGGATAAGGGGGCAACCAGTTAGAGTACTCGCGGCTCTTCTGGAACTGGTAGGTTGGGGAGGAACTACGATTGCTCGATGGAGACGGGCATTCGCTACTTCCAGAAGTAACTCCAGAGTCAGTTCGCTGATCGTCCGATCGCTCGCCTTTCTATAAAAGAAAACAATCTGTTTAGCCACAACAGTTTCGGAGCCTAATCAGGTGCATTAGATTTAAGTGTCTGATTTTTTACGAGCAAATCAACTTTCTGGCTGTTCGAGTACACGATTTATTTTATACAAGATTTTCGGGCGTTTTGACCCAGTTTGAGTTGAATAGTCTTCATGATGAAGAAACAGTGGGTTAAATTGCGATTTATTTTACCATTTCTTTAAAGCGAATGAATTTTATAAAATAATTATGTTATAAAAATGATGGACGTTTTGATTCTTTTTTTTTAAATAGTTTCGTCATCAACCTATGAAGCTGAAAATTTACAAAGTTGATTTTCACAAAAGTCTTGACTTGTTGCTCAAAGCATTTTTTGTCTAGGCCCAACCACCAAACTTTGAAACTGATCTCAATGTTTCTTCTGACAGTCGTTTAAATTGTTAATTAATGAAATTTCGACCGCTTTTTCTCAAATAATCTTGATCGTCAATGTTGGAGACTGAACGCATTTGAAAACATTTTATAGAATTTTTTTTCAAAAAGTCTTCTTCGGCAACCTTTGAAACTGAACTGAATCTTTGTTCTGATAGTGGTGAGGTAAACATTTCCTTTTCTAGTTAGTTAATTATTAAGCTAAAACTGCCCCTGCCAGTTGAATCCACCTGATTTGCTATGGAGCAAATTCGAAAATTTCCAAAACAAAGCTTCCAAATCGATCCAAATTGTCTTCCCAGATTTCACACGATTTCAACCCTTCAGTAAATAAGCCCTGTTCAACGTCCCAATTTATCGGGCCACTCCGATCCACTAATTTATGTTATTATTATATCTTTTCAAAATTGGTACATTTCAAATTTGATCCATTTCATGTTCTGAGTGCATTAAACATGCGTTTTATTTCATAAACATCACTTAGGTAGGTTTCGACCCCATTTTCGTACAAAAACAATAAAAAAAATAAATAATTGAACAATGTCCTGTGAATAATGGATGAAAATCTCTTGAAAGCGCTTAACTTCTGGTCTAAATAGCGCGTGTTTTTGTTCGGACGAGGAATGTTTTGGGAATTTTGGAATTTCTTCATGAAGAATTGAACAAGTAAAATCAGTTCTGGCTGATTGCTCAGCAACTAGTAAAGTGTTTTAAATTCAGTATGAAAAATTCAAAAAAGTACTTACCATTGGCAGGTTGTAGGGTGTGAACCTTCCAACATCCACGTTTTTAACAATTTTTCCACTGAATGAATGCATTCTCACTGTAGTAGTCTGTAGCACTAGGAGCAAACAGTAGACGTTTGCAATGCACTTTAATTCACTAACCGACCCGAGTGTAACATGGAATGATAAGCGGATTTTCGCCTTCTCCAACCGCACTGCTCGATGAGAATTGATATAATGGCAAAAATTTTGCCCGGTCGCTTTTTATAAACGTGCCGCCCCCAAGCGTTTCTTGACAGGTCATGCCCCACCATCGTAGGCTCCCGTAATACCGACCAATAGGGTTTGTCCTAGTAATGTTTTTATACCCATTTAGTTTCTATTTTGTCACTCAAAAGTTACCCTTTTTCAAGAATCTCCTGCCAGTCTCACTGCTAACCTGAAGATTTATTGCTGCTATCTTTGTTACATTATTTTATAATTTATTTGAAGAGTTTTTTTTTT
>NW_026017213.1:2696624-2697921 GCF_020466585.1 Dendroctonus ponderosae
CCAATTTCTAAATTAAAATGACTCTTTCCCGAGATGTTGCACATGTTTTTCTGTTTAAAACAATAGCAAAACAAGTTTTCTAACTCCTTCGGTTTTCGCAAAATTAAATTCTCTACATCGGGTAGTTAGAATCATTAAGGTCGCATTTGACTATTTGAAACCCATATTCAAAATGTTGTCAAACTGTTCCCAAATTCCCTATCAAAGTGCGTCTTTGCACAGTTTTAGGGCAAGGTTTTCTTTTCTAAGGCGTCCCAAAGYCAACGTTTTRGATTAACCAGTTTCGATGTACTGAATTTTTGAAAACACAACGACAACTTGCAACAACGCCAAATCAGCCAGTTCTAAACACAGATTTGAACGGTTCCAAAAATTCAGCCAAACTCGATACAGACCTTTAATTATTCAGACTTTTAGAACAAACTTCTGTCTATATAATAATTCCATAACAAGCGCTCTAGTAGAAATAGTGTCTGCTCTATTACATTTTGAAAAACTATGCTTGATTGCTTTAACGACAAATTTAGAGATTTTTCTAAAAATTCTTAAAATTTTGCTTATTTTTTATCAGCTTTTCGCGAGTTTAGAGTAACTCTTTATCTTCAAAGTAATGTCAAAACCAAAGTCAGGGTCAACCAGTTTGTTCAGAATGAATTTTTGAACAAAACATCAACAGTGGCACTACAAAAACAAATTGAATTAAATTTACATTGAAAAATTCACCAAAACTTGCGAAATTTTGGGATTTTTATGAAATTCGTCAACGTGGTGGAGCAAAACATTCACGTTCTACTGCTGTTTGTTGCAATTTTACGTAGCTTCTAACTGGGGAGTTACAGTTTTTTAAGTCCAGCCATGTCGTCAGTGGTCGCGCAGAAAATTGGAAATTTCTCCCCTTGAACTTAGAACTTAGGCTATTTGGGGATTTTTGCGCAATTTGCCAACGTTGTAGAGCGAACATGCTCTATCCATTTATGTATCGTTCAGCTTTACGCGGCTTGGGGTTGAGGACTTACATATTTTTAAGTCCAGACATGTTTTCCAAAACCAGTTTGATCGCGAAGTAATTTTAAAAATTCGACACAACTTGGAGATTTTATTGGAATTTTCCACAAGATAGAGCAAAATGTTCTCTTTCGACTGCTGTTTTGTGCAGCTTTAGGTGACTTGGGACTGGTGAGTTACGAATTTTTAAGTCCAGGCAAGTTTTCCAGAACCCGTTTGATCGGGAAATAAATTGACAAATTCGCCACAACTTGGGAAGTTTGGGGATTTTTGCGAAATTTGCCAACGTTGT
>NW_026017213.1:2698021-2699683 GCF_020466585.1 Dendroctonus ponderosae
ATTTGAAGCGTCCAAATTTAAACAATTGCTAAAAATCAACCAAATTACCAAAACAATCTCCACTTTCAGGATCAATAGTATGAGTGTTTCTCTATTAACGGCTACTAACACCAACCTTCTATTCTTGTCCTGATGTTGGCTGGTGAATTTTCGAAAAAATCATAATCTGCTAATTATCGCTAACAATTTTCTGCATCCCCTTTAAAGCAATTGCGCAACAAATATTGGAAATTGCATTGAAGCAATTGTAACAAATTTGACTCTATCAAGCAGTTTATAAAATGGCCTACTAGCTGGTCGCGATTTCGAGGAAAAAAAATTGAAAATGAACCTTTTCTGTCGATTGCTACCGCAATCAAATGGCGCCGTTCGAATTTTCACAGCTGCCAAAAACAGAGAAAATAATCGAAAAAGTCCACACTTGCAAGTCGAACCGTCAGAAAACCTTTCTATAAAATGGTCCGTAAAACAACCCACTAGCTTGTAAAAATACCGAGGAATCTTTGGAAAACCTTCTTCCGCTGATAGTGCTGACTCAAAGCAAACTGTACCTACTCCCGTTTTAGATAATTGTCGAAAATTCATAAAATTATACAGAAAATCGTCAGTTCAAGAAATAATAGATTGGATATTTTTTTGTGAAAAATTCTACCAAAGAGGCCTCTAGTTGTCCCTAATTTTCAAGTGAAAATTTCCGGAAACCACAACATTTACACTACTCGGATTAACACTATAGTTAAAAATCAATAAAGTTCTCGCGAAAATCGACACATCCAGAACTGCAAAAGACGAACTCGATCCATCAAATAGTCTATAAAACAATCCGATAGTTTGTCCTCATTTTAAAATTTTTCAATCGAGCAAATTTTTGGAGACCTTCTAAACTTACACAACTAATAGGGTGAATTTGCTCTATCTATTGGTTTCTAAAAAAATTCTCCAGCTAACCCTGATTTGGGCTGGGGAACTTTTGAAAAATTCCCAATCTGACATCGCCATAGAAGGTTGCAACATCCAAATTAAAAACCGTATCGTAAAAATTCATTAAATTATCTAGAACCTTGAAACTTTCACCATTAATAGACCGACGGTTTTTCTATTCAATGCCCTCTAATACAATCCTGCATCTGATCTCCAGTTCATGTGGTCGATTTTTGAAAAATCCTTATCGGCTGGCTGTTGCCGAAAGCAATTTGAAACATCCAAACTTAAATAATTTGTTAAAAATCAACGAAATGTTCGATCCAATCCACGCTTGGAACACAACTAGAGCATCGATTTGTCCATCAAACGGAATATAAGACAATTCTCTGAATCATGTACATTTTGCCTGGTGAATTTTTGAAAAAATCCTGGCTTGCTGGATGCCACTGAAATCAAATGGCACTATCTCATTTTGAAAAATTTAGCAAAACTTGACCATATTCAGAAAAAGGTCTGCACTTACACAGCAAATAGAGTGAATGTTTCTCTATCCAATAGTTCCCAAAGCAAGCCTGTATCAAGTCGTGATTTTGGCTGGTGAATTTTGAGAAACTCCGGATTACAACAATTGTAGCGGAACACAAGTTGCAACATCCGAATTTAACAAATGGCAAAAATCGGTGAAATTGTGGAAAAAATCGAAACTTGTGCAATGAGTAGGGCGAAGATGTCTCTATA
>NW_026017213.1:2699783-2701991 GCF_020466585.1 Dendroctonus ponderosae
AAAATTCAGAACCCGAGCAGAGGAGTACCCAAGTACCACCTAAAGGTGACAGTGGTACTCACTGAGCAGGCGAACAGAAGAGAGCCATGGAGAAAAATTCACTGAGGTACTGGCGGACTGGAAGCTTACATAATGAATGAATGAATCGTGGTTCTCCCTCCATGCCCCAAGCCGGCCATTTTGAGGTACCCAAAGTGATGGTGAGCCACGCAATCTTATCGGACTTGGGTGCTCATCAGCAGCAAATGTCATTGTGCGAGGTTCACAGCGGTAAACCCACAACCAGGGCGCCAGAAACGCAACCAGATGAACGCTTGGTGGAACCCAGTTGGTGCCTGGTCAGCAGTGTCGTCGTCGCTCCAATCTACTTACTAATAACAACTAATTGTTGATAATTTCACGTGCATGCCAGTGGTGTAAAGCCGAACTCGAAGCGAAATCTGTCCGAGTGGAAATGGCTGTATATTTGTAGCAGAGCCACAGAACCGGCCGGAGATTGACCAATAATTGGCTTTACTGCCTCCATCCACTCCAATACGCTCAAAAGTACTGCCTGCCTGCGCGCTTAATTAATTAATAAGCCAGCAGAAAATGAAAGTATCAAATAATCAATTCACATTACACACGGTCTTATGATGTAAATTCCTAGCAGGACATCAGGAAATCACGCAGATAGCGACCGTTTGGTGTGGTACTGGCGACTAGTGCCGTTCTGTTCGTTGGTGGTACCGTTCTTTATCAGTTCGGTATTTCGTCATCCCAACCCAATGCCAGTCAACTGTTTGTTTATTTTACGAGGTCGGCCACGTAATCCTGATCAAGGCGATAACGGTTAGTAAAAAAAATTGAAAGTGAGCTGCCAAAAACCGATTAGGCTACCAGAACCACTCGGATGATAGTCGGATGATTTTCGGTGAAAGCCCGCTCAGGTACCAATCACTCTACAAAAACAGAACAAATGGGGAGAGGAACAGAAAGACATACTTGTAGTTTTGATCATAGTCAACCAAATAAGTGAACCTCAGAAAGAGGTTGGTTCAGTTTGCAACCAGCAAGACGCTTTGAGGGTGAATTAAGGTGTAGAAACACATAAACGCTTTGTGGAAGAATTCGAAAATAATCAGAGATTTTAGGAAAAGCCGCTGGAGTTGCAAAAGTTGGGACCAATACAAAAAACATATTTCTACATAAAGTGCTGGGGTTTCCCTGCAAAGACTTGGATGCTTCAACGCTTCAACGCAATCTACGTAAGAAACTCGACTAATTTATTGAGCAAATCAACACTTCCAGAACTAATAGAGCGTCGCTTCTTTGCCGGATGGTTTATAAAATAACCCTCCAGCTAATCCTCCAATTTGGTTGATGATTTTTTGTAAAAATCCTAACTAGTTGATTGTTAATGAATTGGCAGAAATCGAGCAAATTTTCGGAGAAGTTCTAAACGTACACAACATAAGGTGAATTTCCTCTATCAAGTGGTCTCTAAAAAAATTATCCAGCTAACCCTGATTTTGGCTGGGGAACTTTTGAAAAATTCCCAATCTGCCATCGGTATAGAAGGTTGCAATATCCAAATTTTAAAATATATGGCAAAAATTCATGAACTTATCTAGAACATTCAATCTTACTCGATTAATAGACCGACGTTTTTTCTATTCACTTCCTTGTGTAAGACAATCCTGCATCTGATCTCCAGTTCATGTGGTCGATTTTTGAAAAATCCTTATCGACTGGCTGTTGCCGAAAGCAATTTGAAACATCCAAACTTAAATAATTTGTTAAAAATCAACGAAATGTTTGATCTAATCCACGCTTCGAACACAACTAGAGCATCGATTTGTCCATCAAACGGAATATGACAATTCTCTGAATCATGTACATTTTGCCTGGTGAATTTTTGAAAAAATCCTGGTTTGCTGGATGCCACTGAAATCAAATGGCATCATCTCATTTTGAAAAATTTGGCAAAACTTGACCATTTTGAGGAAAAGGTCTGCACTTACACAGCAAATAGAGTGAATGTTTCTCTATCCAATGATTTCCAAAGCAAGCCTGTATCAAGTCGTGATTTTGGCTGGTGAATTTTGAAAAACTCCGGATTACGACAATTGTCCGGAACACAAGTTGCAACATCCGAATTTAACAAATGGCAAAAATCGGTGAAATTGTGGAAAAAATCGAAACTTGTGCAATGAGTAGGGCGAAGAT
>NW_026017213.1:2702990-2705776 GCF_020466585.1 Dendroctonus ponderosae
CTCGCAAAAATCGACACATCCAGAACTGCAAAAGCCGAACTCGATCCATCAAATAGTCTATAAAACAATCCGATAGTTTGTCCTCATTTTGACTAGGAATTTTTTGGAAAACCCCCGATCCTGCGATTGTTCCCGAAAAGAAACTGCACTAAACCGATTTAATTGTGAAAAACCAACTAAATCATCGAAAAAACATTAATTTAGAAAGATAATAAAACGGATTTTTCTCTCTTAAAGAATCTATTAAAACTGCTGACTGTTACCGAAAACAAAATTCACCCTCTGAATATATGCAATTGTCAAAACTCTAGCAAATTGTGGAAAAATCGACAATTGCAGAGCAAAGAGACGCAATATCAAAGGGTTTATAAAACACCCCTTTAATTTGTCCTAGTTTTGACTTGTACATTATTGGAAACATCCGAATTTACCCATTGCTACCGAATGCAAACTGCAACATCCATATTGAAATAACTGTGAAAAATCTACGAAATTATCCAGAAAATCGAAATGCACAGGGATACTAGAGCAGATATTTGGCTACAAAATAGTATATAAAACGATCATCTGACTAGCCATGATTTTCAGCAGCAAAACTTGAAAAAACTTATTGTGCAAATTGTTACCGAAAACTAACTGCACCAGCTATATTTGAAAATTTTCCAAAAATCGAGAAAATTATCGCAAAAAATCAGCACTTGCAGCGCAAACAGAGAGATAACCGCCTCATGAAATACACTATAAAACAACCCTCTAGTTTGTCCCAGTTTGGAGTGGTGAATTTTTGAAAAGACTGTTGACCCTGCCGCTTGTTACGTAACACAACTTGCTTCAGCCATATCAATGGTTAATGGGGAAAAAGCGTCAAAATTACTGAGAAAATCTAAACTTACCAAGCGAAAAGAGGGCAGATTTCTTATCAAAGAGTCGATAAAACAAGCCTGTGGCCCGTCCTAGATTTGACTGAAAAAATCTGAACCTGCGACTTGCTACTCAAAATAAACTGCAGCATCCCAATTTTCTCAATTGCCAAAAATTGAGGAAATTATCGAACAAATTCAGCACTTGCAGAGCTAACAGAGAAAAAATCGTTCTCCGAAACAGTCTTATCTACAATAGTTTGTGCTGGTTTGGACTTGCAAATTTTTGTAAACATTGTACCCTGCCGATTGTTACTGCAACACAACTTGCTCCAGCCGTATTTAGCCAATGGGGAAAAAATCCCCAAATGACCTACAAAATCGACACTTGCCCAATGAAAAGGGCGCAGATTTCTCTACGAAAGAGCCTATAAAACAAGCCTCTGGCTGATCCAAGATTTGTCTGGTGAATTTCTGAAAAATCCCGAACCTGCTCATTGCTGCCGAAACCAAACTGCAGCATTCCAATTTAAACAGTTGCCAAAAATCCGGGAATTTATGTAAAAAATCGACAATCGCAGAACAAATAGAGCAGGAGAACCTCTATCAAATGACCCCAAAATCGGCGCCTTATCTGTTTGGTACAACAACCGTTTTCGAGCAGAAACTCCAATCAAACTAACACGCGCGTCCCCCTTCTTCATTTTATTTAATCAAGGCAGTGGCCAGGTAGCACCACTTGACGAATAGATGGGTACCTTTACACCAGGCACATAGAAACGGAAGAAGGTGAGGAAAGTCACCTGTTCCCAACAGGTACTACTAACTGCTGCGCGCTTAGAGAAGACAAAGAGTCCACCAGGCAACACGTTTGGTAGGTTTGGGTTTAGTTAAACTGTTAAACAAATAAAGCCAGTTGGGTAAAGACACATGCCAATACTGAGCAAGTGGGTTTAACGGTACCATTCAAGCAGGCGAACAGAGGAAGCAATAGATGGAAAAGTCGTTCAGCTGAACAATGCAGTGAAGGTAGGACGGATGTGGGCGGGTCTGTGACGCAACCATTATGGTATTCGTCATTGATCTCGGCTGATATCAGCCAACCATGGACGACCACCTCTGATCTGCTCTCACCTGCTTATTTCCTGCCTTTCCAGCGAATCAACCCTGCACAACGTTGGATTTTCCTAGAGGAAAAATGGGTCCAATCGAAATTTGCTACTGGTTCAAACAGATTTAAAAGCCAAGTGCACATGGAATTACCTTCGAAAAAAAAAGGATTTGAAGGACGTTTTTGGCCATTTGCCTTATGCATAATTCCAAATCAAAATTAATTCCTGGGTTTCAGTCATTTATTGTCTTTATTTATCAATTAAAATACAGTTCGTCAACAGCCTCATCATATCACACATTAAAATACATCACAATTGCAACACTTTAAAACATTCTAAAATTAATTAGGCCTAACAGGTGATTAGTCAGGGCAATCAAATTTGGGAAGAGCCTAGAATTCTTCGTTCAGATACTTAATTATTTTTACTTACACGTGTAGCGTTGTTGCTGCTTTAAGCCTTGGCATACATTTGGAGTATTAATTTTGTCCATTTTGGACACAAAGCGAATGAAATATTGTTTATATTGATTTCTTTTACTTTCAGCTATTTTTCTTTGCATTCTGAGGATATTATTTTTGGTTTGCAAAATTCTTCAATATACCGGGTGTTATTTAATATTTTATGTTTATTTCATTTAATTAATGTATGATATACTGAGCTAAGATTGTCGGTATCCGATTTGAAATTCATAGCATTGTTGTTTTTTAATCTGTATTATTTCATGGACTCTTCTCTTATTATAATTACTCTCGTTAATCAGTATTTTTGTGTTATCAAAATCAAAATTATGCAACTTCTGTTGTGCATGCTG
>NW_026017213.1:2706775-2712085 GCF_020466585.1 Dendroctonus ponderosae
TTTGTGTACCAATTTGTTTTGATTTCCCCGTTGTTATCATAATTAATTGTTAGGTCTAGAAAGTTTATAGAATTTCCTTTATCTTCTTCGAGAGTGAAATTTAGGGTGTCATGAAAGGCTTATCTAGTGTATTTTGAATTTCGTCTTTTGAGAGGCACATTATGCAGTCATCCACATATCGATAAAAAAAGTCACACTTATAGTTTAATTTAGATATTATTTGCTCTTCCAAATTTTCCATTGCCAAATTTGCAATTGTTGCTGCTATGGAAGAATCCATTGCTACTCCATATATCTGTGAATAGAACTTGTTTTCGTACTCGAAATCTCAGTGTATCATACATTAATTAAATGAAATAAACATAGAATATTAACTAACACCCGGTATATTGAAGAATCTTGCAAACCAAAAATAATATTCTCAAAATTCAAAGAAAAATAGCTGAAAGTAAAAGAAATCAATATAAACAATATTTTATTCGCTTTGTGTCCAAATGTATGAAAGGCTTAAAGCAGCAACAACGCTACACGTGTAAGTAAAAATATTTAAGTATCTGAACAAAGAATTCTAGTCTCTTCCCAAATTTGATTGTCCTGACTAATCAATTGTTAGGCTTAATCAATTTTAAAATGTTTTAGTGTTGCAATTGTGTGTATTTTAATGTGTGATATGATGAGGCTGTTGACGAACTGTGATTGTTTTTTCAATTAATGATTTTTTTAACTATGTTATTTTAGAAAAACTTATGATGGTGGAAAAATACACCGAAACGTATTTTAACTGATAAATAAAGACAATAAATGACTGAATCCCAGGAATTAATTAAGGAGTATATATTTATTCATAATAATAAACGATTCGATTCAAGCTCGGTCACTTTGGCCGCATCCTAGACCCTCACTGCTGTTCCTTGAAGATTAAATACCAATGATTGTTTCACGACAATCAAACTGGCTGAAGAATTGAACAAACTGAACAAAACCTATTGGAAGCTTGAAGAGTTCAAATACACAAATCTTCGTTCCTCTCTCTCTCCTCTGCGGTTCCACCTGGTTGTTTCGCCTTCAGGTACCCAACCAACCAACCAACCAACAACACTTGCGCATTATTTAGCGCTCGCAATCTAAACAAGTGGGTTTACAGGTACCCGATTATCAGGCAACCAGAACCGCCTGAAGATCAGGGCAGGTGAAACTCAGGTGCGACGGTACCACCGGCTGCAAAAGCCATCGCCTGGCAGGTTCTGTAATCCTTTCACTTTGCTGTTAGGCATTTCACTGCGCAATGTGTGGTACCTGTTTGGTTTGGGTTCAGAAGTGTGCGTTGCGTGGCACCTTTTGCTATATTGGGTTGGGAGTGCAACTGAAAGTAAAGTAGTACCTTTGAATACAGAGCCCAACTTCTGGGTTCCTGGTCAACAGGAGACAGCAAATCGATTTCCCTTTCGAAAGTATTCCGCTCGAGTTTGGTGGTACCTTTGGGAAATAGAGGGGTGATGCAGGTCTAGTGACGGTTGGTTAAATTCGAGTGTTTCTTCACTATCTTCAATGCGCAATTATGTGGGAAATTTACTACTACTAGCTTTGAGTAGTTTGGCCCCAGCAACAACACACAATATGAAGCCCTTCCTTCACACCAACTAATCATTAACCTGCAGTCTTCACTAGGACTGATTTGCATACCAAAGTCATGGATGGTACTGCTCAAGAACCGTCCTTCTTACAAGAAGACATGGATGGGCAGGCAGTAAAGGTAGTTGCGATAAAACTCTTCTTCTTGACTTTGACTGAACTATCCTCGAAAAAGTGGGTTCGCAAAGAACCAAAACGAAGCAACCAAGCGGACGAAAATCTTCAATAGTTTGAAGAACCGCGACCAAACAAACCACTATGTGAACGAACGATTCCTGGGTATGCTTGGTATTTTGTAGATGGCATTTCAGTTGTTCCAAGACGAGTTTCGGTATCAAGGAGACAGAAAAACCGCGCGGTACCACCGCAGTTTGCTTCAGCGTGAACTTTTTCCGTCCCACCCGAGAGGTATTTGAGGTATTTGGAAACGGCATCGCAATAATGCCAGACTATTCGTTGAATTAGGGTGGCAACACCTTCAAAGAGATGAAATTCGAAGAAGCCCAAGAATGCACGAAAGAGAACTTTTACTGGTCGGAACCTTACTTAGTTTTTTTAACGCCGGTACCCCCAAACAAATTTGTTGCGTAAGGCTGGAGAGTAGAGGAGGGTCTTCCTATCAAGTAGTCGTCAGTCGTTTAGGTATGTGTTTAAATAAACACAATCATCATCAAATGTGGTTTGAAGCGCCATCGAGGACAATGATTTCGCTTGATTTTGTATGAAAAAGACCAGGAACCCATAAAGAGCAGCCCGAAAATAGCCAATCGATCGGGTATCGATAAGCCATTCTCGGGGTCAACACTCAAACTACCGAACCTAAAGCGAGCAGCTGATTGATAGCGTGGTTCCACTCGCTTGCCAAACAATCGCGCAGAAATCACCGAATTGTGTTTTTCCGACGGAACCCCACTGGTTGCCCATGGAATCTACCTGCATGGTACCCACACCTGACCAATGGTCAGTTTGTTCTTCTGCGCTTTATGCGCGCCTACTCTCAATGGTTATTTCATGGTATTCTAAAATCCACTTGGGCATACCTGCCTGCCACACCTAAAATGGTTCGTTCTTTGCCGCGGTTCTCTTCGTCCATGGTGGTTTGTGGTTGTTGTTAATGGGTACTCTCATGGCATATCAAACTACCATATTGCAACCAACTGTACCAGGCTGGTAGAAGGTGAAGAAGCAGCGCAGGTACCATGATGGGAGCAGGTGTGGCGGTGGCTTGATGGTATTGCCATCTAACATCAAACCAAGACATTTTTACTAATTATTTAAAGTCGCTCAATTAGTTTGGGATTTTCGTTTCGATTTTGCGAAAATCGATTGTTTTATAGTGTAAGTTTCAGCTCGTAAACCATCATCGATTAATTTTTACCGAAAAAGCTGTTTTTTAATCGAAGATTCCGGTCATTTTCAGTCAACTTTATCGAACTAAGAGGTAATAGATTGCTTCATAACATACGTTTCGGTGTTTAAACCATCAGCAAATATTTTTTTTGTATAAAATTCATCTGACAATTTTTTTCGTACAAAATAACATGTTTGTCGCATTCGTTTTGGTTCTAAAGCCATCATCAACTCAAATTTCTACGAAAAAAATAATATAAATAAAATAAAAATAACAAATAATTTTGTTCCAATTTCTGGCCGAATTCAGTCAAATTTACAGGCAAAAACCAAACTAGTTTCTTTTAAGCAGACGTTTTGCTAAACTAGCAGAAGACTTTTTTACCGGATAAAATGTCTTTACTCGTGATTGTTAGTAAACGCTAGAGGCTAAGCTGGAAATGATAGCTTTATAAAGGACGTTTCGGTAATTAAATCATCATCAGAGGAATTTACAATCAAAAAATGCGCTTTAAACGCAATTTCTAGTAATTTTTAGTAAAATGTTTACGTCAAGGGCAAATCGTTTGCTTTACAACAACGTTTCGGTTTTTAAACCAGCATCAGCTCATTTATTTCTATATTTATATCCTAAAAAAAGATGTTTGAAAGATTTCCAAAAAGTGAAAACCTGGATTTGAGTGAAAGTTTTACGGTTTATAGCTAAATTTGCCTTCAGAGGCACAGCTGGAATTTTTTTTATTGCGGGCTGTTGCAAGTTTACTGCACTAATCTTGTTGAGTAAACTTCGAMAGCTTCCYAAAAATCAGCGAGTGCAGGGATTTAGCTGAAACTTTGACGGTTTATAGCTACATTAGATAGATATATTCTGTAGAAATTCCAACTGCTRTCTGCCCTCAGAGGCAGAGCCAGGATKTTTTCTCGGTATCCAGTGCCAGTCGCCTGCACTAAATTTGCTATGTAMGGTTTGGAAGGTTCTCAAAAATCRGTGAGTGYCTAGATTTGAAWGCAACTTTTAGGATTTGTAGCGCCGTTGGTCTACTTTGAGTTCTAAAAACTCCAATCGTGATCCCCCTTCAGAGGTGGAGCTGGGAATTTTTTTATTGCGGGCTGGTGCAAATTGGCTGCACTAAACTTGTTGAGTAAAGTTCGAAAGCTTCCCAAAAATCAGTGAGTGCAGGGATTTAACTGAAACTTTGATGGTTTATAGCTACATCAGTCAGCGACATTTTGTAGAAATTGCAATTGCTGCCTGCCTTCAAGGGCGAAGCCATGATTTTTTCTTCGGGATTCAGTACCAGTCTACTGCACTAAACTTACTGTATACAGTTTATATACTATTTATAAAAAAACCTTTGTATCCTCTATATAAACTTTATATCGGCCGAAATTTCGAGCCGCGTTTAGTAAGGTTTTGAAGCTGCGTACAAATCGGTTAAAAACGTACGTTTCAGTTCTAAAACCATCATCACATCAATTTTCCTGTAGAAAATAGTTTTCAAACAAATTTCCTGGGCGGATTTATTCAAAATTGTCCATCCCGATCGAAATTTCGGGATGTTTTTTTGAACACGTTTACGCGCCGAGTGCAAGTTGCTTTTTAATATACGTTTCGGATAATTAATCCCTCATCAGAAAAATGTTTAAATATAAAATTTGCTTCGATAGAATTTTCTCGCATTTTTATTAAAGTTTATTGTTTTAAGCCTAAATCAGATGATTTTTTCTGTATAAAATACATTTGGATCCACGTTTCTGGGCGCTTTCGATCAAACTTGAACACTTCAAATCGCTCGTTCCGGTTCTAAAACCATCATCAGATACATTTTGTACCGATAAAAATACCGTGGCAGATTTCAGTAAAATTTTTCAATTTTTCAAATTCTCAAATCATCTTCAGTTGAATTTGCAACGGAAGAAAACGAATGTCAACTTAAATTTCCGGTCGTTTTTACTGAAAATTGGATGCATTGAGGTGAAAATCGGCTTGCTAACTTGCGTTTCGGTTCTCAAATCATCGTCAGAACCATTCTTTAGAGAAAAATTGGATCTTTGCAATATGTATAGCCTTGTTTCGGTCTTCAGACCATCATCAGATCAATTTTCTTTTAAAAAATTCCAGCCCTATCAAAATTTCTGTCCGTTTTCAGGCGATTTTCGACACAAAATCCAAGTCAATTGACCTATAAGGTACGTTTAGGTACTAAAATCATCATCAAATTATTTTTCTTGAATGAAAATCATTTAGGTTGCAATAAGTTTTTAGTGAAATTTTGATGCAAAATCTATGCATCTCGATTTAAGTTTCTGCCCTCTTTCAGTCAAATT
>NW_026017213.1:2712185-2713508 GCF_020466585.1 Dendroctonus ponderosae
TTATTATCGCCTGTCGAAACGCGACAGCCTTGGATTAGAACCAGATATACAGGGTGTCCGCCGAGGTATGACTGATTTTAAGCCCAATTTTTCCTGAATTCCCAACAACTTATCAATTTTTCGCGGTTTAAATTTACCCATCAGTAGGTATTACAAAGGGCTCTTAAACTTGACTTTTTCGAGGTCACCCTGTAGCCTGTAAGGAAAAGATATTCAAAAAATTCAAAAACTATTTCGAGGTATCAAGTTGTAGTTTTGATCAAAAAAAACCTTGTTTTCTGTGTTCAACTGGGAGCATGTCAAATTTTGAAAAATTTTAAAAAGTTTCATTTGCCACCCTGTGGAAACTTCGTCTGAAGTAGTTGACTTTTGAAGCAACAGGGACTAACAGAAAAAAGTTTGGACTAAATAAAGCTTCAAATTGAAATAAAATTTAGAGAAAATTTGGCTGTGTTTTTATCTCTTTGAACAGTTTAGTGATAAGATTGTTAATTGTTGTGATTTAGTGATAAGTTTTAGGCGGTCAAGAAAATACGTTGTTTCTGATGTTTCGCAAGCACCTTCTGAGGCTTGCATCTTCTGAGGTGGAAAAAATTCATTTCCACGACCGCCTAAACGAGCCTAAATCAGTTTTAGAACCTGAAATATTCAATTCAAGCACTTTTGCATCATTATTTTTTGCATACTTTTCGATTCGGTATAAATTTCGGTTCAAGTGTCGGGGATTTCGGCAGACACCCTGTATACCGAGTTTCACTTTAGTTTTCCGGCACAATCCACTATACGAAACTACTTAAGTTTTAGATTGAAGAACAATTATTGATACATACAGGATGATTCAAAAATCAGTCCACAGGTTAGTGGAGTGACTCGATCACAACGCACATTTTCAAGCGTCAATCAACGAAAATTAAAGTTTTCTATATTGAAAATACCAAGTGTTTCAGGAAGAATTCTACTTATATTTGAAGAGCAAAAGTATCTCTACATATAAACACAGGCGAGGAAAAGCGTCAATGAGGAGAAAACATGCAGATAGAAGTAAATTTTTGAAATTTCTACAAATGAGTCGCTTTTGAGCACTAAAAACAATAATTTTTAAATATTCCTCACCCATTTTTAAACAATTTTTCCCCTTTTTTTGTATTAGAAGAGTCAAGAAATTTACCGATGTTTTTGAAGTAGTAAATAGCCGAGTATTTAAGCATTAAAAAGTCAATTTTCTGCTTTTTATATAATATAACATACAAATATTATATAATATAACATACAAAAAACATGGTTTTTGAATTCCCCATGATTTTCGAAAAATGTGTATATCTT
>NW_026017213.1:2713970-2720671 GCF_020466585.1 Dendroctonus ponderosae
CTTTTTGTATAATAAAACATATAAAAGAAATACACTTTTGAAATACAAACAATAGCAATTTCCCGAATTTGCTTTTCCAGGCCTGTGCTTATCGAAACTGGTATTCTTGAGATTTAATATAGAATAATACAGGGTGAGTCAGTTTTTAGTGGCAGAGTTTTAACGGTCGACAGAACATCGAATTTTAAGACGAAAATATTTTCAGTCGGGTTGATACGGGTGGGCACAAAAAAGTTATTATTATTTAAAAATTAGATATTAGTGCCATCTAATCGGAAAATTTGGCGAAAACTTGCACATGAATGTATGTGGTACACGTTTTTGCAATAACTTCTAAAATATGGAATTTTGTTACAGTACATTAAGATTGTCGTGAATTATTAAACAAAAATACAAATAAAATGTTAACTTTGCCGCCCTGTATCTCAAAAACGACGCCATTTTCAATGTAAGTTTCTACGACATTTTCATCCGAAAATTGCATTTTCTATCTACCCTTAAAGTCCTGCGACAATAAACCAGTCAGGAGTCACCCTGTACCCACGAATGTGCATCTTCTCGTGAAACACCCTGTATGAATTACTCCATACAGGGTGGCCTGTCGTATTCGAGGCTTTATTTTTAACTCACTTTATTTTTCAGTCGACTGAATTAATAATGATGAAGTTTCAATCGACCCACATTTAAAAATTTGTTAGTACTGTACAGGGTGCCCCAAAAAATGGTTTTTTGTGCATGTATACAATTTCATTTTTAATATCTATAGGGGAAATAAATGCAAGTTTTGATAAGGCATAAAGAGGAATAGTTTGAAGCTTTATTGAAAAATTCAGCATTTGACTTGATTGTAGAAGATCCGTTTTCGCCTACTCAATGTAGATTGATTTTATACATGATAATTTTATACAGGATAATTTTATACAGGATGTCCAAAACTTACGGTTGAAAATTGAATAACTTTTGACTGAAGTTTTTCGCTTACTTTATAAGGGACACCCTGTAAGTTTTGGCGACAACAAACGTAAAATTTCATCGTTTTCCAAAAACTTCCCAACATCATCCCTGTGAACTCAACAGTTTGGCAGATAATGGCAGTTTGTTACGGAAATGATACAATTTTTAAGGAGCGCATAAATCTTATGGAAAATCCAGCAGGCCAGGAATATGGCCTTCAAAAACGTCAAACTTGGAGCGATTTTGACATGTAGGAACAGTTTTCTGTCAATAACTGCGCAGAAAGTTGTCAAAATGAAAGATTTTAGTCCACAGTACAGAGGAAACTATTAGAGACTTTCTATAATTATTCTAGTGGTTTACACCACGCGTTTTATCATTATAAGATGAAAGAAAAAATTATCAGTAAAAATCCTCATCCGGTTCAAAATTGTGCTGGGATTATTTCACCAAATCGCGATTTCTGCCGAAACTTTTCACTTTAGTGTAACCAATCGCTATTACTAAAAACGAATAAATTTAGACGACAAAGTTGAAAAAATTTCGATAAATTTCAGTTAAACGTTACTCAATTTCAAAAGATAAGATTTTGGACATTCTGTATAAAAAACGTAAAACTTTCGGCATCATAAGATCCATCAAGGCTTTCAGATGTAAGCAAGTCCACCTTTCAAGACGTGCTAGTCTCAGGCGCCTCCAGGACCGGTTTCGAACCTGAGAAACACACTCTTAAAACCTGCACTTTATGTATAAAGTTTCAGTAGTGTTATTGTCAGGTTCAACCCTGATGAAAACTGATAAGCCCGAAACCGGTGCTGAGATTAACACCGCTCGAAAGCTGCATTTGCGTACAGCAGCAACTCACTTTTATTTCCCCTGCAGAATTTAATAATCTAGTTGTATACAAGGTGTCCCATTAAAACGCAGCTCGTAACTTGATAACTCTGGTTTAAACTCGAAAATGTCGACTAAGGCGGACCCACTCTGTCTAGATAAACTGCTAGGGAATCATTCGGTTTTTTGTGTTTGATTTTGTGTTTTGATCCGGTAAAGAGCTCGAACGACGCAATTAAAGACAGGCTAAAGTACCGTTTTACATAATATAACTAACTGTTGATTTACATTAGCACTAAGCTGGTAGTTTAGGTAAGAAGTAAATATCGATGTCCGCCTTCACTGCATATTGCGAAGCACTGTTACCCTTAAGCAATGACATGATATTTAGATGTAATTTTCGAATATTCGCGAATAATAATAATACTAATAATAACTAAAAATAATAATAATAATAATAATACATGAATCTCAATCCACTTTGTATATTTAGATGTAAGGCTTTTAGGTGAGGAGACTTTGACCTAATTTTAAGCGAATCATGTTTAAAGTACTGGACAATTCGATGGTTAGATCTTTGGAAGTTCACGTTCAGTCGCTTCTTCTGATGAAGCGGACAACTTTTTTTGCAGAGTTGCGCCAGAAGCTTTTAGAGTTTAAGCTGCGCTCGAATTGTTCGGTACCTACTCATTAGTGATGGGAAGAATCGAATTAAATAACTTGAATGAAGAATTCGCTGGTTGAGTAAATTCCTGGAAAAAAGTTCAGATGAGGAACGAGAAGAGGAAAGACGTTAATGCTTTCGGATAAAAGGCGAGAGAGAAGGATAAAGACCTAAATACGATTTACTCAATCACGACAAGGGTATAATTAATGTGAACAGTTCGATTAAATGATTCGAATGATTATTTCGATTGTAAAAGACTGTAGGTCTCGGTTATACAGACAACTCGATTATTGCCATCACTGGGACTCATTCCCTACACTGCTAAGCGTTGACTAAAACGAAAGAGAATCATGATGTACATAAAGGAAATAGGTGCTACATGAAACTTCGTTCAGATATATTTGATAATTTGTACATTCTTAGGTTAATTTTTGCTAATGTTAAACCTTGTTGTTGATAATGTGCGTAAGAAAAATCAGGGATACATTTAACGGAATACTTGATAGTTAACATTGTTTTTATAATCTGTTTGTTAGGTGCAAATTCGGCAATTTATTCCACTCACTGGCTGATTTTGTTCAAATTTGTTAACGGGATATTCACGCATTGACCGATGTTCGAATACGTTGTTTTCAACGTTTCACGCTTTACGTTCGGATGAAACCTCTTCGGTTTGGTGTTACGAGTTGTTATTTACAATAAATTGTCAATTTGTATTAACCGCTTCATAAGTGTTTGATT
Organism: Dendroctonus ponderosae; assembly: GCF_020466585.1. Classification (NCBI taxonomy): domain Eukaryota; kingdom Metazoa; phylum Arthropoda; class Insecta; order Coleoptera; family Curculionidae; genus Dendroctonus; species Dendroctonus ponderosae. The sequence continues at coordinate 2,717,167 of NW_026017213.1, forward strand.
TATGAAAATGCTGCTGAAGACAGCTGGTTTGGTTACTGATSAYTTTTCAATTACAATGACCAATTTTWACAGCATTATTGTGAGTACAGGGATGGGATTCAATGATAATTTACAATTTTTAGGCTGGTTATCTGGTGGGGGCTTTCTATTAAGTCGGAGCAATTCAAGTGAATTTTTACACTTTTTTTTCATTTCGGATGGCGATGTTTTTGTACGAAATTAGAATCCTAAGGCTAAATTTTGCACTCAAGTTCATTTTTGCAACTAAGCCCCGGTTGTACAAGGGAAGATTGAGTTCAACTCAGCTCTGAGGGCCGGTTGCACAAAACTCGTTCAATCCCAGTTCAAGTTGAACGGGAGTTCAGGACAGGTTTAGGTTTAGATTTGGATTTTATCTTGACGAAATTAGTCCAAAGTTGAGGCTTTTGGGTTTTGGTCCCAGTTTCTACTCAGGTTGACTTCATTAAAATTCAKGAAAGAAAATTATTGAAAAATGTTKGTAAAATTTGGGTAAGTTCCTTTAGTGTTCCTCAGATTCCTAGTTCTCATAGTTTCAGCRCAGCTCAGCATCAAGAGCTTGAATTAAATGAACACAGTTACCCTGAATTAATAAAATGAWCKCACTTTMTATAATTTTACGTTTCGTRTCGATTTTCTGTTCTAAAATTRTAAAAAACAAAYAAATATTATAAAATTCGTTGTTTTTTACGTGTAACTGGTGTTGGAGTTCGTTCGTTTAACGGTCTTGAAGTTTTTCCTATGTGAAATTTATTACWTTCGCAAATAAATTTTGTTAATCTTGGCTTTTTGTCTTCAATTTTGTCCTGAGGTTTTGTTCTTTAACGTTCTAATAATATTGAGTGTGTTGCCTACTTGTTTTATTTGATCTGAAGTTCCCTGAAAAACCGGAATGAACATGTTTGTAATCAATTTATTTTCATTTTGGTTTAGTCGCGAATTTTCAATTTTTTTAAAACAATTGTCAATGTTTTGTGTAATGTGTTTCTTTGGTGAAATTGGGTTGATTACACATTTTTTTCTATTAAATAATTTTGTTGCAGTGCCTTTTTTACCGTTATCGGGTGATTTGAGTTCAAGTTTAACTTTTAACTATCAATTTGTATGAGTAGGTTTTCTATATACTCAAGCTTTTAAAATGTCTAAATTTTTCTTAATGGGCAGAACGGGAAAAATTGTTTTTCATTTATTTTTCAGAAGCGTTTTTGGTCCCGATGATTATAAATTGAAACATTTGCTTTAAAATAGTCCACAAATTAATTATAAGAATCAACAATTAAAGTTATTTTAGTCAATAATTAAATGTGATTTATCTGAGTCGTTTCAATTTGTAGCCATCAATTTGAAGACACTCTGTATGATTTATAAAAAATTTCTGACTGTGAGTGTTAAATAAAAAGTGGCGAAAATGCACTCAGATTGAACAGAAGATCTTTCTTAAGCTTTTCGGGACAATTTGGGCATTTCCAATATTTCCTACGGTCTCGGAAATATCAACTCTTCTAGTAGTTCCAAGGTTTGGTTTCTATCTCTTTAGAGGTTGGAAATTTCAGATTTTTTCAGTTGGTTGATTTTGGCTGTTTTTTTGGTTGAAAAGGTGGAATTCTGTTGGTTGCATTGATTCTTTCTTTTGAGAAGAGGAAGCTCGGGGTCCCAGACGTCCATATTTTCTGTTTTTGTTACAGACTTGTTTTGGGGTTTTTCCAAAAAAGTGTGTGAGTAGTTCTGAAAGGACAATGTCGACTTTCTAGTAAGGGTACATTTAGAAGGGTTTTTGGAGCATTTCCTTATTAGCAAATTTGTAAACTTATAGAGGAAACTTTGATTGAAAAGTGTGCGAAATTTAATTCGATTCGATTCTTTAGTTGATGCTTTAGAAGATCTGCAACTTTCAGCTGATGAGAGATTTGGCTCAAAAGTGCATGTTCGTACATAAAAAATTACAACTCCTAAACTGGGGCCTACAAAAGTTTGACCTGTTGAGCACTTATAGACGAAGCTTGTGTTAGTGAGTGCCCAAAATTCCATTTGCTGCTGATAATTCCTTGATTTCAAAAAAAAAATGCAACAATCAGTTAGTGGTAAATATGACCCAAAGATGCATGACCCCGTTTAAACAGTTACATCTTGTAAACCGGAGCTGGGAAAATTTTGCGCTTATCAGTTTTTTTAAAAGAATCTTTTGTTGAGAAGTGCACAAAATTTTACTTGATTCGATTTGCTATTTGGCTTTTTCGAAAACAATCAACTTTTAGGTAGAGAAAAACATGGCCCAAAAATGCTTGTTCGTACCAAGAATAAAACGACTTCCAAACTGGGGGCGAAAAAATTTTGAACTTTTAGGCTCGTATAGAAGACGCTGTATGAAGTATGAAACATTTCACCGTACTGGATTCATTATTTGCCTTTTGAAAAAATCTGCAACTGTCAGCTAGTGAAAAAATGCCCATTATGCAAGCCAGTACTTCAAAAATCTCCACTCCTAAACTGAAGATGGTAAACTCTTGAACTTTCGGCTATTTATAGTAGAAACTTTCCTCGAGAGGTGTGAAAAATTCCAGTTGATTCAGTTAACTAGTGCATTTTTTGGAAGTTCTACAACTTCCAGTACGGAAGAAATACAACCCAAAAGTGCATGTCTGTACTTAAAAAATCACAACGCCTAAACCGGTTATGGAAACACTTTGAGCTCCTGGACATTTATCGAAAAAGCTTTTGGTGTGAACAGTACAAAATTTCATTTTTGTTTCATGTTTTTTTACAGTGAATTAAATTGGCGCGATACACTTTTCACTACATTTTTCTGGTGAGTTTTGCAATGATTAACTAACATTTCTTCAATTTCAATTCAAAAGTATCAAAAATTCCTGCAAACTGAACATTGATCTATGGTAATATGTATATATGAAAGATTAATTAAGTTTATACTATCTATATATTGTTATTTTGCTAAATATTTAATAAACAAATTCAGCTCAAATTCAAATTATTCATGAATCTCTAAAACGCAATTCTATTGGTTGTGACGTCTCTGGTCATATAAATGGCGGATTGTTTACGGTCTGTGCATAGTGTTTAGTTGTGTGGTTGTGTTTCATTAATTAATTATTTTGTGGATTTAAATAACTTATAGTTTGTGTTAAACTAAAAAATGACTTCAGAAGGATTCCTTAAAGCGTCAACAAACAATTTACCATGTGGACATATTTTATGGTTACCGAATTTTAAAAAAACGGCGAACGCTTTAATTCAGTCTAATTTAAGGGTGTCCAAGCAGCAGCGTAAGTAAAAATCCGTAAATTCATTATTAGTTACTCTCTCCTTAATATACTAATCTGTCTGTATTGGTTTAAGTTAGGTAACTAATATATAGAATGTCACTTATTCAACTTAACCTAACCTATACACATGGCTGCTTTAAAAGTAAAATAAACTCTTAAATTTGTATTTTGGGTATCACGACAACAATATGGTGATATCGGATATG
>NW_026017213.1:2721044-2721172 GCF_020466585.1 Dendroctonus ponderosae
ATAAAGTAATGATAATCACAAAAACTTAAATAATACAACAAAGCTGCGAAAACAACAAAATTAACACGAGACGCTTTGTTGATATGACCTGCTACGTCACAATCGGGATAGGCAACCGACGATACGGA
>NW_026017213.1:2721272-2730286 GCF_020466585.1 Dendroctonus ponderosae
TTATTATCGCCTGTCGAAACGCGACAGCCTTGGATTAGAACCAGATATACAGGGTGTCCGCCGAGGTATGACTGATTTTAAGCCCAATTTTTCCTGAATTCCCAACAACTTATCAATTTTTCGCGGTTTAAATTTACCCATCAGTAGGTATTACAAAGGGCTCTTAAACTTGACTTTTTCGAGGTCACCCTGTAGCCTGTAAGGAAAAGATATTCAAAAAATTCAAAAACTATTTCGAGGTATCAAGTTGTAGTTTTGATCAAAAAAAACCTTGTTTTCTGTGTTCAACTGGGAGCATGTCAAATTTTGAAAAATTTTAAAAAGTTTCATTTGCCACCCTGTGGAAACTTCGTCTGAAGTAGTTGACTTTTGAAGCAACAGGGACTAACAGAAAAAAGTTTGGACTAAATAAAGCTTCAAATTGAAATAAAATTTAGAGAAAATTTGGCTGTGTTTTTATCTCTTTGAACAGTTTAGTGATAAGATTGTTAATTGTTGTGATTTAGTGATAAGTTTTAGGCGGTCAAGAAAATACGTTGTTTCTGATGTTTCGCAAGCACCTTCTGAGGCTTGCATCTTCTGAGGTGGAAAAAATTCATTTCCACGACCGCCTAAACGAGCCTAAATCAGTTTTAGAACCTGAAATATTCAATTCAAGCACTTTTGCATCATTATTTTTTGCATACTTTTCGATTCGGTATAAATTTCGGTTCAAGTGTCGGGGATTTCGGCAGACACCCTGTATACCGAGTTTCACTTTAGTTTTCCGGCACAATCCACTATACGAAACTACTTAAGTTTTAGATTGAAGAACAATTATTGATACATACAGGATGATTCAAAAATCAGTCCACAGGTTAGTGGAGTGACTCGATCACAACGCACATTTTCAAGCGTCAATCAACGAAAATTAAAGTTTTCTATATTGAAAATACCAAGTGTTTCAGGAAGAATTCTACTTATATTTGAAGAGCAAAAGTATCTCTACATATAAACACAGGCGAGGAAAAGCGTCAATGAGGAGAAAACATGCAGATAGAAGTAAATTTTTGAAATTTCTACAAATGAGTCGCTTTTGAGCACTAAAAACAATAATTTTTAAATATTCCTCACCCATTTTTAAACAATTTTTCCCCTTTTTTTGTATTAGAAGAGTCAAGAAATTTACCGATGTTTTTGAAGTAGTAAATAGCCGAGTATTTAAGCATTAAAAAGTCAATTTTCTGCTTTTTATATAATATAACATACAAATATTATATAATATAACATACAAAAAACATGGTTTTTGAATTCCCCATGATTTTCGAAAAATGTGTATATCTTGAGCACTAAAAACAATTTTTTTTAAATATTCCTCATCCATTTGACAAAAATACGCTGTATTTTATACATTTTTTTAAAAAATTTCCTTTTTTTTTATATTAGAAGAGTCAAGAAATTTACCGATGTTTTTGAAGTAGTAAATAGCCGAGTATTTAAGCATTCAAAAGTCAATTTTGGAAAAGTCCAATTTTCTGCTTTTTATATAATATAACATACACAACATGGTTTTTTAATTCCCCATAATTTGCGAAAAATGTGTCGATCTTGAGCACTAAAAATAAACATTTCAAAAATATTCCTCACCCACCCCTAAAACACCCTGTATTTTATACATTTCTAAACAATTTTTCCTTTTTTTTTGTATTAGAAGAAATTTACCACTGTTTTTGAAGTGGTAAATAGTCAAGAATTTGACTTTAAACATTAAAAAATCAGTTTTGGAAACCCCCACTCACTTTTCAGCTTTTTGTATAATAAAACATATAAAAGAAATACACTTTTGAAATACAAACAATAGCAATTTCCCGAATTTGCTTTTCCAGGCCTGTGCTTATCGAAACTGGTATTCTTGAGATTTAATATAGAATAATACAGGGTGAGTCAGTTTTTAGTGGCAGAGTTTTAACGGTCGACAGAACATCGAATTTTAAGACGAAAATATTTTCAGTCGGGTTGATACGGGTGGGCACAAAAAAGTTATTATTATTTAAAAATTAGATATTAGTGCCATCTAATCGGAAAATTTGGCGAAAACTTGCACATGAATGTATGTGGTACACGTTTTTGCAATAACTTCTAAAATATGGAATTTTGTTACAGTACATTAAGATTGTCGTGAATTATTAAACAAAAATACAAATAAAATGTTAACTTTGCCGCCCTGTATCTCAAAAACGACGCCATTTTCAATGTAAGTTTCTACGACATTTTCATCCGAAAATTGCATTTTCTATCTACCCTTAAAGTCCTGCGACAATAAACCAGTCAGGAGTCACCCTGTACCCACGAATGTGCATCTTCTCGTGAAACACCCTGTATGAATTACTCCATACAGGGTGGCCTGTCGTATTCGAGGCTTTATTTTTAACTCACTTTATTTTTCAGTCGACTGAATTAATAATGATGAAGTTTCAATCGACCCACATTTAAAAATTTGTTAGTACTGTACAGGGTGCCCCAAAAAATGGTTTTTTGTGCATGTATACAATTTCATTTTTAATATCTATAGGGGAAATAAATGCAAGTTTTGATAAGGCATAAAGAGGAATAGTTTGAAGCTTTATTGAAAAATTCAGCATTTGACTTGATTGTAGAAGATCCGTTTTCGCCTACTCAATGTAGATTGATTTTATACATGATAATTTTATACAGGATAATTTTATACAGGATGTCCAAAACTTACGGTTGAAAATTGAATAACTTTTGACTGAAGTTTTTCGCTTACTTTATAAGGGACACCCTGTAAGTTTTGGCGACAACAAACGTAAAATTTCATCGTTTTCCAAAAACTTCCCAACATCATCCCTGTGAACTCAACAGTTTGGCAGATAATGGCAGTTTGTTACGGAAATGATACAATTTTTAAGGAGCGCATAAATCTTATGGAAAATCCAGCAGGCCAGGAATATGGCCTTCAAAAACGTCAAACTTGGAGCGATTTTGACATGTAGGAACAGTTTTCTGTCAATAACTGCGCAGAAAGTTGTCAAAATGAAAGATTTTAGTCCACAGTACAGAGGAAACTATTAGAGACTTTCTATAATTATTCTAGTGGTTTACACCACGCGTTTTATCATTATAAGATGAAAGAAAAAATTATCAGTAAAAATCCTCATCCGGTTCAAAATTGTGCTGGGATTATTTCACCAAATCGCGATTTCTGCCGAAACTTTTCACTTTAGTGTAACCAATCGCTATTACTAAAAACGAATAAATTTAGACGACAAAGTTGAAAAAATTTCGATAAATTTCAGTTAAACGTTACTCAATTTCAAAAGATAAGATTTTGGACATTCTGTATAAAAAACGTAAAACTTTCGGCATCATAAGATCCATCAAGGCTTTCAGATGTAAGCAAGTCCACCTTTCAAGACGTGCTAGTCTCAGGCGCCTCCAGGACCGGTTTCGAACCTGAGAAACACACTCTTAAAACCTGCACTTTATGTATAAAGTTTCAGTAGTGTTATTGTCAGGTTCAACCCTGATGAAAACTGATAAGCCCGAAACCGGTGCTGAGATTAACACCGCTCGAAAGCTGCATTTGCGTACAGCAGCAACTCACTTTTATTTCCCCTGCAGAATTTAATAATCTAGTTGTATACAAGGTGTCCCATTAAAACGCAGCTCGTAACTTGATAACTCTGGTTTAAACTCGAAAATGTCGACTAAGGCGGACCCACTCTGTCTAGATAAACTGCTAGGGAATCATTCGGTTTTTTGTGTTTGATTTTGTGTTTTGATCCGGTAAAGAGCTCGAACGACGCAATTAAAGACAGGCTAAAGTACCGTTTTACATAATATAACTAACTGTTGATTTACATTAGCACTAAGCTGGTAGTTTAGGTAAGAAGTAAATATCGATGTCCGCCTTCACTGCATATTGCGAAGCACTGTTACCCTTAAGCAATGACATGATATTTAGATGTAATTTTCGAATATTCGCGAATAATAATAATACTAATAATAACTAAAAATAATAATAATAATAATAATACATGAATCTCAATCCACTTTGTATATTTAGATGTAAGGCTTTTAGGTGAGGAGACTTTGACCTAATTTTAAGCGAATCATGTTTAAAGTACTGGACAATTCGATGGTTAGATCTTTGGAAGTTCACGTTCAGTCGCTTCTTCTGATGAAGCGGACAACTTTTTTTGCAGAGTTGCGCCAGAAGCTTTTAGAGTTTAAGCTGCGCTCGAATTGTTCGGTACCTACTCATTAGTGATGGGAAGAATCGAATTAAATAACTTGAATGAAGAATTCGCTGGTTGAGTAAATTCCTGGAAAAAAGTTCAGATGAGGAACGAGAAGAGGAAAGACGTTAATGCTTTCGGATAAAAGGCGAGAGAGAAGGATAAAGACCTAAATACGATTTACTCAATCACGACAAGGGTATAATTAATGTGAACAGTTCGATTAAATGATTCGAATGATTATTTCGATTGTAAAAGACTGTAGGTCTCGGTTATACAGACAACTCGATTATTGCCATCACTGGGACTCATTCCCTACACTGCTAAGCGTTGACTAAAACGAAAGAGAATCATGATGTACATAAAGGAAATAGGTGCTACATGAAACTTCGTTCAGATATATTTGATAATTTGTACATTCTTAGGTTAATTTTTGCTAATGTTAAACCTTGTTGTTGATAATGTGCGTAAGAAAAATCAGGGATACATTTAACGGAATACTTGATAGTTAACATTGTTTTTATAATCTGTTTGTTAGGTGCAAATTCGGCAATTTATTCCACTCACTGGCTGATTTTGTTCAAATTTGTTAACGGGATATTCACGCATTGACCGATGTTCGAATACGTTGTTTTCAACGTTTCACGCTTTACGTTCGGATGAAACCTCTTCGGTTTGGTGTTACGAGTTGTTATTTACAATAAATTGTCAATTTGTATTAACCGCTTCATAAGTGTTTGATTTATGAAAATGCTGCTGAAGACAGCTGGTTTGGTTACTGATCATTTTTCAATTACAATGACCAATTTTAACAGCATTATTGTGAGTACAGGGATGGGATTCAATGATAATTTACAATTTTTAGGCTGGAGTTTCCCAGTTTCTACTCAGGTTGACTTCATTAAAATTCATGAAAGAAAATTATTGAAAAATGTTGGTAAAATTTGGGTAAGTTCCTTTAGTGTTCCTCAGATTCCTAGTTCTCATAGTTTCAGCGCAGCTCAGCATCAAGAGCTTGAATTAAATGAACACAGTTACCCTGAATTAATAAAATGATCGCACTTTCTATAATTTTACGTTTCGTGTCGATTTTCTGTTCTAAAATTGTAAAAAACAAACAAATATTATAAAATTCGTTGTTTTTTACGTGTAACTGGTGTTGGAGTTCGTTCGTTTAACGGTCTTGAAGTTTTTCCTATGTGAAATTTATTACATTCGCAAATAAATTTTGTTAATCTTGGCTTTTTGTCTTCAATTTTGTCCTGAGGTTTTGTTCTTTAACGTTCTAATAATATTGAGTGTGTTGCCTACTTGTTTTATTTGATCTGAAGTTCCCTGAAAAACCGGAATGAACATGTTTGTAATCAATTTATTTTCATTTTGGTTTAGTCGCGAATTTTCAATTTTTTTAAAACAATTGTCAATGTTTTGTGTAATGTGTTTCTTTGGTGAAATTGGGTTGATTACACATTTTTTTCTATTAAATAATTTTGTTGCAGTGCCTTTTTTACCGTTATCGGGTGATTTGAGTTAAAATTTAACTGTCAATTTGTATGAGTAGGTTTTCTATATACTAAAGCTTTTAAAATGTCTAAATTTTTCTTAATGGGCAGAACGGGAAAAATTGTTTTTCATTTCTTTTTCAGTAGCGTTTTTGGTCCCGATGATTATAAATTGAAACGTTTGCTTTAAAATAGTCCACAAATTTATTGCTGGAAAAATTAGTTATAATAATCAACAATTAAAGTTATTTTCGTCAATAATCAAATGTCTTTTATCTGAGTCGTTTCAATTTGTAGCCATCAATTTCAAGACACTCTGTATGATTTAGAGAAAATTTCTGACTGTGAGTGTTAAATAGAGAGTGGCGGGAGAAAATGCACTCAGATTGAACAGAAGGTCTTTCTTAAGCTTTTCGGGGCAATTTGGGCAGCCTGACAACGTAACGAAAATTACAGTAGTCATCAAGAGAAATCTTTCCCAGAAAAGCTTGCAAAATTTCCACTATTTCCTACGGTCTCGGAAATATCAACTCTTCAAGTTGTTCCAAGGTTTGGCTTCTATCTCTTTAAAAGTTGGAAATTAAGCACTAGAAATAGAACAAAGCGATATTTGGTGGTACTCCCATGGGCCAACAGCCAAATCTCAATTTAATATAAGAAAGCTTCTTGAGAAAGAGTCGAATAAATGATCGAAACGGCGGTTATATTGAGAAAATAAGATAATTTTTACGATACTGGACTTTCCTGTCTGAATGCGAGTGAAGAACTCAAGAATTTCTACTTGGATTCTTGGGTTTGGATGGATTACGTTGACTCCATTTTTCGGATTTTGGGATTGTGGGGGCATTGAGTTGATTGGTTTTGGCTGTTTTTTTGGTTGAAAAGGTGGAATCTGTTGGTTGGATTGATTCTTTCTTTTGAGAAGAGGAAACTCGGGGCCCCAGACGTCCATATTTTCTGTTTTTGTTACAGACTTGTTTTGAGGTTTTTCCAAAACAGTGTGTGAGTAGCTCTGAAAGGAGAATGTCGTCTTTCTAGTATGGGTGCATTTAGAATGGTTTTTGGAGCATTTCCTTATTAGCAAATTTGTAAACTTATAGAGAAAACTTTGGTTGAAAAGTGTGCGAAATTTCATTCGATTCGATCCTTTCGTTGATGTTTTAGAAGATCTGCAACTTTCAGCTGGTCAGAGATTTGGCTCAAAAGTGCATGTTCGTACATAAAAAATTACAACTCCTAAACTGGGGACTACCAAAGTTTGAGCTGTTGAGTACTTATAGACGAAGCTTGTGTTAATGAGTGCCCAAAATTCCATTTGCTGCTAATAATTCGTTGATTTCCAAAAAAAATGCTACGATCAGTTAGTGGGAAATATGACCCAAAGGTGCATGTCCCCGTTTAAACAGTTACATCTTGTAAACCGGAGCTGGGAAAATTTTGCGCTTATCAGTTTTTTTAAAAGAATCTTTTGTTGAGAAGTGCACAAAATTTTACTTGATTCGATTTGCTATTTGGCTTTTTCGAAAACAATCAACTTTTAGGTAGAGAAAAACATGGCCCAAAAATGCTTGTTCGTACCAAGAATAAAACGACTTCCAAACTGGGGGCGAAAAAATTTTGAACTTTTAGGCTCGTATAGAAGACGCTGTATGAAGTATGAAACATTTCACCGTACTGGATTCATTATTTGCCTTTTGAAAAAATCTGCAACTGTCAGCTAGTGAAAAAATGCCCATTATGCAAGCCAGTACTTCAAAAATCTCCACTCCTAAACTGAAGATGGTAAACTCTTGAACTTTCGGCTATTTATAGTAGAAACTTTCCTCGAGAGGTGTGAAAAATTCCAGTTGATTCAGTTAACTAGTGCATTTTTTGGAAGTTCTACAACTTCCAGTACGGAAGAAATACAACCCAAAAGTGCATGTCTGTACTTAAAAAATCACAACGCCTAAACCGGTTATGGAAACACTTTGAGCTCCTGGACATTTATCGAAAAAGCTTTTGGTGTGAACAGTACAAAATTTCATTTTTGTTTCATGTTTTTTTACAGTGAATTAAATTGGCGCGATACACTTTTCACTACATTTTTCTGGTGAGTTTTGCAATGATTAACTAACATTTCTTCAATTTCAATTCAAAAGTATCAAAAATTCCTGCAAACTGAACATTGATCTATGGTAATATGTATATATGAAAGATTAATTAAGTTTATACTATCTATATATTGTTATTTTGCTAAATATTTAATAAACAAATTCAGCTCAAATTCAAATTATTCATGAATCTCTAAAACGCAATTCTATTGGTTGTGACGTCTCTGGTCATATAAATGGCGGATTGTTTACGGTCTGTGCATAGTGTTTAGTTGTGTGGTTGTGTTTCATTAATTAATTATTTTGTGGATTTAAATAACTTATAGTTTGTGTTAAACTAAAAAATGACTTCAGAAGGATTCCTTAAAGCGTCAACAAACAATTTACCATGTGGACATATTTTATGGTTACCGAATTTTAAAAAAACGGCGAACGCTTTAATTCAGTCTAATTTAAGGGTGTCCAAGCAGCAGCGTAAGTAAAAATCCGTAAATTCATTATTAGTTACTCTCTCCTTAATATACTAATCTGTCTGTATTGGTTTAAGTTAGGTAACTAATATATAGAATGTCACTTATTCAACTTAACCTAACCTATACACATGGCTGCTTTAAAAGTAAAATAAACTCTTAAATTTGTATTTTGGGTATCACGACAACAATATGGTGATATCGGATATGTGAAATTGAAACGCGAGGTTTTTTTGTGCACTGTACAAGGTAAAATTTGCCCACAGCACAGAGTACGATCGAAGGCATATTCTGTCTGCCTCATTATTAGCTTTTTGTTCGTACTTTCATTAAAATGATCCTCGCAACAAAAACACATTGATTTTGATTTAGAAACATCACATCTAGCTGCTTTGAACCATAAAACTTTACGTGCATTATCATGAGGAACGGTTGGAAAGAGTTTGTTTGGAGCACTTATTGAGGTATTCTTGCATCYTGGCACAAAACACCSCTTATTTTGTGATCCATACATGTCACTATTTTCCATTATGCAAGATAATAATAATCAAATATAAAGTAATAATAATATAAAGTAATACAGATAAAGTAATGATAATCACAAAAACTTAAATAATACAACAAAGCTGCGAAAACAACAAAATTAACACGAGACGCTTTGTTGATATGACCTGCTACGTCACAATCGGGATAGGCAACCGACGATACGGA
>NW_026017213.1:2731285-2745783 GCF_020466585.1 Dendroctonus ponderosae
ATCATTCGGTCAGCTGTTAATCGATCCACTTTTTCCCAATGGATCCAGTGCATTTTGTTGGCTAGTTCTATATTGACAGGTAAGAGTCTACTGTCGATATATGCAAGATCTATCTACCTATAACTTAATTTACAGTAGTAACTTTACTCTATCGGAGTATTAACAATCTATTCCTGAACCCCGCAAAACTACAACCAAAGTTGCATCCTGCCACGGCTAAACTTGTCTGAAACTTTATTTGATTTTTCACCAAATCGTCAGTTAAGCCATTGTAATTATCAAATTTTGCTGATAATTATTGGTGAAAGTTTCTTTTCTGTATTGTTTTGCTGCTGTTGTAGAGTGTTTTTTATGATGTTACGTTGCACCGGTTCTTTTGGAGAACTGCTTGCCTTTCTCTTTTTTGCATTCCTGACCCGAATCCATTCAGTTTCCTTGCTTAGTTCTTCTTCGCCTGTGCAGTATTCATCTTCCATTTCTTCAATGTTTGTGTTTGATAATTTACCCTCTAATACTGTATATTTGACCATTAGTTCATCGTACAACTTCTGCATAGCATTTAATTGGGATTGAAGTTGTTCAACTTTATCATTGTCTTCAGTTTTCTCATTGTTAGACACTAATTCTTGGGTAATCCCCATTATAATGGGTTTATTTGGAGTGTGCAATATTGCATTGCTATACAATTATTTTCTATTTTGATTTTGTTTAGTCACAGATAACCGACTACACGCACGTCGATAGAGCACCACTCGCACATTTATTCATGAAATTTTCGAAATTTTCAGTCTGATAACTCTAATACAAAGATTAATATAAAGACTCCCCAGTGAGGAAAAAGTTGCATTCACTCTCTTTGCAGATGACGATAACTTGAACCCCATTGCAATGTTGAATGCTTCAAAGGATCTGCTTCGGTATCTCGGTCTAGGTGACTATGCGGAACTGATCAAACAAGCAATTAAGAAGACTTTGTCGGTCGATAAGGTGCAAACACACGATCTGGGAGGCTCCAATACTAGTGACGAAGTTGTGGAAGCCATCAAAAGTAACATCAGCGATTTGTTGAAGTCGGCGCACGTTAAACTGTTCTAGTTGGCAATTTTTTCACGATATTAAATGATTTCAGTCAAAAATATATTGTAGCGGCCATAGGAACAGTTGCACTATTTAATAAAATTCCCCATATCTAGGAGAAACTTAGCAAAAAAATGCTTTATGTTGATGGAAGCTTTCTGCTTTTATGCCAGATGTTTCATAAGTTCAACTCAATGTCTAATGAAAAAATCATGGGTTTATTACTGTGGAAAATAGGGCTGCTGTGGACGAAGAAATGGGTAACATAACTGGCAGCGTCGCCTAAAGTGATATAATGGTTTTTTTATAATATATTTTAGCGGCAATTTTATGTGTCCAGGCACTGTTAGTACTGAAAATATGCTTTCAATGTCTCAGTTTCCCTAATTTTGGGGTATTTTGCCTCAAAATGTTTGCCGTTTTTTTAAAGACAGACTTTCCTCACCTTTCCTATTACAGATTGAAAAAGTGTGTTCTTATTTCACAATAAAGAGCGATTTATTCATCAAAAGGTAATCAATCGCTTAATCTTAACCAAACCATGTTTTTATTCCCCTTGACTATAAATTGAAAATACATCAGCGATTTTTTAATGAATATTTATTTACAACATTTGTGTTACATTTTTCCATAAATATTTTACTGAAAAAATATGATAAATGCGACCTCATCACCATTCCAAAATTTTGCTGATAAAAATTACTATTTTATTGGAAGCAAGTTGAAAAGAATAAATAGTTCTTTGAGATTGTAATTTTGCTAATTTTTGTTTGATTATACTTTTATTATATTTATAATTTTAGTGGAAACTGATAATTCACAGACTTTATAGCAACTAGTTGAGTCTGAAAAATCCTTATCTTTGCAGGCTTAGAGAATTTTGGAGCAAAAATAAACGTTTTCAGGCAACTGCACCGTCCGTTTCAATTTTTTTTATTTTTCATGTAGAGCAAGGGGAAATTATTAGACTCTATAGAGAATACTTAAATCTAAAGCTGAAATTTGATTCAAATCGCATAAAACCCTCATTTTACAGGTTTAATAAATTTAATTATAAGGCCAGAAATTAAATAAAATAAGGCCAGAAATAAACGTTTTCACACAACTGCACCGTCCGCTCCAAAAAATCATAACTTATCTAGAGGAAGTAGAAACTTGAAATTCACAGACTCTATGAGAGACGGTTGACTTTTATTATTTTGAAAATCTTATTAACATTGTGTAAAACCTTCATCTTTTCAGCCTTCGTAAATTTTGAGCCAAAAATAAGTGTTTTCACACAACTGCGCCTTCCGTTTCAAAAAATCATAACTCTTCGTCTAGAGCAAATGGAACCTTGCAATTCACCAACTCTATAGAGAATATTTGAGTCTCAAAACTACGAAAATTTCATTCAAATTGCACAAAACCCTCATTTTTCAGGATTAACGAAAATCGAACCCAAAAAAAAATTTTTCATACAACTTCACCGTCCGCATTGAAAAATCATAACTTCTTATCTAGAGCAAGTAGAAACTTATAATTCACGTGCTCTATAAAATACAGTTGTCTTTGATTATTTCGAAAATCTTATTAGCATTGTGTTAAAATTTTATCCTTACAGGCTTCGTAAATTTTAGGTCAAAACTAAGCGTTTTCATTCAACTGCACCGCCCGCTTCAAAAAATCATAACTCTTCATCTAGTGCAAGTGGAAACTTACAATTCACCCACTCTATAGAGAATATATTTAAGTCTCAAAACTAGAAACATTTTGTTCAAAGCGCACAAAACCCTATTTTTTTCAGGTTTAATGAATATTGAAGCAAACATTTTTTCCATACAATTGCACCGTCCGCTTTGAAAAATCATAACTTGTTATCTAGAGCAACTCGGAACTTGTAATTCACAGTCTTTATAGCGAACACGAGAATCTGAAAACTATCGGATTTTCGATCAAATTGGAAAAAGCCCTAATTTTTGCCGGCTAAGTAAATATTGGACCAAAAATAAACGTTTTCAAACAACTACAGCGCCCGCTTCAAAAAATCATAACTTTTCATCTAGATCAAGTACAAACTTGCAATCTACAGACTGGGTAGATAATACTCTAAGCTCCAAACTTCGGAAGTTTCATTCAAATCACACAAAAGTCTAATTTTTTCAGGCTCAGTGAATAATGCGCCAAAAAAACATTTTTCACTCAACTGCACCGTCTGCTTCGAAACATGATAACTTCTCATCTATACCAAATGGAAACTTGCAATTCACAGATTCTGTAGACAACACTTCGGACAACTCCGAAAATTCCGTTCAAATCGCACAAAACCCCTCATTTTTGCAGGTTTAATAGATAAGTTAAAGGAAGTAGTTGAACAAGTTGAAGTAGAAAAATTTACGGGTAAAACTCTGTCTTTTACCTTTTTTACCTGAAGAACTTTAAAGTAAAATTTTATGTGCAACGGTGAAACACATAAGCGAAACTATTATGGTTTGGGCGGTGTATTTCCTCATTTAAAATTAAGTCTAATTTGTCTTCAATGAAATGGATTGGTAGACGAGGCCCAAGGTTCTTAAAGTATATACTTTAGGAACTTTGGACGAGGCCTAATTGAGTGGCCACCATAGAGAAAATAAAATAATTATTATTTTACTTACTCTATGGTGGCCACCAAGATCGCCAGACCGAACGCCACTTGATTTTCCAAGAATATTCAAGCATGCTAGAACCCAGGGAAACGTTTAGATGATGTCATGAATTGGAAGACCCGCTATATTGTTGTCTGGCAAACAAGGAAAACCTCTTTAAACCAATCATTCACTAAAAGTAAAATTAAAATTTTAAAACCGTTTTTTATTTAAAGTCGGTACTTTATGCAATCTAACGTTATATGGGGTAGCTAGGGGCTAGAGGCTTCCCTTACTCATGTAGGAACGATTCCGTGGAATTTTGTAAATTTTTTCGCGTTTCTACAATGAATCACTTAAAAAAATCTTAACAAAAATTGTATTGAACGCTCTTAGAGAAAGAGCGGTATACGTCCCCACACCCCCAACTCAATTTTCTATAGCTCAGACTTTAGCCTCTAGGTGGCCTGGACCACACAGATCCTGTGCACAGATCAAAGAGACGCTGAACTTAAAAACATAAAAGTGAGGTTAAATTTGAGCTGAAACTTGCCAAAAAACCGCCCAACTTTGCTGTTTTCCTACGATTCCCACTGGCCAAGTAAATATCGAATCGTTTTCGTTGCTTGAATTAGAATGGCAGACTTTTCGGAGCTGCTACAAGCAGCTGAAAGGCTCACAACCGACTTGGAGGGCACTTCTGATCTGCCCAAAGTCAACAGATCTCTGAAGCAAGTTTTGGAGGCCTCCAATGATCTCTATTCACGTGTAGCTCAGACTGCAGGCTCGAAGGATATTCAAGCGTAAGTTCATGGGGGGCTATTCAGGAATTCTGAGCTACTTTGGGGATTTGAATAATCGCTGTCTTATCTGGTTTCAATAAGCTTGGAACCAAGCAGAGCCAGTGATTTTTTGCTTATAAAACCTTCTAATAGTTCTCCAAGATCATGGGTGATCTTTCAAGCAGTGCCTTTAAGCCAAAAGCATCTAAGAAAATGTCTTTTCCTTAAATATTATCAAGTGTTATTCCATAAATATCATTATCTTGTTATATTGAAGAAAGTTGCCAATTTTTCAGCTCTAAATGCAATTAGTGCATCCGTTACAAAGCTGCAAGAGAGATTAATAAACGTCGGATTTTCGTCTAAATTAGGCAAATTGCTGGTGTTTTTTCCTCAAGTGCAGATATTTTCTGTATACGTTCGACTGGTCCTTTTTTAAGTCAAAGATCGTTTAAAGTTACCTCATCTATGGAGGTTTTGATACATAGTTTATGAAGAGTTTGGATTATAGAGTATGTTTATTGGTTTATAGTTTAGTTCTCTATTAAAGAATGTCACTTAAAGAATTCCGGGTGAAAAGCGTCCTTAAAAGCAGCCTAGAAAATGCACGGGTTTCGAGTAAAATCATCGCATATTTTCACATTGTGTGGCGGAATTTATTAATATATGAAAAAAGAGGAATTTCCATCGTTTATTTGACTATTTTTTGGCTCAAAACATTATTTCTTCTAACTGTCCCCTATGAAAAACTGTGGAATTTTGTAAATTAGGAACCTCTTATTGGGGTCCAAAGGCATAGACTTGCCCAAAATCGTGCAAAAACTCGAGTCAATCAGCACCAAACGCACTTTCGAGCCAATAGAACCAGTGGACGATTTAGACATTGCCAACATCCTGCAGAATGAGATTCGCAACAAGATTCTCGAAGCTTTTGATTCTGGTTACAACGAGGTTAGATTTGAAAAATTATCTACCATCCCAAGCTTTGAATTGCATACTTTTTCAGATGCTGAAATCCACATTTGAGAACGCCTGGGAGCATCAGCAGGCCGAATGGAAGCAGGAAAAAATGAAGATTCTCAATGCCCTGGGCGGCAGATCGGGCCTACCGATCGAAATCGGCAAAGATCAGTCGATTCTCATCGAAAAACCGGCCCCACCTTTATCACACTTGGGTCCCAATGAGATGATCTACGCTTCGAAGATTATCCAGTATAATAACGATTCGGTCAGAGGATTGTTTTCTAGGCCCAGTTTAGTCAACGTATTTTGCGATATTGCAAGCGAATTCAAGGATGGAGTAAGTGCATTTTTGTCACACACTTCTGAGCAACAAACGCCTTTAATCGAACAATTTTTAAGTCAACAGTCAGTCAGTCCATATTATCATTTAAAAAAGCCGAATATCGGAATCGGGGTTTCAGCTTCTTGTAAAGAACGCGCCACTTTACGCGGATGTAAATTTTTTGCATCGCAGCAAATTGTTTTTATAACGAATTATTTAAGTTTGGGATATTTTTGTACTATCAGGGAGATCTCGTTGTGTATGATGCGAGTTTGGTTCCATTAGAGTAAATGGTTTCTTCGTAATGAATTTTTGAACTTTGGAAACTTGTACGTGGAAGTTTTATTTTTTGTGACATGCTCTTCTGAAGCCGGTTTCTCAAAAACCGGTTGAAACATTGGGATGACTATTTTTGCTCTGGATAAAGAGAGCTTTACTTTGCGTGGGATGCAAATTTGCTTCTTTTGGTGTAAATAGTTTCTTCGTAACGAATTTTTAAACTTTGGAAGCTTTTGGTCCAGGTGTTGAAATTTTGCGCCTTGCTCTTTTGTAGTCGATTTCTGAACAACTTATAGAGAGAGCTGAATAAGGGTTTCAGCCCTGAATAACCAAAGCTGCACTTTGTGGGCGATTTTGGTTCTATTCAAATCAATGGATCCTTCATAACAAATGTTTCAACTTTGGAAAGTTTTGCCGCGGGTGTTCAATTTTTGTGCCATTCTCTTCCATAGCCAATTTCTAAAAAATCAGTTAAGATAGCGGGAGAAGACTTTCAGCTCTGTGTAAGAAAAGCCTTGCTTCGCGAGTTATGTGAATTTGGTTCTTATCGAATCAATGGTTCCTTCATAATGAATTTTTGACCTTTGAAACTTTTGTCGCGGGTATTTAGCTTTTGCGCCTTGCTCTTCTGAAATCGATTTCAGCTCTGAATAAAGAGAGCTTCTCTTTGCGTCTGATGACAATGTGGTTCTATTGGAATAAATGGTTCCTTCTTGACGAATTTTTAATCTTTGGAAGCTTTTGGCGCAGGTGTTAAAATTTTGCGCCTTGCTCTTCTGAAGTGGATTTCTGAACAACTAGTTGAGATAGCGGAATAAGGGTTTCAGCTCTGAATAGCCAAGGCTTCACTTTGTGTGCGTGGCGATTTTGGTTCTTTTCAAATCAATGGATCCTTTATAACGAATGTTTAAACTTTGGAAAGTTTTGCCGCGGGTGTTCAATTTTTGCGCCATTCTCTTCCATAGCCAATTTCTAATAAATCAGTTAAGATAGCGGAAGAAGATTTTCAGCTCTGTGTAAGGAAAGCCTTGCTTCGCGAGTTATGTGAATTTGGTTCTTATCGAATCAATGGTTCCTTCATAATGAATTTTTGACCTTTGAAACTTTTGTCGCGGGTGTTTAGCTTTTGCGCCTTGCTCTTCTGAAATCGACTTCTGAACAACCAGTTAAGACAGCGGAATAAGGATTTTAGCTCTGAATAAAGAGAGCTTCTCTTTACGTCTGATGCCAATGTCGTTCTATTGGAATACATGGTTCCTTCCTAACGAATTTTTAATTTTTGGAAGCTTTTGGCGCAGGTGTTGAATTTTTGCGCCTTGCACTTCTGAAGTGGATTTCTGAACAACTAGTTGAGATAGCGGAATAAGGGTTTCAGCTCTGAATAACCAAAGCTTCACTTTGCGTCTGATGCCAATTTGGTTCTATTGGAATAAATGGTTCCTTCTTGACGAATTTTTAATCTTTGGAAGCTTTTGGCGCAAGTGTTAAAATTTTGCGCCTTGCTCTTCTGAAGTGAATTTCTGAACAACTAGTTGATATACCGGAATAAGGGTTTCAGCTCTGAATAACCAAAGCTTCACTTTACATGTTGGGAAAATTTGCTTGCATTGGCCCCAATGGTTCCCTCTCAATAAATTTAAATTTCTTTGTTGGTGTAACGTTAAAAGTTGAATTTTAGAAGGTGAAAGATATGTGGGAAATCATCAAGTACATGGTCCAGTGCTCATCAATCCCGCAATCGGAAGATCCGATAAAGACCCGAAACACCAAGCCGGTGATTCTGAGCTTAGTGCGTCAAGGCCAGAAATACCTAGAGGACAGGTGGGGTTGAAAAATGTTTTAAAATCTAGTAAATTATGCTTTGGTTTTAAGGTACAAGACGTTCATGAATAGCATAATTACGGAAAATCTCACGCACGCCGGAAGAGGCGGAATCCCAGGCACGTACCCATTGGTAAAGAGCTTCGTGGGGCTCAGATTGCAGGGGGAATATTTGGGCTTAAAGGACGGGATGATTGATGATCGGCCTCTTTGGCCTATGGTAGGAACATCAGGCTTAGCAAAAACAGGTTTTTGAAATTGTTTCATTGCGTTTAAGGTGTATTACTGCTTGAGATCGGGCGATCTCCCAGCTGCAATCCACTGCCTGAAGAAAAGCGGCCTAACCGAGTACAACGAGATAATTTCCTTACTGGAGGCAAAGCTGGGCAACCCAAATAACCCCAATATTCCCAAGCTGGAGGACAGTATTAGGTAGAAAACCTGCCAAAAGACCCACGAGTTTTTTCGCTGATATCAATGTATGTGTAGGTTTTCCTATAGAAGATTCGTTCGGAACGAAACCGATCCTTTCAAGAGGATCACATGGTCGGTTTTGGGCTGTTGCGATATTTCTGATGAACATTCAGAAGTCGCCCGAACTGCCGACGATTATCTTTGGCTGAAACTCAGCCTGGTGCGAGCAGATAGTTCTAAGGAAGACTCCATCAAGTACAGTGATCTTCAGGTAGGTAGGGTTCACTACAAATTAAAGTAGGTTTTACCCAACTTTTTGCAGCAAGTTATCTTGGAGGAGTATGGAGAGTCGCATTACGATGCCTTCAATCAGCCCCATTTGTACTTTCAAGTGCTGGCGCTCACTGGCCAGTTTGAGGCAGCAATTGAGTTCCTAGCCAGAATCGAGAGGTTCAAGGTGCATGCTGTTCATATGGCGATTGCTCTGAACGAGCTGTATTTACTGGCTGGGCCTCATGACACTAGTGCACCTCTTCGTAAGTTGCCTATCTTCAAACTGAGCTAAATGCATTCAACTTGATTTGCTGGTAGTTTTCATCGACCCCGCGGACCCAAAGCCGGCCAGACGATTAAATCTGGCGCGCTTGATAATGATTTATGTGCGATCTTTCGAGTTTCACTGCCCCAATGAAGCACTCCACTATCTGTATCACCTGAAGAACTATACAGATTCCGAAGGTAAACCTGCGGAAGAGTTCAGAGTAGATTGAGAAGTTTTTGAGTGTTTTAGGTCAAAGTCTTTTTAAGGTTTGCGCTGTGGATTTGGCGCTGGAAACGAAGGAATACGCACAACTACTAGGAACAGTTGATGGGAACGGGATCAGGAACAAAGGCTTGATTGATCAGTTTATTGATACGCATGTCACTGCAGTGAGTGTGGCCGAAACCATTGCGGCTAATCTAGTGAACAAGGGCCTGTACGAAGACGCAATTGCGCTGTTTGATATAGCCAATGTAAGCTCATTAAGCCAAACAACTGGCAGCAGCTGAAAAGTGTCTGTTTTCAGAACCAAGAGGGAATTTTGACGTATTTATGCACCATGTTGTCCCAAGTGGTTCAGCTGGAGGGCGACCCCAACTCTTTGAGAACCAGATTGAAGAACCAGGCCTTTTACTATGCTGAGCGCATTTCCAGAGAAGGCTTCAAGTCGGAGCGCTCGGATTTGAAGTTTTCCTTTTTCACCCTCAACAGACTGATTACGTTCTTCGATCTGTACTATGAAAAAGAGTTCCCACAGGCCTTAAAGGTAAATGGAAATCCCGATGAAACTGTTTTGCAACGGTAGCGAAAATTACAGGTTTTAAATGACATAAAACTGGTGCCGTTCAGAGAGGAAGAGCTCAAAGACCGCGTGTTCGATGTTACCCACAATTTAACTTCGAATGTTGCCAAAGTTATTCCGGATGTGCTCCTGACGACGATGAACATGCTGTTTGCTCAGTATCAAAAAATTAAGTCTAATGTTGAGTTCATTCCGCGGTTCCAAGAAGGGCCTTTGGAAGCAGTAAGTGAAACTATGGAAAAAATGAATATCCCTTAAAACTCGTTTATTCTCCCAGCAAATGTCTTATTTGAGGCAACAGGCCAAGACTATCACGAATTTCGCTGGGATGCTTCCATATAGAATGCCAGGCGACACAAACAGCAGACTGGTGCAGATGGAAATTCTGATGCATTAATTAGATGTTTTTTATTACTGAATAAACGCCGTTTCTTGATTCAGGCTGTATTTTGTTACCAGAATGTCTTTGGAAAAATCCACTCCTTTTCCTTCTTTTACCTAAAAATTAACTTTTAGTTTTTCTGGGAATTTACTGGGTTGTTCGGAAAGTAATTTGATTTTTCCGCGTTAGAGGATTTATTGAATGTTCTTGCATCCAGTTTCACCCTGAAGCCGCATCATTCTTTTGAGAGTTGGTATAGCAAGGCTTATGTATGAAAAACTCCTGATGATTCTACGCATTATCGGTTGGTACTGTTTTACAGATGGGAAGCGAAAAAAACAGCATTTTTGCCATATTTTACATTCTTACTAGGGAGAAGAGAACCGATGTGTATGGAGATGAGCTTTGGCTGCGTGTGATGTGAACATGGTTCTAGTCCAAGAAACGGTTTCTTTATAATGGATTTGTAAACGTTGGAAGGTTTTGATGCGTTTTTTTTCTTTTTGTTCGTCATGTCCTTCTGAAGCCGGTTTATGCGCAACCAGTTGAGATAGCGGAATACGGGCTTCATCTCTGGATAAAGAAGGTATCAGTTAATATGTGATGCAAATTTGGTTTTAGTCAAATCAATGGTTCTTTCATAATGAATTTTTAAACTTTGGACAATTTTGGGGCGGTTGTTTAGTGTTTGCGCCTTGCTTTTCCGAAGCCGATTTCTGAACAATCATTTGAGAATGCGGAATAACGGTTTCAGCTCTGGCTAAAGAAGACTTCACTTGATGTGTGATGCAAATTTGGTTCTAATTGAATCAATGGTTCTGTCGCAATGAATTTTGAAACTTTCGAGTTTTGGCGCAGGTCTTTAATTTTTGCAAATTGCATTTACGAAGCAGATTTGTGAACAACCAGTTGAGATAGCGAATTACGAGTTTCAGCTCTGGATAAAGAAGGTATCAGTTAATATGTGGTACAAATTTGGTTTTAGTCAAATCAATGGTTCCTTCATAATGAATTTTTAAACTTTGGACAATTTTGGCGCGGTTGTTTAGTGTTTGCGCCTTGCTTGTCCGAAGCCGATTTCTAAACAAGCAGTTGAGATCGCGGAATAAGGGTTTCAGTACTGGATAAAAAAGACTTGACTTGATGCGTGGTGCAAATTTGGTTCTYATTGAATCAATGGTTCTGTCGTAACGAATTTTTAAACTTTCGAGTTTTGGCGCGGGTCTTTCATTTTTGCRCCTTGCAYTTACGAAGCAKMTTTGTGAACAACCAGTTGAGATAGCRAATTAMGAGTTTCAGCTCTGGATAAAGAAGATATCAGTTAATATGTGAWGCAAATTTGGTTCTGTTCGAATSAACGGTTCTCTCATAATKAATTTTTAAACTTTGTAAAGTTTYGRCGCGGGTCTTTAAYTTTTGCGCCTYGCACTTCCGAAGCCGATTTGTGAACATCCAGTTGGRATAKCGAATYACGAGTTTCYGCCYKCGATAAAGAAGGCATCAGYTTATATGTGGTTCAAATTTGGTTCGATTCGAATCGACAGTTCCTTCATAATTAATTTTTAAACTTTGGAAAGTTTTGGCGTAGTTGTTTAATTTTTGCGCCTTGCTTTTGATCAGAAAGAGAGAGTTTCACTTTGGTGTGGAGGTAACAAATCACTTAGAGTATTTTTGTCTTGGGAAAGAATGACTATTTAATAGTCTATTTATTTCTTATTTGAAATGTATGTTTTATTTGCACGAAAAACCGAAATTACTTTCAGAACAACCCAATAATTATTTTTGCCAAAGTCGCTTTCTAGAACTGTCTGGAAGACTTCTCCATTGTTTTTTCTAGGCATTGCATGGGCAAAGCAATCGGTGGTAAATTCTATTGCTGAACATTGCTGGTTCTGAGCATTATTTTAAACTACTTACAATTTTGTAGTCCAAAAACATGCGCTTGAAATTGGCAAAGTCCCAAAACGTGGACAACATCTCGTAAATTTCCCCATCCAGCACCTCGGGGTGTTTTCTAAACATCAAAGTCTGCATAAAAATTTCCAGACCTCATCAAATCACTCACTCCAGCTCCATTTCAAAGCCCCGAATATCAAACCCCGGTATACTGCATGTGAGCTGTTCTTCAATGTATTTTTCGACCGTGGCCTGGTAGCTGTTGAAGATTTCTGTGTAGACCAGCCGGTTTTCTTCAACTTCGCTAAATTCTCTATAATGCTGCTCCAAGAAGCCGCTCTGTAGCTGAGCAAACGTTTCGCTGATGATGATGCTTTCAATGCATCCGATGATTTCCGCAAACGATTTTTCGGCGGTTTCCAAACAGTAATGGGAAATATCGAGCTCGTTTTGCTCAATGCCGTTGCCCAGTTGACCTAAAACTCATCTGTTAAAACTGGAATTTTCTTCAGTTGAATGCGCTAACAGTTACAATCCACTTCAGTCATTTTGTCGACAATTCACGCAATAATTTGGGTAAGTGCAAGTCAATACATTAAGTTGCGATGGGAACCGTAAATCTAACACCAGGGCTGCGTTCAGAAGAACGTAACTTTCCAACTCTAACAAGAAACCCTAATAATCGTGTTTTCTGCTTTGGTGAAGATTCTCGCTGATTTGGAATGTTCGCAATGGTTTTCTTCTCTGAAGACTTTCAACGCTGAGGCTAAAGTGGAGCACACCATGGCATGTTAGTTTCGGTAAAAATATTGATTCAAGCGCGTTTAACCCACATTCACGGCAATATCGATTCCAAGATATCGTGAGAAATATCCATTAAAGCGCCAATTTCGTTGTTCAGTGAGTTGAACAATCTGAGGAATCAATGGACTTTGAATCAGTTTTCCTCAGTTGCTCCTTATCCAAACAACCGTACAAGCCAGCTTGCTTTCCAGTTAAATCAATGCGGAACTATTAGACGATTTGGCAAAAAAATGGTGCGAAAACGTTTCAAGTTTAACTGTGGAAGAGTGTTAATTCCCCGACATTGTTCTTCCAAGTTTTGCGCCCCCCGATACGCCACTGGACAACTGGCTAGTTCCACCTTAGGTAAGATGCTCATTTTGTTTTAACTAATTTACTTCCTTTTTGATGGAAAAACTCTTCACTCGCTGGTACATACTGAGGAAAGATTATCCTCAATATCGAATAAGTTTCTTCTTTGTTCCGTTAACTTTTAGGGTACTTTGGAGGGCTTGAAAAAGTGCCAGCCGCATTACAGGGGCGCCAAGACGACTGGCGGCTGACCTACTAAAACCGCCCCAGTCTAAGGAACTGATTTCTCCGGCAAATAATTCTTGTAAAAACTGCAGTTCAGATATAAGAATGCGGGTTTCAGCCTTCGGTAAAGGAAACCTGAGTTAACAAGTTTTAAAAATTTGGTGCCGTTCCAACAAACAGTTCTTTTATAATGTATTTTCAAACTGTCGGAAGTTTTTTGAGGGTTTTTCGTTTATACATGATGCTGTTCTGAAGCAGGTTTTCAAACTGCTGATCGCGATATCGAACTAAAAGTTGCAAATAGCGATAAATAATACTTCAGTTGTTAAGTGATGCAAATTTGGTTCCAGTCCAACCAATGGTTCCTGACTAATACATTTTAAACTTTCAAAAAATTATCGGCGGTTTTTCGGTTATACATGATGCTGCTTTGAAGGAGGTTTTAGAACTGCTGATCGCGATATCGAAATAAAAGTTCCAAATATCAATACATAATACTTCAGTTGTTAAGTGGAACAAATTGCTTTCCATTCCCACAAATAGTTCGTTTGTAATACATTTTCAAACTTTCAAAAAAATTTCCGCGGTTTTTCGTTTATACATTATGCTGCTTTGAAGGAGGTTTTAGAACTGCTGATCGCGATATCGAAACAAAAGTTAGAAATATCAATACATAATACTTCAGTTGTTAAGTGGAACAAATTTCTTTCCATTCCAACAAATGGTTCCTTTCTAATACATTTTCAAACTTTCAAAAAATTTTCGGCGGTTTTTCGTTTATACATGATGCTGCTTGAAGGAGGTTTTAGAACTGCTGATCGCGATATCGAAATAAAAGTTTCAAATATCAATAGATAATACTTGAGTTGTTAAGTGGAACAAATTGCTTTCCATTCCAACAAATGGTTCCTTTCTAATACATTTTCAAACTTTCAAAAAATTTTCGGCGGTTTTTCGTTTATACATGATGGTGCTTTGAAGGCGGTTTTAGAACTGCTGATCGCGATATCGAAATAAAAGTTAGAAATATCAATACATAATACTTCAGTTGTTAAGTAGAACAAATTGCTTTCCATTCCCACAAATGGTTCCTTTCTAATACATTTTCAAACTTTCAAAACAATTTTCGGCGGTTTTTCGTTTATACATGATGCTGTTGTGAAGCAGGTTTTAGAACTGCTGATCGCGACACCCAATAACAAGCCTACAGATGGCAATGCAGAAGACTTGAGGTGATAAGTAGTGCAAATTTGGTTCCATTCCAACAAATGGTTTCTTCATAATATATTTTGA
>NW_026017213.1:2746782-2747404 GCF_020466585.1 Dendroctonus ponderosae
CGAAAAGTTTTTGGCGGCTTTCTGTTTAAACACAACGCTCTTCTGAAGCCGGTTTCTGAACCACCAGGTGAGATTTTAGCTTGAGAATCTTGACACTCTGTAGGCAAAGCTTCAGTTCACGGGCGATTTAAAGTTGGATCAGTTACAACTGTTGGTTCCCTCATAATGAATTTTTAAACTTGCGGCAGTTTTTGTTTAGGTTTTTCACTTATGCATCACGCTTTTCTGAAGTCCATTTGTAAAAAACCAGCTTATATATTGCAATGAAGCTCTGAACAGGTGAGAAAGAAAGCCTCGGCTCACACGTGGAGTACATTTGGGTCGATTCCAGCAAATGGTTCCTTCATAACGAATTTTTAAACTTCATTTTTGCACCAGTCTGCTCCAACGCTTATTTCCGTACATTCTTCAGAGTCCACAATAGGGTGTTTTCACTTTTTTTTTAATGTTGTTATATAGAAAGTAGTTATGGCAAACATTACACTGACATAATTTTTTTTTCAAAAAAGTCTCCATAATAATTTTATAGCGAATTTAAATTCAAATCAGATATTTTCCGCCAAAAACGCCGAATCCGTATCGTCGGTTGCCTATCCCGATTGTGACGTAGCAGGTCATATCA
>NW_026017213.1:2747504-2748738 GCF_020466585.1 Dendroctonus ponderosae
ACGATCGGCACATCAATTTCATGATCATTTCGAACATGATTAGGGCCTTCAAGCCCGTGATTTTCACTTCTTGTTATAGCTATAAATAAAACAGTGGATACATTTTTTTGTGTTATTTTCCTCGGGTTTAGGGAATAGAAAAAGTATGTAGATATACATTTTTCCGGTCATTATCTTATTTCCTGGTTGTTATTCTCCTTGTAACGCTAAAGTTATGGAAGAAGAAGTGGCGATTGAACGAGTGAAGTCGGGTGATTTTTCAATTGAAGCCTTAAGCAGAACAAAAAATCAGCCTTCAATTACCTTTAAACCTACGCCATTCCTGTGCATTGAA
This sequence comes from Dendroctonus ponderosae, assembly GCF_020466585.1. Classification (NCBI taxonomy): domain Eukaryota; kingdom Metazoa; phylum Arthropoda; class Insecta; order Coleoptera; family Curculionidae; genus Dendroctonus; species Dendroctonus ponderosae. The sequence goes on from NW_026017213.1 coordinate 2,747,839, forward strand.
GTGAGAGCCAATCGGCCGAATTCAGCTGTTTCTGTTTCATTGCTTGAAGCATCCAATGGGATTTCCTCAAAATCTACTGGAACGTGCGCCACCTTGAAGACGTCCTTCACGTAGGCCATTAACTTAGGACCGGGCGCAGCTCCTAAAAGTCGCCTAGTTTTGCGCCTATTTATTAAGCCAAATAGTTCCTCACCTGGTAGCAATGTTACTATGTACTTTCCTCCATACTTCACGCGTTGTCGCTGATCTTCCCGAGGAATGATCTTCGTTTTGGGTATGATTTTGCCTTCGAAGATATCGGCCGGCAGTACGGTGTGATGCCATTTCGCGTAGTTTCTGCAGTGTCTACAAGGAATCGCTAGAGTTTTGATCAGTTTCACTACCATTTTCTTCAGTTTCCAAAAGCAAAATGCGATTAAATTGTCTTTTGACGATGTAGCGACCGCTGCCGGATCTAAACTGCGGCTGATAATGTTTATTTTTTCTCTAATCAAACAACGCTCTGAAACTACTTAACACTCCATTATTTGTTTCTGTTCATGCACTTATCAGTGTTGTTTATATGTCGCTGTATTTTTAGATTGATGTCACCAAATCAGATATGCATATGAAAACAGAGTGATTTCAGTGAAAATAATTATTCTGTTCGAATTTTTATTCGCCGGTTTTTCGCTGAAAACAGCAGCAAAATATATTGGAAACTCAAAGTTTTCCATCGCATTCGCCCGTGAAAACTTGGACTCGTTACTCAAATTTTGCGGAAAAATCTGCAATAGGGTATTTTCACTTTTTTTTCATGTTGATATATGGAAAGCAGTTATGGCAAACATTACACTGATATAATTTTTTTTGCAAAAAAAGTCTCCATAACAATTTTAAAGCGAATTTAAATTCAAATCA
>NW_026017213.1:2748838-2753583 GCF_020466585.1 Dendroctonus ponderosae
GCAGTTAAACACTGAAAACCTCATTGGAAAGAACTGGAAAATTTCTAAGAAACTTCACTTTCATCCCTAAAGTCGGCCTCAAAATAGGGACGTTCCACCGGTAAAACCATCTTCTTAAGTTAACATTGAATAGAGCTCTCGTTTTCTAGAAAAAGTGAAGATTTTCCAGAAAACTGCACTCAAATTCTGAAAATTAGTCGAAAAACACTGACGCTGCGCAAAAATCGTCTTCTTAAGTTCACATCTTCTAGAACTCTCTAACGAAACAAGACAAATGAATCATCGAAACCTCCTTGTAAACAAGTAACATTTTTCTAAAAAGCTGCACTTCAATTTTGAAAATTTGAAAAACAATAAAGACGCTGTGAGACAAAAACCATCTTCTAAAGTTAACATCTTTTGGCCCTCTCTAACAAAACACGGCAGTTTAACGCTGAAAATCTCAGAAAGAGCTAAAAAATGTCTAAGAAACCTTTATTCTGAAAATAGGGCAAAAAATAGAGACGCTGCGTGGCAAATCCTATTTTCCTCAGTTAATTTTTTTGGCGCGCTCCAACAAAATATCGCAGTTGAGCCATGAAAACTCATTGAAAAGAGCTGAAAAACGTCGAAAAAAGTCAAGAAACTTGAAAAAATAGACACTGGGGGGGCAAAACCCAGCGCCTCTTAAAACGTATAACTAATAAAAGAGAAATGACGAGCACAAAGAAACATTCAAACACAACATGACTAAAATATCTAAAAAAAAAAAATGGAAAAATACTGAGAAAATGCGGCAAGAACAATTGTATTTCTCTGTTCTTTCCATTTCGTATATCAACTTACCTCATATAAGGAAGCAAGCGATTCGAGCGTCCTCGCTCTTCTGGAGCTGTAGCGAATGGAGCTTTGTCGGTCAAACTAACATGCAATAACGAAAAATAAAACAATAAAAAATACACCAAACAAATGCAATCAAATTTCCAACTATTGCTGATTACGCGCAGAATGCTCACCGTTAGATTCCGACTAGAATATCTCAAATTCGAGTTACTTTTGGAAATATCGTACAAACTCTTCAATTGCTCCATGCCAGGGGCTGCGATGAAAATTACATATGGGAGAAATTCCGAACTGTTATGAAGAATTTTTAGGGACATCGGGCTGCAGTCTAGAATGCACATTTTTCCCTAAAAACACCCCAAAAATTAGCCAGATGCTTTGGGGATTAATTGACTGGTTAGCTCCTACTTGCTTGATAACGTCCCGAATGGTATCCAGGTGGGTTCCATACAGGTGTCCATTATATTCTCCATATTCAAGAAACTTGTTGTTCCTAATCTCTTCCTGCATGGTTTCCCTGTCGGTGAACCAGTAGGTTTGGCCATTTTCTTCTAGAACTCTTTGAGGCCTTGTTGTAACTGAAACAACAATGCTAAGTTGGAAACTAACTGAAAAATTCAGCAAATAGTAGTATTTTTATAGTTGGTTTTTACCCGTTTTAGAATGAGGTTGACGGTTCATTAAATATTTTTCGTGTAGTTTTACACAACAATTTTACAGTTTCTCCTGCAAATCATTATTTAAAAAAATTAATTAAGCCCAAACGTAACTGATTTTGACGTGGAATACAGCAAAGTTCATTCTCTGGTCCGAAAAGTTTCAATTTTGCGGCAGCAGGAATTTTTGTAAAAATTATCAAATTTAAGCAATTTTTAATAACAGCGGTACAAAAAAGAAACAGCTCAGAAATCTTTCGTGCTGCAATTTACAGTCACAATTTGCTTTTGGAAAAATCGGATTTTGAAAGGAGAAGGCGCAAATCAGGAATGTTTTAAGTGCAATAAGTTTGCTGTTTTTATGAGCTTTTTGGAGAATTTGGGAAAATTGGGCACTTTTTATTAGGAAAACAGTTTTTTCCTGCCTGTAGGATTATCGTTTTTAATTCGGAATATTTTATGGGTAGTATTTAATGGGTAGAAAATGGAGGATGGGGCGCCAGCTTGCAGAAAGCTTGTTGGAATGACTTCTAATCTATAAATTCCTTAGTTTGAACTGAGTTTAGTTTTTCAAAAGCACTTTTTCTGGTTCTTAATAGTTTGGAACAGATTTCCTGTGGTACTAAACACATTTTCTTCTTTTTTCCAGGTCGCACGATGCAGCTTTTGGTAAGTTTGGCATTACTTTTCCCCTGGTTGCCATATAGTTGTAGAGCTTTTAGTCCCGTATTGTTGACTTGTATTTTATGATATTGTTACATATAATATTTATTCGACAAGGAACGACGAGCAAATTTATGGATTCTGGATTGGGCTTTTAAAATTTTTGAATACCTTAAACGGGGACTGATTTTATATGAACTTTTACAGTATAAATGTAAAATTACTGTCGTTCTGCTGTGAACTTCATTTATTGGCAATTATCTAGTTTATGACCTTCTGCCTTCTTTCTCATGTTCTCTTCTTTCCTAGCACTTTTCTTTAGTGGCATTTTTCGGCCTTTTTTAGCCTCTTTTATCAGTTTTATCAATTTTAATTATCAAAGCCTAAACCAGCTGGAAAACAACCTTGTCCTTCCGTGTATTAAACCCTAAATTAAACAGTTCTTCCATTCTCAATAGAGGTGATTCAAAATTCAAATAATTTTCACTCAGTTTTCGACATTAAACAGGCAGGTTTTTTGAACAAGGTCGTTTTTATATGAATATTTATAAGTTGAATGTAAAATAACTTGTGTGGTGAACACACCTTGGATTGTCTTAAACTTTTCAGTCCTCAAAAGGTTGTAAAAATAGCCCAGAATCCAGAGCAACACGGCTAAAGGTAGGTGAAACTTGTTTATTGTTTTGTGATTTTCCAGCCTATAGTGCTCTAAAAAGGCCTAAAGACACACGGATTAGTACAAGAGCGCACGTTGCTGCGTTTGGATCCTGTACTTTCGCAAATAAAATTTTCGATTCTTTGGGGGGTTTTTATGTCGAGGAATCCAAGTCCAAAAAACCTGATGTAATTTGAATTCTGCAATTTTTTGCATCCTTTATAGAACTGGAGAAAATGCAAATAATTTTTTGCTTAAACTTTTGTTTCTTTTGCGGCCTTTTTCTCAACTTTTTCAAGTTTTAGCCATATAATCTTATAGGCTACTATTCTTCTACTTTAATCAAGGATTTGCTTAACTCTGATTTTGACTGATTTTTTTCATTTGGACACGATCAGAACAAACTAATAATAATGCAGACAAAAATGACAACGTATTTCTTCTTCTTTACACCTTCATCCTTTAGGGGAAAAATCGGGTTTTTAGGGAATTTCATCGGACTGGACCCGGACAGCATTTTACTTGGTAGAAGTAGATGACAACCAGGGTTGTAGTTGTTATTCGATAGCATTTCTGCTGCTCGCATGTGCAGCTTTGCGGATTTTAAGCTTTTGCGGAATTTGTATTTCAATTTTTGCGAAATTTTTATTGCAGTTTGTACAAATTTTATCTAGCGGTTTTGAAAAATTATGTGTATATTAGTTTATAGCTTAAACATAGTTAAACCCAACGGGTTGAAACTCGTACACAGTGTAGATGAATGTTCGAGGCAAATTTGGACCAATTTGCTCCCTCTTTCAATAATCCATCGATTTTTCAGCGGCTTAAAACTTTGACCAAAATAAAATTTCCGCTCTTGCACACAAACTAACATAATGTTTCAAATCATTTATCCTGAATTTCCCAAATTATTACCGAAATCTGAGTGTTAATCTATTTTTCATAAGCATTTAACATTAACAAGGCTGTATTGAATAAAACCTCCAAACTTGCAACTTGGCGCCTTAAAGCGCATAACTCCACAACCAGTAAATTCAACCGAATGAAAGTCGCACAAAATATAAAAGAATATTTGGGGTACATTTAGAGAAACTTTCACTAATACAGAAGCATTCATTCAATTTTTCCAAGCATCTAAACTCAGCGTGAAAGAAAAAATCTCTAATCTTGCAACTCGGAGCATTAAAGTGCATAGATTCAACACTATTAATCCCAGACGATTGAAACTCATACTGAGTATAGACAAAGGTTTGCGGCAGATTTGGCGCAAATTGCTCTCTTTTTCAACAATATACCGATTTTTCTGAGGCGGCAAACTTTGACCAAAATACAATTTCCGCTCCTGCATACAAACTAAGATAAATTTGCAACTTCAAATTCTGCGTCCATTTCGACTTTAAATTGGCTCACTGTGTTGCAAATTGTTCATCCTGTGTTTCCCAAGTCATCACTAAAATCCGAGTGTTAATCTATTTTTCATAAGCATTTAAGCTTAACAGGGCTGTATTGAATGAAACCTCCAAACTTGCAACTTGGCACCTTAAGGCGCATAACTCCACAACCAGTAAATTCAATCGCGTGAAAGTCGCACACAATATAAACGAATATTTGGGGTACATTTAGAGAAACTTTCACTAATATAGAAGCATTCATTGAATTTTTCCAAGCATCTAAACTCAGCGTGAAAGAAAAAAATCTCTAATCTTGCAACTCGGAGCATTAAAGTGCATAGATTCAACACTATTAATCCCAGACGATTGAAACTCATACACATTATAGACAAAGGTTTGCGGCAGATTTGGGACAAATTGCTCGCTTTTTCAACAATATATCGATTTTTCTGAGGCGTCGAACTTTGACCAAAATACAATTTCCGCTCCTGCATACAAACTAAGATAAATTTGCAACTTCAAATTCTGCGTCCATTTCGACTTTAAATTGGCTCACTG
>NW_026017213.1:2753683-2756659 GCF_020466585.1 Dendroctonus ponderosae
CCAAGTCATCACTAAAATCCGAGTGTTAATCTATTTTTCATAAGCATTTAAGCTTAACAGGGCTGTATTGTAAATTCAACCCAATGAAAGTCGCACACAATATAAACGAATATTTGGGGTACATTTATAGAAACTTTCACTAATACAGAAGCATTCATAGAATTTTTCGAAGCAACCGAACTCAGTTTAAAATAGAAAAATCTTTAACCTGGCAAGTCGGAGCAATAAAGTGCATAACTTCAACACTATTAAGCCCAGTCGATTGAAACTCATACTCAATATGGACAAAGGTTTGCGGCAGATTTGGTACCAATTTGCTCTAGTATTAAAAAACCCTCCGATTTTTCATAAGCTTTAAACTTTGAGGAACATTTTAAAAAATCTTGCACACAAACTATGTAAGACAAATTTGCAACTGCAAAATCTGGGAAATGTTTCTTGAAAACACCAGTTGGTCTTTGTTCCGATGTTTAATTCAATATTGCGTAAAAACCTAAGTTAATTAACGCAAAACAAGGAAAACTTTGCGGAGTTTATAATGCGGTTTTTGCAAATGTTAACTTGCGATTTGTGCGGATTTTATAAAGAGAATTTTTTTGCAAATGCTAAGTAAATTTAAAACATATTTTAATTGACTAATTACTTACAAGGTTTATCTTGCATCCTTGTATTATTTATATTTCATTTTATCATTCAGGTACTGATTTTTCTAACATTTCATTCTTTCCTAGGGAGTTTTGGATTTGCAAATAGAGTTTTCCTTTTCCTTTTCTTTCTACGCAGAAATAAATGTAGGGAAACTCATGTTTTGATACATTTTTAACCGTTTTCCATGCACGTTATGAAAGGCTCCGGCGTTTTCTGATCTAAATCTGAGAGAATCAACTTAGCTTTCTACAAGCCGGAGTCTCGTTAAAAACTTCGGTTTTGGGATGAAGATAGTCGCAGTTTTTTAAGCATAAAATCTCAAAATCATCAAAAATGTAATTTCCTGTTCGATTATGTAATTATTTGGAGCCTCCCTCTATTCCACGCACAGAGTGATAAAGCGACCACAAAAACGCTAAAAAATGCTTATTAAGAGGCTTCAAAACCCTTAGTGTTTCCTGATTATTTTCGAGAGAAAAAGGAACAATTAGTCCACTTACACGGGATAACTCCAGCAAACTTTTCGGGATCACTATTAATCAGTCTGTTTTTCAAAGTGCGTCTGCCGACGCCTTGAGTTCCGATCAAAACCAGCGTTTTCCTCTTGAATGGCGGCATCCTGGTGACTTCTTCATACAGCAGAAGTTCAGCCTTATCGAAGTCGCAATTGCTCTTGGACTGGTAGTTGATTTTTTTCTTTTTCCTCGAAATCCTTGCGCCTATTCAGCCATTGCATAATAATAATAATAATAATAATAATAGAGAAACCAGTGAGCTTCTAGTCACTTACCGCATATGCTAATTTTATGTACAAAGTCGTTTTCTGGAGCCACATAAGCTTTGCGTCGCTCTTCCAGCTCCAGCGAGGGAATTAATCCGGTTTTGTTGTCTCCTCCGACTTTTTTCGCCTGCCACCAGTTGGGGTCTCTTTGATCCACTATCTGCAAAATGTCTCCTCGATCAAAGCGAAGCCCGATCTCCTTGCATGGGAGTAAACTGTCCTCTTCTGGGTTATACTCATATAACGTTCTCATGTAACACTAATAAAAGGAAAATTAAATTGTATCTGTGCCGACTCTTCTAAGTAGGGCGACAACGACACTCACAGTGAGTTTTTTGGTGACTCCGTTTACTCCATTCATCACAATCGACTCGTGGGTTTCGCTGCTCTGCACGTTGCCCACTTTAAGAGTGACCGAATCTTTGCTCTTTGCCACCTCCACCTGCAGGTCTTCAGGCGTCCTCACCTGATTGCCGTTCACCTCCAAAATAACGTCCCCAATGTGCAACAGTCCCTGTTTTTCGATCATTCCTCCTTCCAGTATTCGGGCGATCACCAAGTTGTCGTTTTCATTGATTTGAACCTACGAATAAAGCGGTTTTGTATTGGATTTTTGGTAAACTAAATTTGCTTCTATCGCTTTAGAGGTTAGGAATTTCCGATATACATTAATGAGCAAAGGAGAGCTCTTGGCATTCTCTATCGAACTAGCTCTAATCACTATTCAGATAGTTTCAGCCCTTTTTGAGCTATAAATGAGAATGTACAAAAATTCGTCAAATTTTGCGTCTATCTTTTGGAGGTTAGAAATGTCGCTACATCTCTAAGAAGGAGAATATAGCTTTATAAGACCCTATCGAAACGGTTCAAAGGACTGTTGAGATATTTTTGACCGTTTCAGAGATATAAGCTGTTTTCTATCAATTTTTCTTTCTATCTCTTTAGAGGTTAGGAAATTATTCTTATAAAGGAAAAGATGAAACGACAGCTCTGGAAATGCTCAATCAAAAATATCGGGGTGGTTATCTAGCAAATTTCAACCATTTGCAAAATATTAATGGAATGGGACAAGAATGTATGTTGTAAATGTCAACGGTCCTATTTTTGCTTCTATTTCTTTAGAGGTTAAGAATTTCGTACGAGACCCAAGCAGTAAAATATTCTCCTTAAAGTACTGGTAGTAGTAAAGTAGTACTGGTTATCGAAAAACTCATTACGAGTAATTGGATATTTTCTACCGTTTCTGAGATTTGAAGACTTTAAACGTTGATTATGATATTTTTGCTTCTATCTCTTTCGAGGTTAGGAATTTTACATAAAACCCAATTAGTAAAAGATAGTTCTTAACATTGATGGGATTTTTCCAACCGTTTTGCTCACATGGTTCACTGAAGCTTTAAGACGCCTGGAAAGGGGCGAAGTCCTACTCGAATATTCAATTTTTTTACTACAAAAATCTAATTCAGACTTGCTCTTTCTCAAAGACGCTCAGAATTAATACGATATTGCAACCGTTTCCACTACAAATAGACCCAGAAAAATCGGGG
>NW_026017213.1:2756759-2763670 GCF_020466585.1 Dendroctonus ponderosae
CCAAGTCATCACTAAAATCCGAGTGTTAATCTATTTTTCATAAGCATTTAAGCTTAACAGGGCTGTATTGTAAATTCAACCCAATGAAAGTCGCACACAATATAAACGAATATTTGGGGTACATTTATAGAAACTTTCACTAATACAGAAGCATTCATAGAATTTTTCGAAGCAACCGAACTCAGTTTAAAATAGAAAAATCTTTAACCTGGCAAGTCGGAGCAATAAAGTGCATAACTTCAACACTATTAAGCCCAGTCGATTGAAACTCATACTCAATATGGACAAAGGTTTGCGGCAGATTTGGTACCAATTTGCTCTAGTATTAAAAAACCCTCCGATTTTTCATAAGCTTTAAACTTTGAGGAACATTTTAAAAAATCTTGCACACAAACTATGTAAGACAAATTTGCAACTGCAAAATCTGGGAAATGTTTCTTGAAAACACCAGTTGGTCTTTGTTCCGATGTTTAATTCAATATTGCGTAAAAACCTAAGTTAATTAACGCAAAACAAGGAAAACTTTGCGGAGTTTATAATGCGGTTTTTGCAAATGTTAACTTGCGATTTGTGCGGATTTTATAAAGAGAATTTTTTTGCAAATGCTAAGTAAATTTAAAACATATTTTAATTGACTAATTACTTACAAGGTTTATCTTGCATCCTTGTATTATTTATATTTCATTTTATCATTCAGGTACTGATTTTTCTAACATTTCATTCTTTCCTAGGGAGTTTTGGATTTGCAAATAGAGTTTTCCTTTTCCTTTTCTTTCTACGCAGAAATAAATGTAGGGAAACTCATGTTTTGATACATTTTTAACCGTTTTCCATGCACGTTATGAAAGGCTCCGGCGTTTTCTGATCTAAATCTGAGAGAATCAACTTAGCTTTCTACAAGCCGGAGTCTCGTTAAAAACTTCGGTTTTGGGATGAAGATAGTCGCAGTTTTTTAAGCATAAAATCTCAAAATCATCAAAAATGTAATTTCCTGTTCGATTATGTAATTATTTGGAGCCTCCCTCTATTCCACGCACAGAGTGATAAAGCGACCACAAAAACGCTAAAAAATGCTTATTAAGAGGCTTCAAAACCCTTAGTGTTTCCTGATTATTTTCGAGAGAAAAAGGAACAATTAGTCCACTTACACGGGATAACTCCAGCAAACTTTTCGGGATCACTATTAATCAGTCTGTTTTTCAAAGTGCGTCTGCCGACGCCTTGAGTTCCGATCAAAACCAGCGTTTTCCTCTTGAATGGCGGCATCCTGGTGACTTCTTCATACAGCAGAAGTTCAGCCTTATCGAAGTCGCAATTGCTCTTGGACTGGTAGTTGATTTTTTTCTTTTTCCTCGAAATCCTTGCGCCTATTCAGCCATTGCATAATAATAATAATAATAATAATAATAGAGAAACCAGTGAGCTTCTAGTCACTTACCGCATATGCTAATTTTATGTACAAAGTCGTTTTCTGGAGCCACATAAGCTTTGCGTCGCTCTTCCAGCTCCAGCGAGGGAATTAATCCGGTTTTGTTGTCTCCTCCGACTTTTTTCGCCTGCCACCAGTTGGGGTCTCTTTGATCCACTATCTGCAAAATGTCTCCTCGATCAAAGCGAAGCCCGATCTCCTTGCATGGGAGTAAACTGTCCTCTTCTGGGTTATACTCATATAACGTTCTCATGTAACACTAATAAAAGGAAAATTAAATTGTATCTGTGCCGACTCTTCTAAGTAGGGCGACAACGACACTCACAGTGAGTTTTTTGGTGACTCCGTTTACTCCATTCATCACAATCGACTCGTGGGTTTCGCTGCTCTGCACGTTGCCCACTTTAAGAGTGACCGAATCTTTGCTCTTTGCCACCTCCACCTGCAGGTCTTCAGGCGTCCTCACCTGATTGCCGTTCACCTCCAAAATAACGTCCCCAATGTGCAACAGTCCCTGTTTTTCGATCATTCCTCCTTCCAGTATTCGGGCGATCACCAAGTTGTCGTTTTCATTGATTTGAACCTACGAATAAAGCGGTTTTGTATTGGATTTTTGGTAAACTAAATTTGCTTCTATCGCTTTAGAGGTTAGGAATTTCCGATATACATTAATGAGCAAAGGAGAGCTCTTGGCATTCTCTATCGAACTAGCTCTAATCACTATTCAGATAGTTTCAGCCCTTTTTGAGCTATAAATGAGAATGTACAAAAATTCGTCAAATTTTGCGTCTATCTTTTGGAGGTTAGAAATGTCGCTACATCTCTAAGAAGGAGAATATAGCTTTATAAGACCCTATCGAAACGGTTCAAAGGACTGTTGAGATATTTTTGACCGTTTCAGAGATATAAGCTGTTTTCTATCAATTTTTCTTTCTATCTCTTTAGAGGTTAGGAAATTATTCTTATAAAGGAAAAGATGAAACGACAGCTCTGGAAATGCTCAATCAAAAATATCGGGGTGGTTATCTAGCAAATTTCAACCATTTGCTAAATATTAATGGAATGGGACAAGAATATATGTTGTTGTAAATGTCAACGGTCCTATTTTTGCTTCTATTTCTTTAGAGGTTAAGAATTTCGTGCGAGGCCCAAGCAGTAAAATACTCTCCTTAAAGTACTAGTAGTAGTAAAGGAGTACTGGTTATCGAAAAACTCATTACGAGTAATTGGATATTTTCTACCGTTTCTGAGATTTGAAGACTTTAAACGTTGGTTATGATATGTTTGCTTATATCTCTTTGGAGGTTAGGAATTTTAGATAAAACCCAATTAGTAAAATATAGCTCTCGATGCGGGCTATCTAAAAGGTTCTTAATATTGATGGGATATTTCCAACCGTTTTGCTCATATGGTTCACTGAAGCTTTAAGACGCCTGGAAAGGGGCGAAGCCCTACATGAATCTTCAATTTTTTTACTACGAAAATCTAATTCAGACTTGCTCTTTCTCAAAGACGCTCAGAATTAATACGATATTGCAACCGTTTCCACTACAAATAGACCCAGAAAAATCGGGGGGTCCGCAAAAGTGGCGAAGCCCTAAATTTTGTCATGTCAGAAGGTAGCTATGGGCATGTGGAATTTAAATAGTCTTATCTTCAAACCAGCTTTTCCCAACTATTTTCGAGCTATTCACGAAGCAATGCGATTTTTTTGTCAATTTCTTTTGAGGTTACAAAATTTGCTATAAACTTAAGGAGCAAAAAGTAGCTTTTCAACAGCTTCATCAAAATAGTCCTGTTGGCTAATCAGATACTTCCAACTCTGTGCGAGATACAGACTCTTTTAGATGTGTACGTTCCTGTTTTTGCTTCTATCTTTTTAGAGGTTAGGAATATCTAATTATAGCCAAGTTGAAAAATTGAGCCCCTGAAACAGTCATTCAAACAGAACACACTGGATAAGCATATCTCGAATTGCTAGAGATAGAGCGAGTTGTAAATGTTGGCATTTTTGCTTCTATCTCCTTGGAGGTTAAGAATTTTAGATAAAACCCAATTAGTAAAATATAGCTCTCGATGCGGGCTATCGAAAAGATTCTTAATATTGATTTGATATTTCCAACCGTTTTGCTCATATGGTTCACTGAAGCTTTAAGACGCCTGGAAAGGGGCGAAGCCCTACTCAAAAATTCAATTTTTTTTACTACGAAAATCTAATTCGAACTTGCTCTTTCCCAAAGACACTCAGGATTAATACGATATGGCAACCGTTTCCACTTTAAATAGACCCAGAAAAATCTGGGGGTCCGCAAACGGGGCGAAGCCCTAATTTTTGTCACGTCAGAAGATAGCTATGGGCATGTGGAATTTAAATGATCTCATCTTCAAACCAGCTTTTCCGAACTGTTTTCGAGCTATTCACGAAGAAATGCGAATAGTTAGTCAATTTCTTTTGAGGTTAGAAAATTTGCTTTAAACTTAAGGAGCAAAAAGAAGCTTTTGAACTGCTTCATCGAAATAGTCCTGTTGGCTAATCAGATGCTTCCAACTTTGTGCGAGATACAGACTCTTTTAGATGTGTACGTTCCTGTTTTCGCTCCTATCTTTTTAGAGGTTAGGAATATCTAATCATAGCCAAGTGGAAAAATTGAGCCCCTGAAACAGACAATCGAACAGAACACACTGGACAAGCATATCTCGAATTGCTAGAGATAGAGCGAGTTGTAAATGTTGGCATTTTTGCTTCTATCTCCTTGGAGGTTAGGAATTTTAGATAAAACCCAATTAGTAAAATATAGCTCTCGATGCGGGCTATCGAAAAGGTTCTTAATATTGATGGGATGTTTCCAATCGTTTTGCTGAAATGGTTCACTGAAGCTTTAAGACGCCTGGAAAGGGGCGAAGCCCTACATGAATCTTCAATTTTTTTACTACGAAAATCTAATTCAGACTTGCTCTTTCTCAAAGACGCTCAGAATTAWTACGATATTGCAACCGTTTCCACTACAAATAGACCCAGAAAAATSGGGGGGTCCGCAAAAGTRGCGAAGCCCTAAATTTTGTCATGTCAGAAGATAGCTATGGGCATGTGGAATTTAAATGGTCTTATCTTCAAACCAGCTTTGACAACTATTTTCGAGCTATTCACGAAGAAATGCGAATTTTTAGTCAATTTATTTTGAGGTTAGAAAATTTGCTCTAAACTTAAGGAGCAAAAATACCTTTTCAAACGCTCTATTGAAATAGTTCTTTTGACTAATCAGATATTTTCAACCCTCTTTGAGATACAGACTGTTTTAGCTATTCAAGACCCTGTTTTGCTTCTATTTTTTTAGAGGTTAGGAATATCTGATCATACTCTAGTTTAAAAATTTAGGTCCTGAAACAGACAATCGAACAGAACACAATGAACAAGCATTTATCGAATCGCTACAGAGATAGAGCCAGTTGTAAATGTTGGCATTTTTGCTTCTATCTCTTTGGAGGTTACGAAATTGTATGAAAACTTAAGTGGCCAAAGATAGCAATACGAGCTATAGATTAAGTCATTACGACTAATTGGATATTTCTAAGTGTTTTTAACATGTAGACGCCTGAAAAGGGGCGAAGCCCTACTCCGATCTGCGACTTTTTATTCCAAAATTTAGTTCAGAAAATGTTCGTCATATTACTTGCAAGTGCAAAATTTGAAGCCGTTTGCAGCCTAAATGGGTTCAGAGAAAGGGTCAAATTTGCTTCAATCTTTTTAAGTTAGGAATTTTAAATCAAGCCCAAGTAGTAAAAAAGTCTTTTTGCCGAGATATTTAACCCTTTTGTAGCAAGAAAAGCGCTCAAGTCGTACTTTTGAAAAAGCCCCTTCGTTGTCAGGGCTTTCAGGGCCATGCAAAGAGGCAAAGCCCTATAAATTGTTATGCCAAATCACGCTTTTGGTCACTTTAAATAAAAAAGCCCCATCCTACAGCCAAAGAGCTTTGCGATCACGAAAAGTCCCAGATTGACCAAACAAAGACTGCATTCAGAACTTTGGCGTCTTTTTCACCACAGTATCATCAACTTCCGCTCTTCGAGGCTGAATATCTAATCAAACAACTTAAAAAGCCAGACAGCATCCCGCTGTTTGCAGACACCAACAAAGAAGCCTCTTAACACCTGACTTCCTCGTTCAAAGCCCCTTTTTTACCTGCCCGAACAGGTTCCACATGGCACTAGGTCTGTTGGGTAAACCGATTAAATCACCCTAATTATCATGAATTAGGGTGAATAAAATGGGCAGGGTTGTAGTTGGGGAATTTCGCTTTACTCACTGTTAGCCCCAAGGGTTCTCCATTCTTCTTCCTCACGCCCACCATTCGGATCGCGTCGTTCGTCATCCCGTTGGGGAACAGTTTGGGAGGTTCAGTCTTTGGCCTCGGTTTGGTATTTTGGGTACCGTCGGCTATCTGGTCGTGGCTCTCCAAAAGCCCCCTAAAAATTTTAAAATAAGTCAAAAACTAGCTTTTTTCCAAACAAAAATCAACAAAAAATTAGCAGCTAGAAGAGCAGAAAAGGAACACTGAAGATAAAAGAATCTGTTCTTCACTGTTGGATGTATGTTAATTAAAGAACACAGGATTATTTAAAACAGACGAAAGAAACAGACACAGCAGACCCACAACAACAAAGCAGAAGGAATGAAAACAGTCGGTTAATTGCAAACATTGACAACATTATTGTATGAAAACTGAACACGCAAAAATAAAATCACAACAGCCAAAAAAGCGAAAGAAGACGTTGCTGGAAGTCTTCAATTCCATGAAGGGAAACGAATGAACGAGGCAGAATAAGAATGAAAAAGGAACGAACACGAAGGAAAATGAAACCGAACAAACGAAAGCGAAAGAAGAGACTGCCCATGACTTAAAGCCCTAAATTGACCATTAAAAGATTAACAAGAAAAAACGCAAATTTACTCAATATCACAAAAACTTGTTTTTTTATTGTTAAAAAATGCACGAGCAACAAGTCAAAAAAGAGCAAACAAAATAATCCTTAAGAAGACCATGAGACAGCAATAAGAACCAAATTATGATTCCAAAAAATCCCAAGAATATTTAAAACAGACGAAAGCAGTAGTAGACACAAGAAACAAAGCAGAAACAATGAGAAAGTGTGTGTATTGAAAAACGGACACGATTCTTCAAAACAGAAGCAGGAAACAGAGAATGAATGAAGACTGAACAAAAAGCAAAAGAGGATACTGCAAAGTCACTCGTTATCATTTATCAAACAAACAGTTTATCGTTTAAAATCTGTAGTCAAAGGAAATGGGAAACTATATTTAAAACGAATGAACGACGCAGAATAAGAATAAAAACTGAACGAACAAGAATGAGAAAACAAACAGAATGCACGCAAAAAATAATCCTTAAGAAGACCATGAGACAGCAATAAGAACCAAATTATGATTCCAAAAAATCCCAAGAATATTTAAAACAGACGAAAG
>NW_026017213.1:2763770-2766901 GCF_020466585.1 Dendroctonus ponderosae
GGTTATCCCACACTAAACAGCGCTTTTAAGGACAAAAGTAGCATGATTCTTATTAGTGAGCTTCAAAGCGCACAGATCGCGTGCCAACCAATGGAAATCCGTCCCTGCTTAATCTGAGCTGTATCATAGCGACCGTACAGCAGCTTCCAGTGAACAGAAAGGGCGAAGGCGTAACACTTCCAGAATAGAGAAATTGTGTGGACCGGAAACAGGGTGGAATGTTCAGTCCGGGTGTGCGAGAGACGATTCAAAGTCGAAATGGTGCGATTCGGGAAAAACGGCGAGTGTCTCGAAAAACGTGAGCTTTTGCACAGTTTCAAAAAAATGAGCCTGGAATCTAATGGAAAGCCCGATAGCAACTGTGATGGTAAGTGGCGGTTTTCCATTAAAAACAACAAAACCCCCCAAAAAAATGCAGGTCCCATCGTGGAAATTCCGAGCTCTGGATACTGTAAAATGAGACGTTCGTTTTCAATATAAACAGTTCGGAAGTATCGTTAGTCAATAAATTGGGGAAATCGCTGAATGAGGTCTAGCAAGTGGGGAAAAGAGTGCTATTTTTAATAATTCATTTGTTCTCCTTGCGGGCAACTTGTCGCTTGTTTCGGCTAGAGTTTCATCAATTTCCCATGTTTTTCCACTTGCTGCAGGTGAGTGTTTCAACGTCGTCAATTTCGCCTCATTCCTCCACTCAAGCACGCGAAATTGCAACAGTTTAACCCAACAAACAACTGTGGGAAACCACCTTTGAAAGCGAGATTGTTTAATTAGAGTTTTGAGGATGTTTATTGGTGAATTTCGAGATGGATGAACGTGTTTATGGGATATCAGGAAAAGTGAGCGGCGGAACAATAAACAAGCATTTCACTCATCTTTGCATGCACGCGATGTTACAATAGACGTTTTCAAAGTGAGCAGTTTAAAATAGTGGATTCAGAAATAATCCACTGACGACAGTCGAAACCCATCTGGGGCCAAAATGGCCCAAAGTGTAAATTCCACCCAAATTGATTTATCGAAAGCGGACGATTGACGCTGGAAATTGAAAAATTCCTTTTTTTAGTCTGCCTGATGAATATTAAGTGGCTTTGCTGACAGACTTATTTCCACTAGTTTATCAGGTTTACTTACACAAACTTACTATCGTGCGTAAAAAGTTAATTTTGAAACTCCGGGAAAAACTCACTCTATCAATCAATCAACGTAGGTATATTCAGGAAACTTGAGGTTTAAGCAAACTTTCATAACATCCAGAACAAGACCTCCTATAGTGTAAAACATCAGCATTCAAACTTAAAACTATTTTTTCTAGCCGCATTCCAACACGTACAAGAGAACATCGACCAGTTGGAAGAGCGCAATGAAATCAAAGAAACTGACTTGATATTTCTGCAAAGACTGATGGATAGTCCCGTCCGCAATAATCTGGCCCAGGTAAGTTTTTAAAAAAATTGTGGTTTTTCTGGCGATTACGACTCGGAAAAGCTTCGTTAAATGTTAAACAAGGCGACGGTTAAGAAAGGTCAAGCTTGTGGGCGTCAGCGTTTCGTTTATGATGAAAGCCGAGTCATCCAAAGTCAATCGACTTGCACTCGATGACCCAATTTCGTAATATTCAAGCTTTTCAGCGGGTCAGCAGGAATAAGCCTGAAAAGCGCCGAATGTGCAAGGCTCTTGAATAGCAACTTTTGAACTTTTTTGGCAAATGCGGAGCTTTTTTGGCGTTTTGGCTTCGGATTGCAAGCGCCTACAGTCGAGCCTGATCAGAACCTTCAAGTTGGGTGATTTTTAAAAATTCGTCCAGTTTAAACTGGAGCGAGTAGAGCCTTGAAATTTTGTTCAGTTGTAGCTAAGGCAAAGCGCTGCAATTGTCCATAATCTGGATTGAAACGGCATGCAGAATGAGTTTGCAGGAATTAACAAATTTACAGTCGCGCGTAACTAGAACTTTCATATTTATCAATTTTCAAAAAAATGTCCCGTCCAAACTGGAGCGAATAAACTTTTCAACTTTTGTCCAGCTTTAAGAACAGTCGACCACTGCAAACGTCCCAAATTTCGATAGAAACGTCATGCAGAATGATTCTGCAGGAATTAACAAATTTACAATCGCGAGTAACCAGAATTTTCACATTAAGCAATTTTCAAAAAATTGTCCCGTCCAAACCGGAGCTAATAAACTCTTGAAATTTTGTCCAACTTTAAGAACAATCAGCCGCTGCTAATGTCCCAAATTTCCATCGAAACGGCCTTCAGAATGATTTTGCAGGAATTAACAAATTTACAGTCGCTCGCAACCAGAATTTTCACATTAAGCAATTTTCAAAAAATTGTCCCGTCCAAACCGGAGCGAATAAACTCTTGAAATTTTGTCAACTTTAAGAACAATCAGCCGCTGCTAATGTCCCAAATTTCGATAGAAACGGCCTTCAGAATGATTTTGCAGGAATTAACAAATTTACAGTCTCTCGCAACCTGAATTTTCACATTAAGCAATTTTCAAAAAATTGTCCCGTCCAAACCGAAGCGAATAAACTCTTGAAATTTTGTCCAGCTTTAAGAACAGTCGACCACTGCAAAGGTCCCAAATTTCGATAGAAACGGCCTTCAGAATGATTTTGCAGGAATTAACAAATTTACAGTCGCTCGCAACCTGAATTTTCACATTAAGCAATTTTCAAAAAACTGTCCCGTCCAAACCGGAGCGAATAAACTCTTGAAATTTTGTCCAGCTTTAAGAACAGTCGACCACTACAAACGGCCCAAATTTCAATAAAAACGGGCTGCAGAATGATTTTGCAGGAATTAACAAACTCACAGTCGAACCTGACCAGAACCTTCAAGTTGAACAATTTTCAAAAATTGATCAAGTTTAAACTGGAGCGAGTAGATACTTGATATTTTGTCCAGTTGTGTTTACGGCAGAGCGCTGCAATTTTCCATCATCTGGATTGAAATGGCCTGCAAACGGATTTTGCAGGAATTAACAAATTGACAGTCGCTCGCAACCTGAATTTTCACATTAAGCAATTTTCAAAAAATTGTCCCGTCTAAACGGGAGCGAATAAACTCTTGAAATTTTGTCCAGCTTTAAGAACAGTCGACCACTGCAAACGGCCCAAATTTCAATA
>NW_026017213.1:2767001-2769711 GCF_020466585.1 Dendroctonus ponderosae
GGTTATCCCACACTAAACAGCGCTTTTAAGGACAAAAGTAGCATGATTCTTATTAGTGAGCTTCAAAGCGCACAGATCGCGTGCCAACCAATGGAAATCCGTCCCTGCTTAATCTGAGCTGTATCATAGCGACCGTACAGCAGCTTCCAGTGAACAGAAAGGGCGAAGGCGTAACACTTCCAGAATAGAGAAATTGTGTGGACCGGAAACAGGGTGGAATGTTCAGTCCGGGTGTGCGAGAGACGATTCAAAGTCGAAATGGTGCGATTCGGGAAAAACGGCGAGTGTCTCGAAAAACGTGAGCTTTTGCACAGTTTCAAAAAAATGAGCCTGGAATCTAATGGAAAGCCCGATAGCAACTGTGATGGTAAGTGGCGGTTTTCCATTAAAAACAACAAAACCCCCCAAAAAAATGCAGGTCCCATCGTGGAAATTCCGAGCTCTGGATACTGTAAAATGAGACGTTCGTTTTCAATATAAACAGTTCGGAAGTATCGTTAGTCAATAAATTGGGGAAATCGCTGAATGAGGTCTAGCAAGTGGGGAAAAGAGTGCTATTTTTAATAATTCATTTGTTCTCCTTGCGGGCAACTTGTCGCTTGTTTCGGCTAGAGTTTCATCAATTTCCCATGTTTTTCCACTTGCTGCAGGTGAGTGTTTCAACGTCGTCAATTTCGCCTCATTCCTCCACTCAAGCACGCGAAATTGCAACAGTTTAACCCAACAAACAACTGTGGGAAACCACCTTTGAAAGCGAGATTGTTTAATTAGAGTTTTGAGGATGTTTATTGGTGAATTTCGAGATGGATGAACGTGTTTATGGGATATCAGGAAAAGTGAGCGGCGGAACAATAAACAAGCATTTCACTCATCTTTGCATGCACGCGATGTTACAATAGACGTTTTCAAAGTGAGCAGTTTAAAATAGTGGATTCAGAAATAATCCACTGACGACAGTCGAAACCCATCTGGGGCCAAAATGGCCCAAAGTGTAAATTCCACCCAAATTGATTTATCGAAAGCGGACGATTGACGCTGGAAATTGAAAAATTCCTTTTTTTAGTCTGCCTGATGAATATTAAGTGGCTTTGCTGACAGACTTATTTCCACTAGTTTATCAGGTTTACTTACACAAACTTACTATCGTGCGTAAAAAGTTAATTTTGAAACTCCGGGAAAAACTCACTCTATCAATCAATCAACGTAGGTATATTCAGGAAACTTGAGGTTTAAGCAAACTTTCATAACATCCAGAACAAGACCTCCTATAGTGTAAAACATCAGCATTCAAACTTAAAACTATTTTTTCTAGCCGCATTCCAACACGTACAAGAGAACATCGACCAGTTGGAAGAGCGCAATGAAATCAAAGAAACTGACTTGATATTTCTGCAAAGACTGATGGATAGTCCCGTCCGCAATAATCTGGCCCAGGTAAGTTTTTAAAAAAATTGTGGTTTTTCTGGCGATTACGACTCGGAAAAGCTTCGTTAAATGTTAAACAAGGCGACGGTTAAGAAAGGTCAAGCTTGTGGGCGTCAGCGTTTCGTTTATGATGAAAGCCGAGTCATCCAAAGTCAATCGACTTGCACTCGATGACCCAATTTCGTAATATTCAAGCTTTTCAGCGGGTCAGCAGGAATAAGCCTGAAAAGCGCCGAATGTGCAAGGCTCTTGAATAGCAACTTTTTAACTTTTTTGGCAAATGCGGAGCTTTTTTGGCGTTTTGGCTTCGGATTGCAAGCACCTACAGTCGAGTCTGATCAGAACCTTCAAGTTGGGTGATTTTCAAAAATTCGTCCAGTTTAAACTGGAGCGAGTAGAGCTTTGAAATTTTGTCCAGTTGTAGCTAAGGCAAGGCGCTGCAATTGTCCATAATCTGGATTGAAACGGCATGCAGAATGAGTTTGCAGGAATTAACAAATTTGTCAAAAAAATTTGACAAAAAAATGTCCCGTCGAAACCGGAGCGAATAAACTTTTGAAATTTTGTCCAGCTTTAAGAACAGTCGACCACTGCAAACGTACCAAATTTCGATAGAAAACGTCATGCAGAATGATTTTGCAGGAATTAACAAATTTAAAGTCGCGAGTAACCACAATTTTCACATTAAGCAATTTTCAAAAACTTGTCCCGTCCAAACCGGAGCGAATAAACTCTTGAAACTTTGTCCAACTTTAAGAACAATCAGCCGCTGTTAATGTCCCAAATTTCGATAGAAACGGCCTTCAGAATGATTTTGCAGAAATTAACAAACTTACAGTTGAGCCTGACCAGAACCTTCAAGTTGAACAATTTTCAAAAATTGATCAAGTTTAAACTGGAGCGAGTAGATACTTGATATTTTGTCCAGTCGTGTCTACGGCAGAGCGCTGCAATTTTCCATAATCTGGATTGAAATGGCCGGCAAACGGATTTTGCAGGAATTAACAAATTGACAGTCGCGAGTAACCAGAACATTCACATTTAACAATTTTCAAAAAATTGTCCCGTCCAAACCAAAGAGAATAAACTCTTGAAATTTTGTCCAGCTTTAAGAACAGTCGACCACTACAAACGGCCCAAATTTCAATAAAAACGGGCTGCAGAATGATTTTGCAGGAATTAACAAACTCACAGTCGAACCTGACCAGAACCTTCAAGTTGAACAATTTTCAAAAATTGATCAAGTTTAAACTGGAGCGAGTAGATACTTGATATTTTGTCCAGT
>NW_026017213.1:2770710-2773485 GCF_020466585.1 Dendroctonus ponderosae
CAGCTTTAAGAACAGTCGACCACTGCAAACGGCCCAAATTTCAATAGAAACGGCCTGCAGAATGATTTTGCAGGAATTAACAAACTCACAGTCGAGCCTGACCAGAACCTTCAAGTTGAATAATTTTCAAAGATTGATCAAGTTTAAAATGGAGCGAGTAGATACTTAGATACTTGATATTTTGTCCAGTTGTAGCTACGGCAGGGCGCTGCAAATTTTCCTAGTCTGGATTGAAACGACATACAGAATGATTTTGCAGAAATTAACAAATTTACAGTCGTGCGTGACCAGAACTTTCACAATTAGCAATTTTCAAAAAAACTGTCCCGTCCAAACTGGACCAGCTGGACACTCAAAAATGTGTTCGAGGCTAACTAGAATCTGTAGCTAGAAACGGAATAAATTTCGATCAAAACACACAGCAGCATGATTTAGCAGGAATCAACAAACGTACGGTCGAGCTTGACTAAAACCTTCAAGTTGAACCTTTTTCAAAAATTCCGCACGTCCAAACTGGACCGACTAGACTCTTGAAATTTTCAACAGTCCTAACCAAGAGTAGTAGCTAGAAGTGAGAAAAATTTCAACCTAAACGACCTGCAGGCTAATTTTCTTTAGCTAATTTAACTTTGGCTGCAACCAAGAAATGTGTCTCAACACTCAACACATGACTTGAGATCAACAGCTATCTTCTAATAACTCTGGTTCACCCAGCGAATGGATGGTTCTGTTATAGAAATTATGATTAGCTCAAACTATAAAATCTTGGCTCAGTATTTGCGATCTTTGGCTCTATAAACTTTCTGCATCTGAACCTTGAGCTTAAAGAAAAACCTCGCGAAATGCCTTGAGACTCTACAACCTAATGATCCAATTCATCATCAAACATTAACATGATGCGAATAAACATGCCCACATTTATCAGAGAAAGCCCCAATGTATCCACCCTTCAACCCCCATGCGCAAGCCCATTTGCTCCAGCAGTGAAAAGGAAGTCAACCCCTAAAGTTTCTCTTGCATTTTTTTGGTGTGTTTGTGTGTTTTTCCTCAATTTCCAATTACACAAGTTTCTCACTGAGTTTCACTGAGTTTGGAAACATTCGGTTGTGTTCAGGGCGAAGATCGACAACCCCGTAAAATTCAGATATCGATTAAAACCATGTGCGGGGGCGATTTGTTTATGCTGCAGGCGAGCTGATGTGGTTTCTTGGGGAAATGTTCAATGTGAGTATCAGCTTAGATTTAACACTTTCAGGGTATTTGGATTCAATCAATGGTGTGCTTTTAGTACAAAGTAGCAATTATTTTCACTAAATCGACTCTTTTGGGTAGACAAAACTGAAAAACCCCAATCTGGTTATGCTTCATTTTGCACGGTTTTGCCACAAACGTGGACTCTATTTGGGTTTGAACAGACGCTGAGAAATTATTCTCACTTGAAGTGCAAATTTAGCAAAAAACTGCCCGAATTTACATCAACAACCGGATAAAAGCTGCCGTTAAAAGACGTTTAAGTATTAACAGAAAAAGTGGCAATTATTCCCACCAATTTACAAGTTTTAACAGTTTTTAACAGAAGAGTTCTAATTTTCTTTTGCATTTACTTCGCTTTTTTAAGGAAAATTGACAAACTCTTTTACCAATTTCTTACAGTCGTTTCTACAATTTCTTAATTTTCCTTTAATAAATTGCACAAATCCAATAATGTCAGTCGAACGCAACATACCGAAAATTCAATTACTCCCCCTAAAGTGAAAATTATGGAACACTCGAAAATTGGACAGAAAAACAACAATTACTCCCACCATTTCGACTAATTGTTTTTTTTTGTGGAAAACTGGTTTAAATTCAATAGAAAAATTTATACTAAGTTTTTTCTGTTGCATTTTTGACTTAATGAGTCAATTATTCCCACCAAACTGGTACTTTCATAGCGTTAAGCTGCTAAACAAAATTGAAAACAGTTCATGTTGCTTAATGTGCGGTTAGTTTGTGTTAGTTTTTTCTACAAGTCGGAAAAATTGCTGATCATTTCGAATCTAAAACGTCATGAAATGAGTCAAAAGCACGACAAAATAAACGACTGTTGCTCCCACTAAATCGAAAAGCTTGAAATTTAGCTGGAAAATTTCCAGTCAAGTTCCAATTCCAATTCTAGTCGAATTTTCCGTTTCGTTTCCGATTTAAGAGAGTAAATTACTCCCACCAAATTGAGACTTTCAGTTGGAAAAGAAACAGTTTGGCTAATTATTGCTAATTTACGAAAATGTTTTTCGAAATTTTAAAAACCACAATTACTTTCACAAATCACTTTAAATCTAAATATTTTTGGATTTATTTTCTGTTACGTTTCCGACTTAAACGAGTCATTTACTCCCACCAAATTGATACTTTCATAACTTTAAGTCGCAAAAGTTCATAGCTAATGCACAATTCCCAACTTAACTACGCTCCATGTCGCGGGTAGAAGAATCTAAATGAAAAAAAAACGACAATTACTCTTCTTCTTGAAAAATTCAAATTTCGGCCCAGTTTTTCATCGCGTTCCTGACTGAAACCAGCCAATTACTCCCACCAAATTGACATTTTCATCGCTTCCAACCGCAAAATTTTCACGCTAGTCAATTATTTCGAACATAAACACACTTTATGTCGATTAATTGAAGAAGAAGCCAAATTATCTTGCAATTTTGATGCAAAATTGATAAAAACTTCAGGTAACATTAATTCTTGTAGCAAAATGCATCGAAATTGTTAATAATATAAGCAAATTGC
>NW_026017213.1:2774484-2781974 GCF_020466585.1 Dendroctonus ponderosae
GAATTTCGGCCCAGTTTTCCATCGCGTTCCTGACTGAAACCAGCCAATTACTCCCACCAAATTGACATTTTCATCGCTTCCAGCCGCAAAATTTCGATTAATTAAAGAAAAAGCCAAATTCTCTTGCAATTTTGATGCAAAACTGACAAAAACTTCTGATAATATTAATTATTCTAACAAAATGCAACAAAATTGTTATTAATAAAAGCAAATTGCGAAACGGAACATAAAAATAATTAACATTTAGGGCGCCAAATTTTAAACCAAACAAGAAACCCACTTTGAGCTTCATTTTCAATTACGTTTCCGACTTAAAAGTGCCAATTACTCCCACCAAACCGCGGTTAGCTCGTTTCAAGTTGCCAAAATTACAATTATTTGCAGTTTCAAAGCCCAAACGGCAACTTGCTTATGAACTTTTACGTTGTCATTAATTTTTCTAGGAATTGGCTGCGATTTATTAAGCAAATCGAACCGAACAGTGACGATTACTCCCATTAAATCGACAATTGAACTGGAAAATCGAAATCTACTAATAATTAGCCCCTTCTCCTCTCATTAAGCGTTTGATGTACAGAGTGTAGTTGAAAATTCTCGCAAATATAATCGCAATTGTTATGGCTTGTAACAATTACTCCTACCAAAATTGAGTTTTTCGAAGAAAACCCTTTCTAATTGCCTTTCATTCGTCATATCGAGATACCAACCAAATAATTAATTTCACTTCCATTAAATACCCATTGGGTGTAATTGCCGCCCTTGACCTCAGTAGCTTCAATTGCTTTATTTATTCGTAGCATAATTTACCATGTTAGCAAGTTTACCATGTTGTCTTGTCTCATTACGGAACGATTTGAATAAAAACCATCAGCTAATGCAGCAAAACACCTTGAAATTTTTGTGAGCTCGATGACCGTTAAATCATCGACCGTTGAAGACTGAGGGGGTCCGATTGTTCCGAAACGGTTACAGGCGTGCATAAGTCAAGTCCCCCTCTTCTGGTACCCGTTTTCCACTTTGGTACCGTCGCGCTTAGTACCTACCTGTATCGCGTTTGAAAAACACACCTGCATTTTATCCGAGAACTTTTCTTTGGAGTGAAAACGCGGAAAAAAAGTGAAAACTTTCCCCTGCTGCCCAATCGGGAACACTGCAGTGCATGAACCACTGGATTATCAAGCCAGGTAATCACAGGTTCTGGTTTAAGTGCTTTTGATAGTGACTTGGTTGTTAATTTGATGTGATTGCGGGAGTTTCGCGGTGATTCACTTTGATAGGGCCACACCTGTGTCTATGTGGCAACGCTGAATAATATCAAAACGACTTTAATTGGATCATTCGGCAGTTAACAGGGTGATTTGATCATGTTCAAGTCCCACATTGATATTCGTTTGTTCTGCAAGCAGCCAATCGTAACGCGGATTGGTCGTTTGGTGGCCGCCTAAACGCCAGATCTAAACCCGTTAGGCCACATCGCGAGGGATCATTTTCGTTATTATGAGAGTCAAGGATGTGCCTTTCACTTTTGAAACTGTTTTTGACTGGTTTGTCCCAGTTAGTTTTGCTCTTTTGGATGGTTTTTCTCGCAAGGAGTTTAGGAAATCACGCGCGAATTATCCATCCCCATTAGCAGTGCGAAGGGAATCACGCGCTGGAAGTTAAAGTAGGCTGAATATTCGAAATAAATTTATAATTTGAGCCAATCAAACGCTGATTATATTATATTATAGATTCAATAATTTTACTCTTCTGGAAGATTCAGATCATAAACAACGTCTCGTCAACGTCATAACAAACGTCTCCTTTTCTGACTTTTTTGTTGTATTTGTGTTCATGCTTGCTAGTTCACTGTTCAATCTACTCTTTTTCTGATTAATTCTACATCCTTTAACAATGAAGAAAAACTGTTTGTTTGGCATTGACTGACTTTCAATTCTAATTGAATCTTTCCTTCTCATCGTTTTATCGTCTTTTTCAATATCCTTTGTTCCATTTTCTGCTTTAAATATGTTTCTCGTTCGTTTTTCTAAACAGGCTTTGAGCAATGCAGAAACGCTGATTGTTTGGTATTGGGTGACTTTCTCTTCTAATTTTATTTCATCTGCATTGTTTTCTGGTTTTCCTAAATAATTTTCTCTTTCGTCTGATTTGGTCTGTTTGTTTTTCTTCCTTCTTTGCTTCGGTGGTTTGTTCATATTTTCAATGCATTGCTTAATAGGAGGATTCAGATCATCTACAGTTTCGTGTTTCGCCTTTATTTGTTATGTTTGTTTTCAGTCTTGCTTGATGCATTTGCATTCTTCTTCTGCTTCCCTCTTCTATTTTAAATAATCTTATTCTTCAAATCTGTTAATCTTTTAATTTTTTTATGCGTTGTTTTATGGGTTTTTCACAAATTAAATCAGCAGATTTAAAAAATTATTGATAGTTTCCTTATTCGCCTTGGTTTCTTCTTTCCAATCTTGTGTGTTGAGTTTTTATCATTCCTTTGCCTTCTTACAAACAGGCCTTCAAAGGTGAAGATTCGTTTGATATGGCGAAGTTTCCTATTCTAATTTGTGTTTACTTTTTATCTTATTTTCGTTGCATAATCGTCTTGAGGATTTGGATCATCGACATTGTCTTGATTTCATTGTAAATTTTTTATTGTTTCTGATTTTTTTTCTTCTATTTTAAAGGAAACTTAACAACCAAGACTGAAAACAAACAGATCAAGCAAATGCGAAAGAGTAAACTATTCATAAAATACCTTAGCGTTTTTGCTTGAAAAAACGCTGTTTGATTGTTATTGAGAGATTTTGTGAAATAATTTCTTCTTCGTTTTTATTTTCTTTACATTATTGAATGGTTTTGCTACAGATTTAGATCATGAACAGTTTACTCTTTCGTCTTTGCTTAATCTGTTTGTTTTCAGTCTTGTTTGTTAAGTTTCCTTTCTTCATCAACTTCTCTATTCTGTGTCCTAACAGTGTCTTCTTTCGCTTTTTAATTAAATTTTCAATTGTTTGCACTGCCTGTTATTATTCTTTTTTGCGAAGTTTTCAGTCGTCTTAGTTTATGTTTTTCTGGTTTAAATAACCTTGTCATTTTTTTCTTGGTAAAAAACGCTCCTTGTTCATGTTTGAGCAAATTTGTATTCTAATTTGTTTCCGTTTTTATTTTCTTTGCACTATTGAATGATTTATTTGGAATTCATTTTTTCTTGGTTTTCCTGAAGAATTTTCTCTTTTGTCTTTTTTGATCTGTTTGCTTTCCTTCTTTCTCTGCTTCGGTGGTTTGTTCATATTTTCATTGCATCATCAACAGTTTCGTGTTTTGCCTTTATTTGTTATATTTTTTTCATTCCTGTTGTTCATCTTTCCCTCTGCTTCTGCTTCGTTCTTCTGTTTTAAATAATCGCGCCATTCAGATAAGATAAACGCTTGCAACAATAATGGAACGCTCTTGTCTATTTTAGCTTAATTTTTATTTTATTTTTTCATTGTTCGATAGTTTTCTTGATATCTCAGATCATGAACAATTTTCTCGTTCACCTTTGTTCTGTCTGATTTCGTTCTTGTTTGTGGGGTTTTGGTTCTTCTTCAGCTTCCTCCGATGTTTTAAGCAATATTGTACGCTTTTGAATACCTTTTCCATTTTGTTTATTCCACTTTGCATGTTTGATTTTTGTCGTTCTCAGCGTCCTTCTTCTGTATTAATTAATATTGCCATTTCGTCAAAAAATAGACTTTCAAAAATGAAGAAAGGTGTTAGTTTGGTATGCGTGATTTTGCATTCAAAATGATTTTTTTATTCTTGTTTTCTTTACACCGTTCAATGATCTTTTTCAAGATTTGGAAGATAAACAGTGTCGTCTTTCACTTTTGCCTTCTTTTGTATCTCGTTCAGTTTTCAGTCGTCATCCGCTACTTTCGTCTGTTTTAAATGATGCTCCCATTTTTCTCAATAAACGAACCCATATTCTATGATATTTTTTATTATTTCCTTCATTTCGTCTAACGTTCTGTTTCCATTCGTTCTCTGCTTCCTTATTCTGTTTTAATAATGTTGCTATTTCTTTATTTTATTTGTTTTTATTGCCTGCATCCCTTTATTTCATAGTTTCCTGATTATTTGGACGATGGACATGGTCCCCTTTGGCTCTTGTTTGTTCAGTTTCATTCGTTTTTCGCTGTCTTCTCCTGGTTTAAATAATATTGACATGTTTTCTTCGCATCATTTTATACTTTTTCTTTGGGATTTGGACCATGCACAGTGTCCCCTTTCGCTTTGTTTGTTCGATTTCGAGTTCATTGTTGCTTCTTCACGTTTCATTGCTTCTCTGCTTCCTAATTCAGTTTAAAATAATCTGGCTATTTTTTAAATAAACATACTTGTAGCAGTCAAAAAAGCGGTTTTTTGGAATTGAACAACTTAACATTCCAGTATCATATTTCGTTTTTGTTCCTTCCATTTCATTCCGATTCTTTTTTGTTCAATTGAATTCCTTCTTTTTTATATTCTTGCTATATGCTTAAAATGAAAAGACGTGCACTATGCAGAAAGCATGTTTTGCTTTGCATCTTCTGATGATATTCTTGAGGCTTCAGGCCATGATCATTTCCATTTTTTGGCTTGGTTTGTTCAGTTTTCCTTCTTAATCTCTTAGGTACCCTTTTCCGTTTTAAATGATCGTTTTCTCTGTACTTTTCCTCAATTTAACACGTTGAATGCGGTTGTCTTCAATGAACTTTAGCATTCATTTGCAGGTCGAATCATCAACACTCGCTCGACCAGCCATAATATAAAATTGATCATGATTTCGCTAGTGGATACTTTAATGGTTTTGTATTTATTGCTGGCTTGCATTTATTAAATAAACAGTGTGTCACTAGTCCATAAGGTCGAGTTCCAAGCGCACTTATTCCTAGAATCACTGATTAATCGAGGTGCATTTCCAGCGCAGTAAAAATTGCGAAATTGGAGAAAAAAATTAGGAACAAGTTCATGGTTCAGAGAAATTGTCGACCTAGAAAGTTCCCAGCAATAACCAATCAACGTTGCGGTTTATTGGCGATTTAAGTAAAAAAACCCGCAAAATGGTGCTCCGATTTCCCAATCAATGACCAGCTAGCTTTCAAGCGAATGATCGAGATATTACTGATGTCTTGTGTTTAATAATCGAAATAATCATTCGAATTGTTTTTCCTTCACATCTACCTAGAGTTTCACCCTGTTATAACATTAACTCACTCATCTTTAACAGCGACTCGAGTTAATCCGATTCTTCCCACATCATTCGAGTTGTTTCATTAAATTCTTTTAATTCTTAAATAAAAAATTATCCCAATCCAGATTGAACATCGGAGTTTTTTAACAAAAGAAATACAAATAGCGTGAAACTTCCACTGAAACCCACTACCCAAGGGGTAAATCACCGTGGCCAATGGGCAAATAAACACCCTTTGTCTATGTGATGCTGAGGGTCCGACGGATGATTTTGGCACACTTTTAGGGTCGATTACCTGCTGTGAGCCAGCTACCGTTTTAAATGCATTGAAAATTGATGATTTAGACACTAATGCCTCATTTTCGCAGGTTCAAGTCAGTGTAGAAAGCAAGCCGCCCATTCTACCGCCGCCCGAAACTCTTCGAAGTTTGGACCTGCATAAGGATATTTATATTAGATGCTCCCGATCCTGGAATAGGGACGCGCGAGAGTTGGCCGATATCTTAAACCAGCCCCATATAAAGTAAGAAACCTTTACCCACTTTTTTAAATTAAAAAGTCTGTTTTTCATTCGTTCTCTGCGTTCTTCTCCTGTTTCAAATTAATCTCGCCATTTTCTTGCAATTTTACGTGTTTTCTTGTTCAGTTTTCATTCCTTCTCTGCTTTGCTGATTTGTTCTTTGATTTCTGCGCATTGTTTAATAGACTTTTTGAGCATTCAAGCTTCATATTTTCCTTTGGCTTTCATTCGTTCTCTGATTTCTTGTGCTGTTTTAAATAATGTTGTCATTTCTTTCTATTATAATTTGATTTTCCTAGTTTTTTCCACTTCGTCTAGTGGTCTTCTTAAAAATTTACTCCATAGACAGGGTCCTCTTCCGCTTTCGTTTCTTCTGTTTTTATTGCACTGTTGCTTGTTGCGTTTCCATTTGATCTCTGCATCCTTCTTCTGTTTTAAATTCTCTTGCCAATTTTTGCATTACAATTTGGTTTTTATTGTGTTCTTCGCATTGTTTTATCATCTCTTTGAGGACCAGGGACCCCTTTTGATGTTGTGTGTTCTGTTTTGTTTCGTTTTTATTCGCGTTTCAACAGTTTTCCTTCTTATTCTTTTACGTTCGTCTGTTCTAAATAATAAACAGATTTTGGCCGATGGAGAAGTTCTTATAATCAGTCACTTTCGTTCCCTTCTTTCTTCTATCTATTAATGGTCTTCTACAAGTTTTGGAGCATGGAAATTGACTTTTTTTGCTTTTCTTTGTTCTGTTTCATTTGTTTTTCATTCTTATTATGCGTCGCTCATTCGTTTTAAATCGTCCTGCTATTTCCTTTAACTAACAGACTTCGAACGATGAATAAAAGCTGTTTGTTTGGTTCTGAGGCTGACTTTACATGCTAATTATTTTTTTAATTAATTAGCGTTTTCGTTCGTTCTCTGCTTCCTTCTTCTCTTTTAACTAAACTTGTCATTCCTTTACATTATAATTTATTGTCTTTTTTATTTCTGGCTTCTATGATGTTACCGAGGATTTAGACCATGGACTGTGTGCTTTTTCGCTATTGTTTGTCCGCTGTTATTTTATTATTGCTTGCTCACTTTTCACTCACTTTGTTTGCTTAGTTTTCGTTCATGCTCTGGATCCTTCTGCTATTTTAAGTAATCTTGCAATTCATTTGCATTCGATTTTGGTTTATTCTTATTTTCTTCACTTAGTTTTATAAACTTCTTCAAGATTCTCTGCTTCCTTCTTTCTGTTTTAAATAATCTTGCATTGTTTTTGTATTATAATTTGCTGTTTCTTGTCTTCTTCGCTTTGTTTAATGGCCTTTCTGAGGATTTGAACTGTGAATAGTGACCTCTTTTGACTTTGTTTGCTCTGTTTTGGTATTATTCGTTCTCTGCTTTTTTAGCACTGCAGTTTTAAATACTTTTGTCACTTTTTTTAAACTGATTTTCAACAATCAGAGCTTTTTGTTAGATATTGAGTGACTTTGTCCCGATCTACTTTAAGTTTTGTTTGTTCAGTGTCCATTCTTCCTTAGCTTGTTTCCTCTGTTTGAAACAACAATGCAAATTAATTTTGAATAAACATCCTTAAAACGAAAATGAAAATATGTTTCCTTGCTATTGAGTGAGTTTGCATCATGTTTTTTAATATCGTTTGCGTGCGTTCTGTTTGGTTTCTCAATATTGTTCGTTCAGTTTTTATTCTTATTCTGCGTCGTTCATTCGTTTTAAATAATAGTTTCCCATTTCCTTTGACTACAGATCTTAAACGAT
>NW_026017213.1:2782973-2793833 GCF_020466585.1 Dendroctonus ponderosae
CATGTTGCAGATTAATATAAGAAATAAAGCCAATTTTGGTTCAAATGTTGGTGGAATATTTGCCGGAGTTAAATATAATAATATAAAATAATAAATAAAAATCCATTAGCTTTTGCGCGACTACCCGCACTCATTTATAGCAAATTTTGCATTTAATAGCGACTTTTTAAAGGGTTTTTTACTTCTATATCAACTTTTCCTGCAATAACCGATCAACTAAAAGCGTTAACGTCCAGCTTTTGCCACTCAGCATTTCAAGGATAAAGGCCGTTTCTCAATAGAAATTTTCCCCGCTTTTGACTCCTTCCTTCCAGGAAGTTTAATAATTTCCTTGTCGGTGAGAAAATAAAATTTTCAACTAATGGTAATGATAATTTAATAGGAGGAAGACTTGAAGCGAACACTCGAGGACAGTGCAAGCATGCAAAGAACTTACGACAAATACATCGATCAAGTCATCACAAACAACGACTTCGATATGACGTTCCGGCAGATTATCGAAGCCCTGGAAGCCCTGACTACCGAACATCAATGGGTCCCCGTCAATTGGATCTATTGAGCCCTTAGCCGGCAACTCACTTTAGATTTAAGTAAATTCAAGCGCCTATAAATCACCGAAGTTAATTTAAGGATTTTGAGAAGTCGCGACGAGTAGATAAGGTTGAGACTGTTCCATTAGTTAATCAGCCGCTAGTTAGCTTAGCTCAATATAGTCAGTACAAATTAGTCGCATCGAAACTATGAACTATTGAAAACCCATTTGATACTATCCAAGCCTTATAGAGAGGGATTGATGAATAGTTTACTCTTTTCAGTGTCCTGAAATGCCTGCACTATTATTGATTGATTTTGAAAAAATTAAAAATAGGCGTTTTTTGATAGAAAATCAGGAAAAGCCATCCAGTTACATTTTACTAAGTATTTAAAATACTGAAAACCACCGAAATATTTTGCAAAAACCACTAGGTATAAACATGCAGACAGGTTCCACCCTGTATATATCAACGATATGATTTGCGACAGATTTCACATTACATGTTAAGAAATTATTTATTTATATTCTCTACTCAGTTACTGCAAAATGGAAATAAATAAGCCATTATATTATATAATAATTGTTGTTTTCATTCCCAATCCTCTAAGATGCAAAATGCGAAAAATTATTTAAAAAAACGGGATTTTACATAGTCAAATTTCCGTTTTGGACTTAAAATGCTTAGGAGATAATTTTTTCGCGACTATCCTGAAAAACGCATTCAGCCCATTGACGTCACACTTCACGAAGATTTTTCGCTACGATCGGTTTATATTCTGTCGAATTTGCCTGACAGTAGCCAATAACAGCTAAACCTAACCTGTACCGACAACAGCGAAAGTGGTGTTTGTTATAATTTTCACATTATTTTTCTTTCTACTTAATCGAAATCCAACTTTTTTCAACATAATGGGCCAGTGTTCACGTGTGCAAACGTTCAAGTGTTAAGCGGTTTGCTCTTGGGCTAAGCGTGCGTGCGAAAGCGTTTTCAATTGTAAAGTGCATTCAGCATAAACATTCAGCTGTAAAAAAGGCTTTAAAAGGGAAATATCGAGGATTTCAACATGGTCAAGTATCTGTGTATCACCTGCTTGTACGTGGGAACCGACCGGGTGTCCTTTAAAACACTGGACACTATAAAGCCAGTATTAGAGCTATTTGTACCTGAAATAGTAAGTGCGTTTCCGCAAAACGGGGGGTGTAACCAGGCCAACATCCTTTCTCTGTACCTTTTGCTTCTTGAACGTTAATAAAAGGAACTTCAAGATCCTTAACACTTCCTAGCAACTTTTTATCGCATTTTAATGTTGGTGCGAGGCCAAACTGATCTGGAAGTTGGTCGAAAATTACAGGAATTCTTTAGCGAATAGTAAAATACCCTTAGGATTTCGGTCAATTTTCATAATATAATTGTTTACCCCCAAATGCAGCTTCGCATCGAAAAAGTTGCTCTTGGTAAAATGTCCGGTTTGTACCAGGGAACCTAATCACTATTAGTCCACTATACGCTCATCAAGGGTTCTCGAGAAAATTCCAACATTGTCACTGGAGGAATTCCGGGCACGCCGCTGCAGTATTCACTTTTTCGCCAAAATCGATAATACCGAGCTACTGGCGGTTTTTGTGGTAATAAAGAGTTGTTAGCCCACCAAAGAAAATTCAACAGTTTCATTGCACTGATAGTCATTTAACCGTACCAATTTTTAGGAATTAGATGCTGCTTCCTTCTACCTGCCCTTTAGTCCCTCATTCCATCCCTTCTGCCTCAACAGGAAAACTCCTATGTGACAAACTGATCCAAACACGGGGTTTCTTTTTCAGAAAAGCACCTCAGCGAACGGTGGCTCTTCCCTAGTATGCGAACAGTGTTTTTTCTTTGTGAAGACCGTAGAACAATTCAGAAGACGTTGTGCACAGTCTCAACAAAAGATATCCGCATTAAATATTGAGAAAAACTCCTCACCAACCAAAGCCTCGATTGGTGAGGTGGATTCAACTTCAGCGGCAGCTCGGCTAAATAATCGAAGAAGATCGTGCTTAGAAAGAGCAGGTCAGAGAGAATTGCGTAGTTATTCTGTAACTTGTTCCTATGCCCCTGTTGAAGAAGCCGAGCTAAAAGCTTCAAGTCCAGCGCAAAAAGTTCGCAGGCAAAGCAATGACGATGAATCGGCTGAAAGTGTGGACACTCATAACGATGATAATGATGATGATGATGACTATTACATAACCAGGCAAGATTTGGTATCTGCGGGGATTTTGCCTGAAATCACGGGCAGTGCTTCAGTGGACGCCAAATCGCGTATGTACCAGTTTTTTCCCTTAATCCCCATATGCATAAGAGCTTTTTTAGAGCCATCAGAAGCAGAAGAAAGTCCTAAAGTGAGCAGCAATGAACCAACTGCAAAGAAGAAAAAAACTGTAGAATACACCCCGAGGTAAGTTATTGGTTTGATTGTCGGTTAAAATGTGAAAGTCGTCACTTCAACAGTTTGAAAGCCTCATCCAACAACCCAAACACCAAATGCAGCGCATGCTGGAATCGCTGCAGCCTGAACAGGCAACAAGGGAAGCCAGCTCGGTGCGATTACTGCAACTTTTTTTCAATGGAAAAGACTTCCTTGTTGAAGCATTTAGATACTTGTCATCAAGAACTAGCCACCCCTATTTCGTTGTTATCATGCCAGCAATGCTCCTTCAAGTGCCATTCTTTGATCCAGCTGAGCATCCATCGGGTGAAACAACATGAGGAACCAGCAAACTGCTCGTTTCGCGTTGAAGAATCGAACTCCACAAACAGAAAACATGATCTGGAGGACAACTACTGTTTAGAATGTGTGACGATTTTTTTAACTGTCGAGAATTATCAAGAGCACATGGTTGAGAAGCACAAGCGAGCCGTTTGCTCCTGTTGCGAACAGCTTTTCAGCCTGTAGACGCTGTTCATGGACATCAGTGACTGCATTCTGTGCAGACTAAACCATTAACTTTAGAGTACAATCTTTTATTCAGTTGTTTATTATAATTTCTAATTGTCTACAAGAAGAGAGGATGACGAAGAATGCATTGATTTGGTTATTAGTTTAGTTTAGAGGCTGATGATGAGGATTCTCAGATTTGGGCAGATTGTATTTAATTTAGAATATGTTGACTTTTTTACAATTGTATTCGCACAGAAGATGGGCTGGTTTGTATAACGAAAATTGCAAATATCATTTAACGATGGTGCATTATTTACCTAAGCCAAAGTTGGATTTTTGGATATTGAGCAGCTCCTAGATCTAATGAGACGGGCAATAATATACAGGGTATTTGAGCTTATAAAATGGGTCCAATCTAGTGTGTTTCATCAGTTGTTTTTGCGTTATGGATAGGGGTTTCTCTAGTAAATAGTCCATGTTTTTAAACGCAAGAATCCTGATTACTTGGCCCCAAATTTCGTCAACAATTTGTCTCCTCTTCGCTGCTGAACAAATTGCTTTTCAAAAAAACAATTTAGACTGGAATTTTCAACACTAAACCGACTTTCTACTCTCGCTCTGAATCTATTATACTATCAGCTTGGGGATTTCTAGATTGATAGTTACAACGGATTTAGTCCAGATATTGGTATAAATTTGTGAAAATATGGCAGATATTATTGGAATGAAAGTAAAAACTGCACAAATACAGGATGTTTTAATTAAAAAACTCTGCATTTAGATTGAGAACGCATTCCGAGAATTGATAATATCCTAAAACTATCAAAAATTGAGCCATTTTACTTGCCTACAAAACACATAAGCGTCCGTGCTTTTGTCTGTGAATAAATTTGAATTTAGGGTTTTTTTCAATTTTTTCACGAATTTTTGGATGATTGCAAAATGCAAAAAACAGCCAAAAGTATATTTGCACTTAAAGACAGCAGCTGAAACAAATTGAAGAAGGCAAGGAAAGTACAAGCCGATTTAACCACAGATAAAGCGCTGTAAAAACCAACATGCTTCTCCGCTCAAAAAGAGATCAGATTTCACAGATGTAAAATTTTTAAAATACTGATAAAACACTTTTAAAGTAAAAGAAGAACCGGCAGCTTTAGAATTTGAAGCGCAAAAACCCACACTCACAAAAAGTATCCTTAGATGTTAACCCTTCTGAAACGCGCATAAAAGACAAGATTGGCCTTTGAGATTATTTTTTAATGTGCCGGTACAATTTATGAAGATATTGATTGACTTTGAAACCGAAAAAAGACACTTTAGCATTTAACAGTCAAAACATTCTTCGACCCATTACAAGCCAATTTTTAACCAACTTTCGACTTTCAAGAACCGACAAAAATAAAACACTTTTGCCGTTCAACTTCACTTTTACATGCTTAGAGCTCTTGTAGGTGAGGAAAATACAGAAAAGTTTCGAATTTCAAACAAAAAAAAACACTATTTAGCTGCAAATTAGTTTAGTTTGCCGTCGAGTTTAAATTTCCAAGGAACGGGCATTTGTGGCGCTCCCTATCTGGGCTATTTTTGTGCGAAGAAATTTTGAAAAATAGATTTTAACGGTTGTTAAAAGCCTTTACAGCAACAAATTTATGAAATTCTCAATAATCGAAAAAAAAACTATTTTTTACCCTGCTAAACGCATTTTTTTAGAAATTCTGGCGGTGAGGGACATTTTTTTGAAAAGTTGCTTCCAAACGGGGTCGCTTTGAGGCTGCCAACAGAAAAAAATGTAAAAAATTGAGGAATATCGAGACTAAGTTTGTCTGTTAAATGATTGAACTCCCACACTGAGTGACAAATTTTAGCAAAGAAATGCCAAACTTACCGAAAGTTGCATCGTGCCACCTGGAAAAGAGAAATAAATGTGTTTAGTACAGCAGGAAATTTGTCCAAATCGAACTTGAAATCAGCAGAGCAAAGAGATAGAAATATAAAGAATCCATTATAGTTCAGTCGTTTTTCGGAAAAACCCAATCAGTTCAAACTAAAGGATTTATAGATTAGGAATAATTCTTACTTACTACTTTTCTGCATGATGCCTCAGAAAGCACACACTACACATTATCACACAACAAAATTCGAGTTAAAAACCGTCCTTAAGGGTGATCCACAGTGATTCTAACATTTCTATTTAAAAACTCGAGTCACAGCAGGCAATTAACCGACTGTAGGCCAAATTTTGCCGCATCTCGAAGGCACCAAAATGATGATATAACCATTTGCTTAAACGCCCTTTGCATGAATCATTGCTGCCGTTCAACTTAATTTTTTTTGTAGAATATTTTGTAGAACGCGCATGTTTGCACGACAATATTTTCCAAATAAGTTTCGCATTCCAAGTCGTTTGAATGAGCGCCGTAAACCAAACCGGTTTCTCAGCCAAATTCAAACAACGAATTGGACCTTTTTTACTAAATTAAATCGCCGTTTTATTTGATTTTTTGTGTAAACACTGGCTAAATGGCAACAACACATTCAAGCAAAGCCATAATTTATCAATACTTCTTTGACTTGACTTGATTTTCACAAGGAGAAAACCCAGTTTCCCACTCTAGCCTCGTCCTTTTCCTGTCCATTCATGGACAGGTGGACACGCTCCACTTTCTCGTTAAAAATTCATTGAATTTTCCATCTAAAATTAAACTTTTTGTTGAAAACTGGGCTCACAAAAACGCACATCCGATTAGTCTTTTGCTCGATTTTCCTAAAAATTGCTAATTGCTAAAAACTGTTGCTTGATTTCTTGGGTAAAATCCGCTCATAAGGCACATCCAGATACCTTTCGTCTCCTGATTTATGACTGCTTTTCTTTGCTCTCAACAGTAAAGCGACTGCATACTTAAGTGGATTTTGGCACATTGGGAGTCTTTTCCTAGATTTTCCTCATAAAACTTTCAACTTTTACAACATGCAGAAACATCGTTATGATCGGCGTTTAGACACAAATTTTTGAAAATTTTCTTGCAAACATGGTCGGAGAAAAACACCCCTTCAAGCCTCAAACTTAAAATAGTCCCGAATATCCAGGAAAAGCGACACTAAATCGGCGATCACACGAATCATAAAGCAAAGTTCTGTCTATTGAATGATACTTAAAGGAACCGTCGTTCTAAGCGCTGTTTCGAACTGAGAATTATAAAAAAAACCTGTTAAAAATCGGGTGATAGGAAAACTTCCCATTCAATCCTCAAGCTTAAAAAATTCCCGAACATTCGGAAAAGTATGATGCCTGTCTGAATGATCCTGAAAGCAGGACTCTTCCGAATCCCCGTTTACGATAGTGAGTTACTGGAAAATTGAGACTTGAAAACTGCGGTGAAAACCGAACTGAATTTTAGAGCTTCAAAATTAAGAAACCTTCCAAAAAATGAGGCTAAATCGAAACAAAAACTAACAGAGCAAAGTTTCCTTTATATTGTGCTTAAAGCTTAAAGCAGCGCTGTGGCTATTTCCCATTGTGAGCGAGACTTTTTTGAAAAGCGTGGTGGAAGCCAAACTGCACTTTGAAGCTTCCAGTTTGAAAAACTCCCAATAATCGGGAAAAATATGAAAGAAACCGACGCCAAAAGTTGGAAAATATTTAAAAAAATGCCATTAGCAGGAAAACCCAACGAACATTTCCTTCATCTAATGGTGTTAAAAGCAGCCCTCCAACTAAGCCTCAATTTGAGTGATAATTTTGCATCAAAATAAGAAATATCCTAAAAATTGGAAAACATTGAAAGAATCGCCGTTTGCTAGCACACAAAGCAAACATTTCTTTCATCTAATGGTGACAAAATCTGGCCTCCAACAAAACTTTAATATCAGGGACAAAATTTTTGAAAAATCATCCACAAATGTGTTAAGGGCTTCACCATCAAAAATCTCCAACAATTGAACATTATTGATAGGAAATCTTCGTATTCCGGAGCATCAAACAAAACATTCTGTCTTTTAATGATGTCAAAATAAGCGCTCCAACCAATCCTCAATTTGAGTAACAATTTTTCAAAAATCATTCGCAAATGTGCTGAGTGCATCAAAATCAAAAATATACTCAAAATTGAAAAACATTGAAAAAATCGCCGTTTCCAGGCGGACAAAGCAACATTTCTTTCATCTAATGGTGATAAAATCTGGCCTCCAACAAAAGATTAATATCAGTGGCAAAATTGTTGAAAAATCATCCACAAATGTGTTAAGGGCTTCACCATTAAAAAAATTCCAACAATTGAACATTATTGATAGGAAATCTCCGTATGCCGGAGCATAAAAAAAAGATTCTGTCTTCTAATGATGTCAAAATAAGCGCTCCAACCAATCAATCAAAAAAATTCACAAATTCACAAAAAGAAAGCTTCAAAATTAAAAAATTTCAAGAATTGAAAAAAATTGAAAGAAAATCGCTGTTTGCAGGAGGACAAAAGCAACAATTCCTTCATCTCATTCTGTTAGGATCAGCCCTGAAGCAAATCCTCAATTTGAGTGACGAGTTTCTGGAAAAAGTATTTCCAAATGTCATGAAAGCTTCAAAATATCGCCTCTAGCAGGAGGACACAAGGAATATTTCCTACATCTAATGGTGTCAAATGCAGCCCTCCAGCAAATCCTCAATTTGAGTGACGAATTTTTGAAACATCATTCACTAATGCATTGGCTAAGAGCTTCAAAATCGGAAGAATTCCAAACATTTTAAGTATTGAAAAAATCGCCGCTAGCAGGAGGACACAAGGAGCATTTCCTTCATCTCAGGGTGTTAAAATCTGCCCCTCAACGAATCCTCAATTTTAGTGCCGAATTTTTCCTATTTATTTCTGGGTCGCGCTGGAAACCAAACCGTCCTGTAAAGCCTCACGCGTGCAAAACTACGAAAAATTGAGGTGAAATGCTACTACTTCGTCTAAATCTGAGCTAGTGGCTCTCACGTGCACACCCTAAATGTTCCGGGTACTTAATAGAGTGAAATTGTTAAAAACAAACCAAGGAAATTTTACGCGACATGGCATCCTTGGAGAAGATTTCTTAAAATTTTCTCCGAAAATGTTTAATATTTGTAAGGAGGACTCCCATATCAGCAGACCAGCACCTCGGGGCTCTTTTCGTTCTTTCCTTGCTTGGACTCAGACGAGTAGGAAGCGCCCCAATATGCATATACCGAGTGTTTGATTTTCTAACAGGAAAAATATATCGTCGGTTAAGAATCAAACTCAATTTCACACTCTAGCCTCGTCCTGTTCCTATCCATTCGTGCCCAGGTGGACACGCTCCTCTTTCCCGTTAAAAATTCATTGAATATTCCATCGAAAATGAAACTTTTCGTTGAAAACTGCGCTCAAAAGCACGCACATCCGAACCTCTTTTCATGTTATTTTTAGACTTATGGAAAGGCTGACGCAGTTTCCAGCGTCAGCCCCAACTGGCCATCCATGCCTGAATGCTTTTGTCCACATTGGCCACGCGTTGGCCTAGAAAAAATCACCCACCGGAGCCTGGTTTTTCCACAATCCGGAAACTTGAATTTACCGGATCTTTCACTCGGTTTAACTGCGAGGCGCGCAATTCCCTGCCCTTTCTTTGCCACAGGCTAGCAAAAGACGAATGCAAACGGGTGGTCAATTGGGGTTGGCGAAGCCAACTTTATTTAAATGTTTTAACAGTTTGGTGGATAACTTCCCATGAAACTAGTGGAGGGGACGAACAAGAAAATTCTTGCTGGGGAAAATCAGGAAAGTTCCCGCTGGCAATGTTCAGTCCATCTCTATGAAATCTGTCGTTTCTTCGTAGGGTGAACGGCGCGTGCCCTCCATCCGATCAATATCCTTATCGCGTGACGTCGCAGAGCTCATCGTTGCCATTGGCTGTGTCTTCACTCATCCCATTATTTATTAAAAGTCTATGAATGGGTAATTGCAACTGTGATATTTGGCCGTAGATCGTTCGCCAGAAAAAGCCGCAAAAAGTGAAAAAACCCGGAAACCGACCGCGAAAGTGAGCTGGCGACGCGAACCAGTCAAATCGGGAAGAAGATCAGTTCCGCATGCTGCTGTGCCGTTTTTTGGTGATCTGACCCAAAGGGTGTTTCACTTCACTAAGCTGACGTACGCTCGTTCGGGGACTTTCAACTAACTGAGGCCAGTTCTCCACTTTTCCCACTCTCATCACTCAGTGCCTACTAGTGTTCTTCTTTATCCGGTTGCCCAACGTCATCCAGCAGGCCAATGAGCAGCAGCACCAAAATCCATACATCATCTTCCAGGCTCAGTAGGCGCTCTCCAGCTATCCAAATGCCTCAGTAGGCACAACACAACTCCACCTCTGGCCCCATTGGTTTATTTTGCGGAGTGTGGACGGTTTTGGTAGGGTGACACTGAAGATGACCGAACGAAACGGTTGCGAGTGGAGTTTGGAGGGGTAGGCTGGAGAACCGGGGTGATGCCCGAGGGGGGCTAGAATGGAGGAAGGCCCGGATTTGTCCCACTTGACTCCTGAGGAGCGAACCATCATCGAGTCGGTCATGGTTCGACAGAAGCAGGAGGAAGAACGGGAACAAGAGATCATGAGGTGAGTGCAAAGAAGAAACTGCCGGTTTCTCAGTGAAAATTGCAGAAGATTGCGTGATTTGACGACAAGTTGGAGTGAAAGAAATGTTTTTGATTTTGTCCTCCTCAGGTGCACGTTTATTAGGCAAACTCATCATTGAAGACTTGATTTGCATTGGCATTCTTTACATACGCCATATGCATCTTGCTCTCGAATTTTTTGTACCCAGTTTTCTTAGCAGTCCAAG
This sequence comes from Dendroctonus ponderosae, assembly GCF_020466585.1. Classification (NCBI taxonomy): domain Eukaryota; kingdom Metazoa; phylum Arthropoda; class Insecta; order Coleoptera; family Curculionidae; genus Dendroctonus; species Dendroctonus ponderosae. The sequence continues at coordinate 2,793,256 of NW_026017213.1, forward strand.
GATTTTGCTGCCTAAGCTTGAAACTGTTGGGGTTTTCACGCTATCAAGCTGTCTTAGATAATAATTTATTTCTGGCGTTTCGCCAGCGCGACTGGATTCCATCTTCAGAGCTGATTGCTGCGTGGCAAGCTGCTCTCAAAGTTTGGCACTTGCGCTTTATTCAGGAATTTTTTGAGAAATTGTTAAAAATAGGAAATTTTGCCTGGACAGTTACGTGTAGGCTTCTGTTCCTAATTTCGTCGTGCAAAAACCGAAAGTTATAAACGATCGCGTCTTGTTGAATTTTATGGATAAAAAGCTACTCTATAAATTCCGAAATTTTCTCTATGCACCTTTCTCGGGAATTTTTCGAGAAATTTTCAAAAATTGAACGTTTTGCATGGACATGTAGGACTCTGTTCCTAATTTCGTTGTGTAAAAGTTAAACGCTATAGAAAGTAACGTTCTGTTGAGTTTTATAGAAAAAGGTCAGTGTTCTGAATGATTAAAGTTTCACACATGAATCTTTCTCAGGAATTATATGAGAAATTTTCAAAAATTGACCGTTTTGCCTGGACATGTAGGCCTCTGTACCTAAT
>NW_026017213.1:2794832-2799495 GCF_020466585.1 Dendroctonus ponderosae
GTTTCACACATGCACCTTTCTCAGGAATTATATGAGAAATTTTCAAAAATTAAACGTTTTATTTGGACAAGTGGGTGTCTGTTCCTAATTTCCTAGTGCAGAAGTCGAAAGCTATAAACAGTCGAGTCTTGTTGAATTTTATAGATAAAAAGATGCTCTATAAATTCCTAAATATTCTCTATGCACCTTTCTTAGGAATTTTTCGAGAAATTTTCAAAAATTGAACGTTTTGCCCGGACATGTAGGCCTCTGTTCCTAGTTTCGTTGTGTAAAAGTCGAACGCTATAGAAAGTCAGGTTCTGTTGAGTTTTATAGAAAAAGGTCAGTGCTCTGAATTCTGAAAGTTTCACACATGCTCCTTCCTCAGGAATTATTTGAGGAATTTTTAAAACCCGTTGATTTTGCCTGGACAGTTACATGTAGACCTCTGTTCCGAATGACTTAGAGCAAAAATCGAAAGCTATAGAAAGTCGAGTCTTGCTGAATTTTATGGAAAAAGGCAGGGCTCTGAACTCTGAAAGCTTTATATATGCACCTTTCTCAGGGAGATTTTGAGAAATTTCTAACACCATCAGTCTTTCCGGCACAGTTCCATGCAGGCCTCTGTTTCTAAATTCGTGCTGTAAACACAAAACGCCTTTGAAAGTTGCGCGTTGCTGAATTGTATAGATAAAATCCAGTCCTTTAAACCCTCAGGGTTTCGTACGTGTAGCCTAGTCACGGAATTTTGCAGAAAATTTGAAAATCCGTCAGTTTTGCCAGAACAGTTACATGAAGGCCTCTGTTCCAAGATTCGTGCAGTTAAAACCAAATTCTATTGAAATTTGCGCGTTGTTGGATTTTATAGAAAAAATGCAATTCTATGAACAATTTTATGAAAGTTTGCATGTGCCCCTTTTTAAGATTTTTTGAGAAGATTTCAAAACTCGTCCGTTTTGCCTGGACAATTGCATACAGACCTCTTTTCACAAATTCGCAGAGTAAAACTCAAATACGATAATAAATGGCGCGTTTTTGAATTTTATAGAACAAAATCAGTTTTATGAATTCTGAAAAATTGGCAAAAGCACCTTCCTCAGAGATCATTTGAAAATAATTTAAATTTTGCACACGCAGGCCACTCTTCTTAAATTCATAGTGTAAAAATGGAACGCTATAGAAAGTGAGTTCTTATTGCGTTTTCTAGAACAAACCCAAATGTATGCTGTCTGAAAGTTTCGCACGTTTATCTTTCTCAGAGATTTAAAAAAAAATTAAATCCCGTGAGTTTTTCCTGGACAGTTACATGCAGGCCTCTATTGCTAAATTCGTAGTGCAAAAAAACAAACAGCAAACCGTACAAAGTTGTGCGTTATTGCATTTTATAGGAAATACTCAGGTCTTTGCACCCTGAGGTTCGCTCGTTCATCTTTCTCAGGGATTTTTTTAGAAGTTTTTAATGCCCGTCAGTTTTGCCAGGACAGTTACATATAGACCTCTGTTATGAAGGCGAAGTGTAAACACCACAAGTTACAGAAAGTCGTAGTTATAGAAAATATTTACTGCTATAAACCGTGAAACTTTCGCATTAACAACTTCTTGAGGGATTTCTTGAGAAAATTTTAAAACTCGTTAATTTTTCCAAGAGAGTTGCGCGCAGCCCTCTGCCCCTAATTTTGTAAAAACAAAAACATAAAAAATATCAGTTTTATACCAGCGCCTTTCTTAGGGATTTTTGAGAAATTTTTAAAACCCATTGGTTTTGCCGGGACAGCTAAGTACCTACAGGCCTCTGTTCCTGAACTCAAAATGTAATTGTTTTAAATTAACAAAATTTAGTTGTATATACCGGGAAACTTTCGCACATACGACTTTTCCAGGCATTTTTTAAGGACTTTTTAAAACCCGTGCTTTTTTCCTATACAGTTGTGTGCAGCCCTCTGCTCCTAAACTTGTAGTGTAAAACCCAAATGCGATAGAAAGTTGAGCCCGATTGCATCATAATATCGAAAAAGTCCGTTCTTTGAGCCAGGAAAGTTTAGCACTTTCTCAGGGACTTTTCGAGAAATTGTACACATCAAAACTTAGCAAATTTAGTTTTAATGGAAAAACTATAAATTTGTCAAAAAATTGCGTATTGCAATAGCAGATTGGTTCTTTTGACCACTGAATGGTTGAAGTAGATTTCGGTGTCAATTTTGCTTAGAATAATGGAGAAATTGAAGAATTTTGTTATTAAGTGACTGTAATATTCTGTGCAGTTTTTTCCATCGACTATGGATAGACAACCAAAGTCATGACGCTAAAAGTGCATTTAAATTGTGCTTTTCACATTTAAAATTTTGCATTTTTAAATTAAAAATGCAGTTTGCCTGCACTATTTTGTGGAGCCTGGAAAAAGGCAAATTTTGCCATGTTTATCGTCCTTTCTTCACCAACCAACTTTGTATGAATCAGTCGAGTTTTCGCGATAATTTCATGAAAGTGTGATCTATTTTTCCAAAGACGATAAATTTAGTATTGAAAATGTACAGAAAAAATACAGTTTACAAGACAAAACAAATAAATAAACTCCGATGTAAAAGAACAAAATTTACGGAACTACAACTGGATTTTTTGAAGAATCTGTATATTAGGCCAGATTTTGACCGACCCTATAAGTTGTAAATCTTTCAATTGTTCCAAAAAAAACTCTTCAAACTCCGCTTTGTGTTTTTTAGAGTTAGAGCCTTTGATTTGTACTTTACGAAATGGCCAACAAATGGGCTTCAAAAAGCAACCGTTGTCTACAGGGCGACTTGTTCAATTATTGATTATTGATTAGAAATTATTATTGATTAGAAAATCATCCAAAAGCGATTTATTTTAGTGAAGCATTTCATTACTCAGAAACCTTCTCCTAATGAAACACACGGCATATTTTCCGTATCAAGTGAATTTTACTTTCATCTCCGTTTGCGCTCTATGAAGTGCTTTGATCGGAAATTGATCGCGCAGTTTTTTTTAGAACTCAAAGAGTAGGTTGAAGTTGAATTTGGTATAAAGACAGGCGTGAGCCCTATTTACAACCTTATTTAGGCAGGTTGAAATCCAAGTAAGGCTGCGCCAAAACTTCAACATTTGGGACTCAAATGGGGCTTTGCCAAACAACTTAAGACCTCAATTTTTACAGCCATTGTGTGAAACTTTCTGGAAAACCCCATTAGTTGAGTTTTTCCTGATGTTGCAGAAAGAAGGCAGATGAAGTACAATCACTGGAGCAACAGATACGGGCCAGAAACGAGCAACAGAAGAAGGCCGGCGTGGAGTTGGAAGCGACTTGCCACATTTGCCTGAAGACGAAGTTTGCCGATGGAATCGGGCACATCTGCAACTACTGCACGATCCGATGTTGTGCCAGATGTGGCGGAAAAGTCACCCTAAGATCTGGAAAGGTAAGTTGGCAGACTTTAGGACGCATATTTTTCTGCATATCCAGGTAAATAGTCCTAGTTCCTGTTTTGTATGGTTGATTTGTTGGACGGTAAAAGTGAAATTTGCGAAGAAAAGCGACCACAAATGTTCTTCAGTATCTTCAATATTGCCCCAAAACACATCATTGAAAGCCGAGCCGGAAAAAAATCCTCTGAGCCGCTTTTTTGCTATCAAGTAGATAAAGTAGAGTAAATAGCTGTGCCCCAAAGGTTCGGCACAACTTCCCAGTAAAACCAAACAACTTTCAGCTCGAGAACTTGTTGTTCGCCAAGTTGTGCCGATTTAAGAGCCCCAAACGATCAAATTTTTATTTTAAACCTGCTTGTTCTCATACTGTTCCCAATTGTTTGAAAATGTATTTTCCCAGGTCTTCAAACTTTAATCTAAAGACTACGATCAATCGAATGCTTTCGAACATGTTGCAAAGACGATCGGGCGAAGAACCAATTTAATTATACCAGAAAAACATTTTCAGTCGTTCCATCGCGGTTTCCATACGTTTCTCGCCATGTTCCCTTGACAAAAACGCTCTCCAAGCCGTTCACATGCACTTTGAAATTGATATCCTGCAATTACATGGCGAGAATGCGAGCAGCAGTTTCCATGAATTTCCATGAATTCGCAATTCACGCGGGCCTGAGCGCGTGGGCTCTCCATTGTGAACATGGAGATGCGTGGGACTCCTGCTGACGTCACGGGCATTTAGGATTCGGCATTGCCAGATTGTGTAATTTTAAGGTGTCATAGATTACACCCACACGCCAGTTCTGAGAAACTCTACGCGACTTTTCGATTAGATGCTTAATTCCGATGTTTTCCTTGTTGCAAAATCTGCTGGATGCTGAAGAATTTTTTAATTTTCTAACAAACTTCCTGGTTTGACTGGGAAGCAAACATTGTGCATCACCCTCTCTTCGACAAGAGTTAATTCCTAATTGAACGAATAGGGTGTTTTCATTGTACCAAAAATTCGTACAAACTGAACATTAATCTATGGTTATATATACAGTTGAGTCCGTATATAACGAACTTGAAAAGTGGTTAAAAAACTGGTTCGTTATATCCGGAGTTCGCTATAAGCGAATAATAATACAAAAACACGTGATGTGTTTCATAAAGTCTGTAATTTATGTTTGTACATTTTTGCTGCAAAAATAGAGGTTATTTATGTAGTTTTCAAGATCACAAACCACAAAAGGACTCCCAGATA